>NC_057763.1:30043342-30362544 GCF_010389155.1 Erigeron canadensis | reverse complement strand
CAACATTCTTTGTCATATGGCACTAAATTTGACAAATTTACCTATACATTTTTATTTTTATCCATAAGCAGTTATCACTTAAACACATCAATAGGTGATCAAGGAATAACCAGATATTAGCATTTTCAGATTAATATTACATGGGTGTCCATTGGTGCTCTGTTTTGGGGCTATTACTCTTGTTTGGATCAGCTTTGTTTGTTAATGGTGCATTAACAAGTGATTTTGTTAGAAAAGATGACAAAACAATTGATATGCCTCTTGATAGTGATGTATTCTTTGAACCCCCTGGCTATAATGCTCCTCAACAGGTCTTCTTTTCTTGAATCCATTTTTCTTACATTTTTCTCTCATTTTGTTTTATATTATTGAATTTTACAGTAAATGTATGTAAATTTTGATGGATTTTTTTTTTAAAATTCAAAACCCATTTTGCAATTTTGTTTATTGTGGGAAAAGTTATAATCTTTACGGTTTTATTTATTTAAGAACCCTATTTTTTGGTGTATATATATATATGTATGTATGTATTTTAAAACGGCGTGTTAGTTGGTTAGTGGTTTGAACCCTGACCTTGATATTCAAGCGGACAGTATGCTAGAGGTTGGAACCCGAAGGCACCCCTAGAGACCAAGGGTGCGATAACACGACCGCACGTGTCCGAAGAGGTTAATGTCCGAAACCATGGGAATTGAGATTCGATCTCTGGTCTCCAAGCCAACATCACCTCCCAAAATCCCAAAAGAGGTCCCCAGATGGCCACTTTTTTGGTATACTGATATACCAAAAAGGAGTTGCGGAGATGCTTGTTGCCCGCTTGCCTTATATTTCTATGCAATAACTTACTATGTTCAATATAAAATTTTATTTAAAAAAAAATTAAATTTTATTTTTTTTGATATAGATAGATGCAGATAAGAAACCTACTTGTATTATGCTTACAATTTAGGGGAAAATTATGGGTTTTGTTTGATTTGAAAAACCCATTTGCGGATAAATGTAGGATTTTTTTCCAGTTTAGGTTATCGGGAGAGTCATTGACTTTAGAGGTTCAACGTTGAGAGTTGAGACCTCTTGTAAGTACATCAGGACGCCTGACCACTAGGCCACCTTGGTGGTAGTTGTTAAATCATTTGCATTTTGCTTAATTTTGAGATAAGATTAATGGTTTTGTGAAACTTAGGAACCTCATTATTTAGTTATATATATGAATCCTAGTTATATTTTTGATCTGATTTTCATGTTTTTTGATGCTAAAAATTGATATGTTTTTGGAAATTCAAGGTTCATATAACTCAAGGAGATCATGTGGGGAAGGCAGTGATTGTGTCTTGGGTGACAATGGAGGAACCGGGTTCGGATGAAGTTGTTTATTGGAGGGAAAACGACGAAACAAAGCACGTAGCTAATGGCTTTGTTACTAGATACACATATCATGATTATACTTCTGGATTCATTCATCATTGTAAAGTTACTGACCTGGAGGTAATTTATTTGTATTTCACGTAGTAGTTTGATTCATCACTTAGCTGACTTTTTTCCCCGATAAGACTGATAAGTGGTTTCAAACGATTTTGATTAGTTTTGTGTATATCTGGGCAGTATGATACAAAATACTACTATGAGGTTGGGACTGGAGATGCATCAAGAACTTTCTGGTTCACAACTCCTCCTGAAGTCGGACCCGATGTCTCTTATACTTTTGGCCTTATTGGTAATGTGTTGTTCCGATTTCTGAATAGTTTGAAGTATATTCTTTGTGCCCTTAAAAATTTATATTACGTCTTAATTTACAGGAGATCTTGGTCAAAGCTTTGACTCCAATGCCACACTAACTCATTATGAAATGAATCCCACGAAAGGTAAAGCAGTGTTATTTGTGGGAGATATTTCATATGCTGATATCTATCCCAACCATGATAACACGAGATGGGATACATGGGGTCGATTTGCTGAGAGAAGTACAGCTTATCAACCTTGGATATGGACAGCAGGGAACCATGAAATTGATTTTGCACCCGAACTTGTAAGCTTCCTTTGACCTTTCTACTTAATCCTAAATTATCTTGTCTGAGTTGATATTGGTTCTGTTATAAGCTCATAAACATTGTAGTCTTTCCAATCATGCTGTAAAAATGTCAAATACCTCTTGGAGAGTTTTGAGCAGCATGTTCAGAATTGAAAATGAGTCTACTTGACCTTACAAGTCAAAATTTACATCGGTTTGACTTTTTTACATAAACCTGGACCCTCTTTTTTAGTTGATGGTGATTTTGTTAGAAACTCAGAAACTTCATAGTGTTTATCAGTCATGTTGTGTAAATTTCAACTGCTAATCAAAAGATTTAGACTTTAAGAATCAGTTCTGAAGTTGAAAATGAGTCTAATTGACCTTGAAAGTCAAACTTTATCTTTGTTTGAATTTTTGGTAATTTTGTTGCAGGGAGAGACTGAACCTTTTAAGCCTTATACTCACAGGTATCAAGTCCCATTTGAGGCATCGGAGAGTACTTCACCTTTTTGGTACTCCATCAAGAGAGCTTCGGCATACATCATTGTTTTGTCTTCGTATTCGGCTTATGGTATATAAGTTTCAATGTATTTTCACAAAGTTTTCACTAAATATAAAATGATTAACAACCCAAATCAGTTGCAACTAAAATGCTAAAAAAAATGTACATTGTGTAGGTAAATACACTCCTCAATACCTATGGCTCGAGCAAGAACTGTCCAAAGTCGATAGAAGTGAAACACCATGGTTGATTGTTATGACACATTCTCCATTGTATAATAGCTATGTCTATCATTACATGGAAGGTGAATCCATGAGAGTACTATTTGAGCCTTGGTTTGTGAAGTACAAAGTTGATGTTGTGTTTTCTGGTCATGTCCATGCCTATGAGCGCTCGGTAAGTCTTTGTATAGAATGCTATGCCTCATATTCTGCAAACACACGTAAGTGTTTAAAACTTTTTGTAATGTATGCAATTTGTGTAGTGAACCTTTAAAGGAAACAATGGAAAGTAGGTATTTGAGGGAATGTAGGTATTAGAACTACTATTAAATTGGTGCAAAAAGGTTGAGTTTTATTCCATGTGGGGGGTTTATATAGGCATATAAATTGCACTTAAACCCCCTCTCATAATTACAAATAAGTACATGGCTAATTACATGATAAACCCTTATCTAAAACATAATAGACTCAAAGGACAACATAATTACTTAATTACAAAACGTGCACTACAAAATATAAAGCTAACAATCTCCCCTTTAGTGCCGTTTTGTGATTGATCACTGGTGGGCTTTCTTCTTTTTCCTTTGAAGTCTATTTCTTTTCTTCGTTGAAGATTCTGGCTTGTCTTTGAAAAAGGTTTGTGGCTTGAACGCTCTTTTCTCATATTGGCTCTTGGCTTCCTTCCAGTACTTTCTTGGTATGAAATGATATCTTGGATCAGCAGGCCGGTTGGGTGGTTCAATGATGTTGTCGGCGAAGTTGACAAGAGGCATGTTGTGCAGACCAGGCTTATTGTTTGGCGAATAATTACCCAAGACCCTTCAGGTACGTGAATGACGCCTGTTTGTTCATTTGGAAGCCTTGCTGCAATGATGGTTCTCGATCTTTCTCTATGTTCAAGCCTTGATTTGAACCTTTTAATCACCTTCAATAATCTTCTCTTTTCTTTGTCCGACTCTTCAAATTCTTGTAGACTTTCAATGACTCTTAAGCATTGTTTGAGTGTACCATCAGAATACTTGCATAGCTCGTCGAGTCGGATGAATATCTTATGCCCCTGATCGCTGACAAATACGACTCCTTTCGGGTTATCAAATACAGCCCCAATGTGAAAATTATCAAGATTGATGCCTCTTATTCTTTGGTTTGGTATGGTGAGGTTAACTTTCTTCCTTCTCTTTTCGATGCCCAATTGGAAGTCTTTTTGTGTTTGACTGAGGATAAGACTATCCATGTATCTCTTTATTGCATAATAGGCCTTTTGATTCTCTGGATCTGGCTGGAGGAGCTTACGGGCGAAGTAATGGAGAAGAAAGATGAGATCTTCAGCAGACAATAAGTTGAAACGAGCTTCAGTAATCATGTACTTCCGACCATCTTCCCTTTTAACAATTAACCAAATTAGGCCAGGTGGTCTAGCAAATCCCGGTTCGCGCCATTCTTTGAAATGAATGTTGTCAACATCAACAATCTTCAATTTAAACTGTTTCTTCCATTCTTTGTTCACCTTTTTACTTTTGGCATCAATCAAGTCTTTTAAGTACTTAGCACGTTGATTCTCAAGATCATATGCTCTTCTAGCTCTTAATTCGTCAATATCGATCTTTTTGAGTTCATCTTGACTTGAGAAGATCTGTGAGGCCTTTTCTTCCAAGAATCTTGTAAGGCGGAATAATTGAGAAGGGATGGCAAGATAATCTATTCTGCTTCTTTCATTAGGTCTAAAGCCTCCTTCATTGATTTGAACATGGGGAGCAGCGGTGGTGTTTTGAAAGCAAGGATGGTTGAGATGGTGAATGAGTTGGTGAAGGTTTAAATGACTGAGATTTGGATTTGGTTGAGGAACAGAGGTATAGTTGTCAAAGCTGGGGGGAGGAAGATCATCATTATCCGAGGAGTCATTATCATCATTTGGATCAACATCGTTGCCATCGATAAAAGGATCATCAAATTCTTCATTTTCATTTACATTATCAACTATCACTGATTGAGCATCATCTCTTACAGCTGAGCCAAGTATAATCTCCGTATCCGCACTTGCTCCGATAGCTGATTCAACAACATTTACAACCTCAGTGTTATCAACATTTTCACCCATTACTTCATCATCATAAGGGGCATCTCTTGTTTGTGCTTCATCTCCACCAACTTCGTTGCTTCCAATAATTTCTGTTTCAGCACTAGCCCTTACTTCAGTCGTCGCATCTTCTCTGTTCTCCCCCTTGTGTTGATCCTGATCATCAGGGTCATCACGTCTATGATGGATGACTGCAACTGCTTTGCAAGAATCTTCTAATTCAGCAATTCGTTTCATTGCTGCCTCAAGTTGAGCGTCAGCAAGAAACTTTTCTTGTTCGGCTTGTTGTTTCTGAAGCAAGAGTTGATGTTGATGGTCAAAACGGGCTTGAAGAGTTGCAAGAATGGCTTTATCAAAAGAATCGGCATGATTGTTTAGAGATAAAAGAACAGCATATAGATCATCATATAGAGAATTGACGTTGGAGCGAAGTGATGTATCAAGATGTGGAGTTAAATGATGAGGGGTATGGTTATGATGTGAGGATGAGACGGAAGGTGAAGAGTGTTGTGGTGATGGTTGAGGATTAGAATGAGGAAGGAGTCCAGCGGCTTCTAGATCTTGGAAGAGTTGTCTTTCTTCAGGATTAGCCTTAAGCCGAATGCCATCTGGATTTAGAGGAGGACTAGAAGTAGATGAAGATGATTGAGAATTGGCAGGAGCTTTTCCTTTATCCATTGGAGGACGGAGCACTACGGTTGGTGGCGGTTGAGTTGAAAGAGCACGAGCGACCGACATAGATGTCGTTTGCACACATGTAGGCTCCGTTGGGTTTACAGTGTGGCCTGAATGGTGTTGGCCATCAGGACTTCCCAATGATTTATGAAGCAAAGGCTCTACATTGGTTGTTTCAGAACTCATTGGCTCAACACAAGTGTCGGGCACAATGTTCCGGATGGTGGGACTTCCGGGTTCTCCAAGATTGCCCGTTGTACTGGGAATTGTATCCCCAGCGCCTGTCATATTGACATGAGTAGGACTTCCAGACACTCCTTGAGAAGGTGGAATCACCGACTCTCGGTCTATTGAAGCAACATCCAAAGGATGTGCGTGTTCAGAAACATGTGTCCTAGGCGATCTAGACAGTGGGAGAGAGGCAAGAGTCTCCGCTGCTTCAATATCGACATCCTCCGAGTGAGGAATTGATAGTGGACGTGGTTGGTGCCTGTGCAGTGATGAAACCGGATCCTGTAGAGAGAACCCAGAGTGGCGGGAAGGTGAATCATGCAAGGGTGGGGAATCCTCGGCTTCTATCCTATTGGTGGCATCCCGGCTAGTTGCTTCAACTATTGGAGGGCCATCGTTTTCTTTTTGCCCTGTACCTAACCCAGACCTCACATCCTCTCCATTTTGTTTTTCAACCCCTCCCTCAGGACCACCTTATCTCTCCGGAATGTCAAACACAACTTCATTAAGAGGATTAGAATCTTGAGAATCGTCATGACGTGTGGAAGGAACAAATTCTGGAATATCCTCAGGAATTGGATTAAGAGGAGTCCTGACCCTTAGGGTGATTTTTGGAATCGGAGGGCAATCAGCAGATGATGATGAAGATGAAGAAAAGAAGAAGAAGAAGAAGAAGAAGAAGAAGAAGAAGAAGAAGAAGAAGAAGAAGAAGAAGATGGAGTCAGAGGAGAAGGAACAGTAAAGGAAGCAGAACGAGATTTTGACTTGGATTTTCTTATAGTTTTGGCGCGGTGGTGAGTTTTCTGTTTCTTTGGTTGAGACTGAGGAGGAATGTCGGTGGATTGAGATGGAGCGGAAGTGCCAGGTGCCGAAACATCAACAAACCCCTCTTTTCTTTTTCTTGACACTGGACCCTCACTAGGAGACCTATGAGGGCGCGGGGAAGGCACAACTCGGTGTTGAGCGGCCATACACCCTTCTATATACACTCTGTAGATCCTCAGGTCAGGATCATCTTGGGGCACCCGGCTTAAAAGATATTCAGGAATTGGCATGAAAGGAAGATGAGAAAGACGATCGTTTGCATAAACAGATCGGAAGCTTGATATAGCGATGCGTTGAGAATCGGGGAATCTTTGGATGTTGTGATTGTTGGTGATGAAATGTTGCAAGATAACAGATAAGAAACGAATAAAAGCAATATATTTCTTATTAGCAGTAAACTTCCCATTTACTTGAAGACATAGATGATCAAAGGCCACGACAGCAAAATCAATATGAAGATCAAATGCGATGCCAAACAGATATGTGATGGTGGCCTTTGTGAAGTCGTCTTGTCCTTTCCTTGAGGGAGTGAAGCAATTGTCGATGATAGAATATAAAGTGTGCCACAATGGATGAAAATTCTTCTTCTTTACATCTTTCAGAGCTGAGATGTTGCCATCATATCCCAAGTCCTGGACTCTCTTCAAGATTTCAATCAGAGGAGGAAAGTCGATGAAATCAGTGAAGCCTTCCCTTGAATCAGCAGTAGGGAACTAGAGAATTTGTCTGAATTCTTCAAGATTGAAGTTGAACTCTTATCTGTCACCATCAGTTGTGAGCAGAGAGAACTTAAAGAAAGGTACGGCTCTGCCACGTCCAGGTACAAATTGAATGGTGCGCCATAGCTCAAACAGTAGTTGTTCTTCGATTCCCGTAGCAGTAATGGTGAAAGCACGATGTGATGGATGATGTACGATCATTACTGGGATAATACCATGTTGGTAGGAGAATGGTATCATCAGTTGTAGATTGTTTGGCATATTTACAGTGGCACCATCAACGAGGAAATCCATTATGCGATTGACAAGTATGCGAATAGGAAACATTGTTTCCAAGGTTAATTTTATTTTTTTTTTTAAAATGAATCGTACACCGTTTTTCACTAAAGATGTAAAGATAGTACAACAAGGCGTTCTATATCTCACTTCTTGTGGAAAAACAGTGTATGATAAATATTAGCTCACAAAAGTTTAGTGAAAAAGAAATTAAAGAAACAGATCATACAAATGGTTTTGCAGAAGATGCGAAGGCAGTACATCAAGGCGTTCGATGCCTTGCTTCTAAGGAAAACCCGATGTATGATAAGTTTGAAAGAAAAGTGTACAAGAAATCAAAGTTGATTATACACCGGTTTTCACAAAAGATGTAAAGGTAGTACATCAAGGCGTTCGATACCTTGCTTCTTAGGGAAAATCAAAGTATAATGAAATGTAGGTAAAAACACAGGAAAATGAGGCAACAGCTATTCATGAGTCCAATCAAGATTCATGAACATTAGATTGTTCATAAACGCGAAATATCAAGGATGCACAAATTTATATAGGAATTCATGAAGAAACAGGTTTAAAAGAATTTTCTAAGTTAATATTTCATGAATTTTCTAATTTATTGAAGGTTGTTATTTGGTTTTGAAAATTTGTGAAAAATGGTATCTGGTGAGAGAAAAATTGGACAGAGTGTCCCTTTAGGAAAAGCGTGTTTTCAAGAACTAATGCTGGTAGGAAAATTACCAGTATTTGCAAAGCATCAAGAAATCAAGTGAAAATTTGAGATCGATGCACTTGCTTATTTTGTGAAAGCATAGTATGTAAGCATGGCAGAGTATAAACAGGTAAACACACAAATATAGCACATAAGTAAGCAGTTTAACACCGATAGATAGTACAGATATAAGGCAATTAAGCACGAAGACCGAATGGAAATGAAATAGGATACCCGAATATGTGAATAAGACAAGTAAGGGCACACGAAAATGACACGTAATCAGACCTGAAAGTAAAAATTTACAAATTCCAAACATGTGTAAGTGAAAACCGGTATTAAAGCATATAAAAATGGGAATACCGGTTTCTGAGAAAGAAACCCGGTATTAGTACTATGTTATGGGAATGTCGGTTTCTGGGTTGAAAACCTGTATTAACGTTATTAAAAGCAGAAATACCTGAAAGCCGGTTTTCGAGAAAGGAAGAACAAATGCCGGTAATCAAACAGTTCGATACAAAGATTGAAGGAAAGCCGGTAAGAATGCCGGTTTTTGAGAGAATGCCGGTTTTAGTGAAGAAAAGAAAAACTTAGAGAAAATTTGGAAAGGTTATATTGGGGTCGAAGTCCGGTATTTATAGTGGTCAATACCGGATTTGACTACCGGTTTTTTGAAACCCGGTATTGGTTTGAAATCCGGTATTGATTTGAAATCCGTTTTTTTTTTTTTGGTGTAAAGTGTTTGGAAAGAAAAGTAAGTTTGGAGATAAACTTGCAAGCTAAATTGATTTTGGAAAAAGGTTTCATGAGGATGGTAAACAGATAAATAGAACAAACTATGCACAAGAACACAAACTCCCCCTAGACAGAAGCATGCAGTCAAGAAAGAAAATAGTTAACTCCCCCTAAATTCATGCATTCTACCCTTTTTCTCCCCCTCAAACATTGCACGTAAGATCATAGAAGCATACATCAAATGTTTGACAAGCAAAATAAGTTTAGAATGAATGGCACAGAAGCAGTTAAGTATCTAAGTTCAACATACCAAGCTTGGTTTTCAATAGATTAAACCTTTGTTCGTCCAAAGGTTTAGTGAAAAGGTCAGCAAGCTGGTAGTCAGTCGGGACAAAATATAATTCGATGTTACCTTTCTCCACATGATCCTTGATAAAATGATACCTCACATCGATATGCTTCGTCCGGCTATGTTGAACTGGATTGCATGAAATAGCAATAGCACTTTTGGAATCACAGTATATGGGAATCCGATCATAGTTGAAGCCAAAGTCAGATAGTTGTGTTTTCATCCACATAACTTGAGAGCAACAACTAGCAGCTGCGACATACTCAGCCTCTACGGTTGAAGTGGAAACACAATTTTGTTTCTTGGAAGACCATCCAACAAGCTTATCTCTCAAGAACTGTACACTACCAGAAGTGCTTTTCCTATCAAGTTTGCATCCTGCATGATCTGCATCTGAGTAAGCTGTTAGTTCAAATCCAGTATCTTTTGGATACCATAAACCAAGATTCATGGTGCCCTTAAGATACCGAAAGATGCGCTTGACAGCCTGTGCATGACTATCCTTAGGGTCCGCTTGGAATCTTGCGCACATGCAAGTGGAGAACATAATGTCGGGATGGCTGGCAGTTAGGTACATTAATGAGCCAATCATGCTTCGATACAGTTTTTGGTCAAAGGGTTTACCATTGAGGTCAGCATGAATTTTAGTTCTGGCTTCCATTGGAGTACCATTTGGTTGACAATTAAGCATATCAAACTTTTTCAACATATCTTGTATGTATTTGTTTTGACAAATAAAAATCCCATTTGAAAGTTGTTTTACTTGTAAACCCAAGAAAAAGTTTAACTCCCCCATCATGCTCATCTCAAATTTGTCAACCATAAGGGCAGAAAAGTTTTTGCAATATTTGGGGTTGGTAGACCCGAAGATGATGTCATCAACATAAATTTGAATGAGAATGATGTCACTTCCTTGTCGTTTGATGAACAAGGTTGTGTCGATTGTACCTTTTGTGAAGCCATACCTCAGGAGATAAGTGGATAGAGCATCATACAAGGCACGTGGAGCTTGTTTGAGACCATATAATGCTTTATCTAGTCGGTAGACATGATTCGGTCGTTTAGGATCCACAAAACCTTCTGGTTGACCGACAAACACTTCTTCTTTGAGAACTCCATTAAGGAAAGCTGACTTGACATCCATTTGGTAAACAGTGAAGTTCTTGAATGTCGCGTAAGCAAGGAAAATGCGAATGGCTTCTATACGAGCAACTGGAGCAAAGGTTTCATCATAGCCAATGCCGTCTTGTTGAGAATAACCTTTAGCTACCAATCTAGCCTTATTCCGGACAACAATTCCGTTTTCATCCTTCTTGTTCTTGAAAATCCATTTTGTTGGAATTGGAGCTTTGTTGACATTCGGATTGGGAACCAGTTTCCATATCTCCAGACGATTGAATTCTGTTAATTCCTCTTGCATTGCACGAACCCAGTCAGGGTCTTTCAGAGCTTCGTTAACAGATTTTGGTTCTGCAATGCTTAGAAAATTGACGAATAAACATTCGTTGGCGGAAGCTGAGCGAGTTGTCATTTTGGCATTTCGGTCACCAATGATTTGAGATGGAGGATGTGGAAGCATAGAGCGGGACCATTTACCAGAGTGAGGATGAGGTGTAGCAGGTTCATTATTTTCATCAGGATTCAAAAATCCTGCAGAATGTTGATCAACAATTTGTTCAAAAGAAGGTTCAGTCGGAAGGACATAATCAGCATCAGGATCAGAGTTATTGTCAGAAGGATGATGAGAATAGCTGGAGGAACTTTGTTGGGAGGAATCATGAGACGAACTAGTTGGGGCAGGGGATTCAGAAGGAGAGTCAGGCGAAGATGGTGGAGAAGATGGTGGAGATGATTCAGAAGATGAAGATGTTGATGTATTATGCTGATGGAAGCTGGATGAATCTGACTGAGATGTGGTCGTGGTTGAATCCTCAGGAGTGATCAAATTTGTTGGTTGACTTGGAGGATGATCGTGATAAAATTCATCAAACACAATGTCTAACTCAGCAGGTGTATGAGTAGGAAAAGACCTATGAGTAACAAATGGAGTGGAAGATGCGGAATTCGATGGACAGTTGAGGGAAGAGTCAGAACCATGTTGTTCAAGAACCATATCAGATAGTTCATCAAATTTGACATTCATGCTTTCCATGATATGTTTTGTTTGATGAAAGTAGACGCGGTATGCAATGGATTCTTTTGAGTACCCAATGAAGTAGGCCTCGTTCCCTTTGGGTTCAAATTTACCAAGATTTTCACGATCATTCAAAACGTAGCAAACACAACCAAAAATATGTAGAAAATTTACGTTGGGCTTCCTTTTGTTGATCACCTCATAAGGAGTTTTGTCGAACCGTTTGTTGATGATTGAGCGATTTTGTGTAAAACACGCGGTAGCAATTGCTTCAGCCCATAGATTTTGTGGTAACTTAGAGTAAGCAAGCATAGTGCGTGCAGCTTCGACAAGAGTCCGATTATGTCTTTCAACAACCCCATTTTGTTGTGGAGTTCTGGTGGCAGAAAACTGATGAGTAATGCCAACGGAGGAACAGTAAGTTTCAAGAGTGGCATTCTTGAATTCAGTACCATTGTCAGAGCGGATGATTCTAACGGTTGATTGGATGTTGACTTGAGTCTTTTTAATGAAATCGATGATAACTTGAGGAGTTTCACTCTTTTCTCGAAGGAAGAAAACCCAAGTATAACGAGAATAATCATCGACAATGACAAGAATGTACCGTTTTGCATGAATGCTCTGAATACGCATCGGGCCACACAGATCCATATGAAGAAGATGTAAAGGGGCTTCAGTACTTAGGTGTTTCTTTGGACGATGCGATGCTTTCTTCATCTTACCAATGGCACAGGCGAAGCAAACTGTGTTTGTTTCAAACTTAGCATCAGGAAGGCCATCAACCAAATGTTTACTTGCGAGAACATTAATGGTGTGAAAATTGAGATGAGATAAACGACGATGCCATAACCAGGTTTGTTGAGCAGAAGCTTTGGACACAAGACAGATTTCGGATGAAGGAGTGGGGAGTGAGTTGAGATCAATGGTGAACAAATTGTCATCACGGGTTCCGGTAAGAATATCAACACCGTCTTCCGTTTGAACTTTGCATTCATATCGACGGAAGAGAACTTGAAGATCATTATCACAGAATTGACCAACACTAAAAAGTTATGTCCAAGTCCTTCAACATAAGAAACATGTTTGATGGTAATCCCATTTTGAACAATATCTCCATACCCAAGAATAGGAGCAATGTTATCATTACCAAATCGAACAGTTCCCAAAAATTTCTCAACAAAGTTCCTTAGAATAGATCAGTTTCCAGTCATGTGTCTCGACATCCGGAATCGACGTACCAAACACATATAAAGTATTCCTGAAGGGTTGGAGAATATGGTTTTAGGTACCCATGGGAAATTGGGTCCATGAGGGTTAGGGAAGCACATGCAGAGCATTTATTAAGAAAGAAAAGAATCACGAGAGAAAATGCAGAATAAAAGCAAGCACACACAAACAAGAAAAGATAAAAACACTTAAGCATAAAAGTACAGTTATTGAGAATAAATGAAACATCACACAGACAAGTTCAAACATAAAAGACAAATTACAGTCATCCAAAGTACTTATTGTTTAGAAAAACTAGTCCTATCAGATCTAGAACTAGAAACATAAGGTCCACGAGCAATCCATTCTTGTTTCACAGAAGTGGTTTTCTCATTAGTCTTGACAGTCCTAGTAGCATGCAAAAATCTATCCTTAGGAAGCCACCTACTCATAGTGTCTAGGCGCAAGTCACCTGAAACATACAAATGTTTGTTATTAGTAGGGGTTTTCTTATGAGAAGTAGCCACAGGTGTCTTTCTAACGGGTTTCTTTGAAGTAGTTGTAAACCAACCATATTGATCATGGTATCTAGCTGATCCTAAGGTCTCATCTCGAACAACAGTCAAAGTGCATTTAGGGATGACACGCGATTTCTTAGAGAAGCTAGAGTACTTGTGATACTTAGGTTGGGTAGGAGCAGAATGATCAAGTGGGACCTTAGGTCTTTGATTAGAGAAATTACTGCCTTTCAGGGGTGGTCTATGTAATGGAGACTTGGGAGTGGTCTTAGTGGAAGGTCTAACGAATTTGGAATCATGAACAACAGATGGAGAATTGTTGTTCTTTGGTTTTGAGGATTTAACAATTGAAGAAACCTCTTTCTTTTGAAAAACTTTCTGATATTTCTTAGTACCTTGTTTTGAGACAGGGGATTGCTTTGGTTTTAAGACAGAAGGTTGCTCTTATTTGAGAGAATGAACCTTTTCTTTTGTTTGTTCAAACTGTTTTTCAAAAACTGGATCGAAAACTAGGTCTTCCTCAAGAAAGTTATTCAGATTTGGTAAGGTCAAAAAATCCATTTTGACAGATTTAGACGCAGACTTTGATTCCAAGTTTTCAGTGGGGACAACAGAGGTAGAAGGACAAAACTTGTCAGTGGTTGAGTTTGAAGAACTTGAAGACATTGGTTTAGTTACAACATGTTGCTTTATTGGAAAGTTGCATGATTTGAGCAAATTGAAAGCTTTTTCAAAGTTATTATTAACAAAAGCTTGAAGTATGATGTTTTTATACTCCATTTCCAATTTAAGTTTTTTGAAATCTAAAAGCAATGTCAATCGTTTATCTCTTTCATTTTCAAATTTCTTTGTTAAGGTATCAAGTTCACTGAAATAAGCTTGAGTTTCTTCAGAAAACTTGACTGGTTCATCATTATTTGGAAAGAAATGATCAAATGAATCAGTTTGATTGACCCTCTTCTCAGACTCAAACTCAACCAAAGGATCAAGGGTGTCACTATAGAATTCATTGTAGTCATTGTCAGTTTGGATGGCAATGCTACGAGTCTCAATGGGGTTACCAACATCAGAAAATGGGTCATTGGTCTCACTTTTCAGTTCAACAGATACATTATCATGGTCAATTTAGATGGATACACTTCGAGACGTTGTGGGACTATCCACATCAGACAGAGGATCAGAATCACTATCCGTTGCTAAAGTAACATCAACTAGTTCACAAACAGATGTGATTGTAGAAGAGAAAGTAGAAGAGGTTTTCAGCACATCACAGACAGGACAGTTAGGATCAGTACAGTCAGAAGAATTATCAGAAGAGGTAGGAGGGTTGTCATGCATTCTTGAGTTACAATGACCTTGAGACAACAGAGCATCTATCACACGTTGTAGTTCCAAAATGGTTTGTTTCAAGTCGGCCACTTGGTTTTCTAAAACTACTTGAGGAATATAAGGTCTTGTTGGAGCTGGTTTAGGAACAGGAATGTCGACCTTGGGTGTTTGAGTACTCGAAATGATAGCAACATTGTTATCCTTAGACTTTTCATCAATTTCCTCAATGATGATAGATTTTAGGATGTTTTTAGAATGAAGTAGAGGATTGAAAAGATCGAAAGAATCATTGATTTGATCATAATTCAAGTTAATTCTACAACCTTTGGATAGATGCTCATCAGTCTCAAAATCACCATAAGTTGGTCGAACATATTGAATGGTTAGGCCATATCTCATAAGATCAGCATCGTATAGTGAGGGGACTTCAGTTCTGCCAGTGAGTAGGTTTTTGGGTTTCTCGAAACCCAACCCTTGAGTAAAGTTAGAATCAAAATCTCTAGGTTTATGTAGAAAAATTTGCTTGTTAGACTGATCAAGTTTGTAAACCTTGACTTGGTAAAATTTGATTTGTTCGTTTAATTCATTGATTTTACTTTCAAGTTTTTGGTTTAAAGAGTCTTTGATACGACAAGCATAATTTAAATCAGAGATTTTATCTTCAAACTCTTTGAGTGTAGGTTTGGTTTCGAGAAGTCTGTGTTGCAAGGTAACCAGATCCTCAGACAATGCGTCAGCACGGAAAGACTCATTAGATTTGGCAATTTGTGCTTCTTTAACGTCTGAGTTAGCTCATGAACTTTTAATTCAAGGTTTTGTTTTTCAAGAAGTAATTCAGATGAAGGAGTGAAAGAAACTGAATCTTTTGTTTTTTGAAGAACATCGAAATCCATATGAAGTTTTTCAATTTGAAGTTGAAAATCCTTTAAAAGGTTGTCTTTTTCAATCAAAACTTCATTTAACAAAGAGATGTCTAATGTTAAAGAGTTGTTATGAGCAACAGTTTTATCACATTCAGACAGTAGACGAGTGATTTCAAAGAGAGGAATATCAGAATGGAGATTAGAATTTACCTCGTAATCTTCTGTCTCTGAGCTGGCAGATCCTTCATCAAGAGCCTTGGATTTCTTTATCTTTGTCATGAAGCAGACATTCGCCTTCAACTCTTCGGTTTCTTCATCAGTCAAATGGAGCTATTGTTCATTCTCTGCAAGAAGAGCCATGCCACACTCTTGCTGTTTGACAAGCATCAGCTTATTCTGATAATATTCTTTGTTCTTTAGAGTGGGCTTTGGGCAGTGAATGGCAAAGTGACCAGGAGCACCGTAGTTATAGCATTTCTTTGACTCGGGCTTTGGATCAGAAACCTTCTTCTCAAATTTTCTGGGATTCTCAATCTTCTTGTTGTTGGTGGGAGCAAAGTTGTCATTGGATTCAAACTTTGGAGCATTGGAACTTCTAGCATATGAAGACACAGATGAAGTGCGAAGTTGATTGTTTGTGGGTCGACGTTTGAAGTACTTGCGTTTGAAGGATTGGGTAAAGTATGCCAAATCACGAGACATTTGTTTCTTAGTATCATCCAATTCTGGATCACTGTCAACAAATGGTTCTTCATCATAGTGCTTTTCGTCAATGGAAATGTTGGTGGAACGATAAGACTTTCTTTCAGCAAGTAAAACAAGTGGGTCTGTGCAAGAATTCTCAGAAGCCTTGGATTGTTGTTTCTTCATCACTTGTCTTGCATTCAATTTTAACTTTTCATACAAACTGTGGATATCAAGTTTGTGAAAATTTGACTGGGTGTTGATCTGAGTACCAAAAGTTTGCCAAACATCTTCTAGGCTTCTGATGAACTTGATATTTAGTTCCATTTGTGTTTTCTTGACTTTTTCCTTTCTCAGATCATTGATGACATTGCAAAAACGGTCATAGGCACTTTCAAGAGATTCACCTTTTTCTTGCTTAAAGGTTTCATACAAGTCAAGAACAAATGACAGACGAATGGCAGTGGAGACCTCTGAACCTTGAAATTGTTTTTCTAGCTCATCCTATATCTCTTTACCAGTGACATGGGAGTCAACATTTCGATAGATTTCATTTGGAAGAGCATGGTAGAGATAGGACACAGCAAAATCATCAGCTTGAGAGCGGTTTTTCTGAGAAGCGCTCCAGCTCTCTGGCGGTAGAGGTTCCTTGGTAATAGGATTAGTGTGTTCAGCAGGCCCATTTTTGTATGATTCCTTTACTTGAGCTCCGAGAGGTTGTTTGGAGACCCAGTTCATAAAGCGGTTTCTCCATTGTGGATAGCAGTGACGGTACAATACCGGTGGACGAGTTTCAGAACCGATGATCAAAGAGTCCAAACTAGTCATTGGTAATACAAAAACCGGTTTTGAGGATAGAAGACGAGCAGAGTAACGTTTTCACAAAAGCAGTGAATTACAGTGCAAATACCGGTTTTGATGTAAACCAGGTATTTAAACAACAATCACACAGTCAATCTCAAACAGAAATCAATTTTTCACAATAAATGAACTAATACCGGTTTTCGTTTTGGAAGAACAAAAACCCGTTTTCAGTTAAAGAGAAAAGCAGAATTTCAGCTTAAGAAATGTTCAATAGAAGAACAAATACCGGTTTTGGTGGAAACCAGGTATTAAAGCATACAAACACAACCACACAGCAATCCTTTACAAATACCGGTATTTAGTGAAGTATTCACTAAAACCGGTTTTCGTGTAGAACCTTGAAGATTATATCGGGGGATGAAAATTGAAGTTTAGAGGAACAAATACCGGTTTTGGAATAAACCAGGTATTATAACAGTCAAACTATTAAGAGGTATGAATTAAAGTACTAATGCCGGTTTTCTACAAAGGAAGTAGAAAAACCGGTTTTCAAGGCGAAAATCTAAAATTATGACGAGTTATTTGAATTTATGAATAAGTAAACTAATACCGGTTTTGGTGTAAACCAGGTATTGAGAGTATAATGAAAATGAAAATTTCGAAAGAAAGACGGTACGAATTCCGGTATGAAACCCGGTATTAGAACAATGAAACTTACGGACGAAACCCGGTATTAGACCTACAAATCAAGTAACTAGAAAACCGGTATGAAATCCGGTATTTAGAACAACTAGTTTGTTTTTCGATTTCAAGACATTGTGTTTTGAGTTAGGATTTGAAACTTTATGGGTGATGTTTTAGGAAGGTAAGGAGTTGATTAAAGTAAGAAATTCATTTACTTTAACAAGTATAGAGGATAAAGATCAAAGCTTTCGGTTTGGGTATAAAAACACAAAATAGCACACAAGATGAACAAAATCAATCCATGGATCATTCACAAGTTGTGATTTTGCTCTGATACCAAGTGTAATGTATGCAATTTGTGTAGTGAACCTTTAAAGGAAACAATGGAAAATAGGTATTTGAGGAAATGTAGGTATTAGAACTACTATTAAATTGGTGCAAAAAGGTTGAGTTTTATTCCATGTGGGGGGTTTATATAGGCATATAAATTGCACTTAAACCCCCTCTCATAATTACAAATAAGTAAATGGCTAATTACATTATAAACCCTTATCTAAAACATAATAGACTCAAAGGACAACATAATTACTTAATTACAAAACGTGCACTACAAAATATAAAGCTAACAATTTTGTAGTCTGTAAACATATCATGGCTGTTCATTGCGCAACATATACTCGTTAGTTTCAACTCTTGGCCTATAGATTACCTTGAGCTTGCCCAAGTCATTTGATTATGGAGGCGGCAAGATAGGCATGTTAAATTGGGTTAAGATGGGTATCGGGTTGAAATGGGTCATTCATGTGTAGGTGGAAAGCATGTAGGTAATGGGCAAAAACAGGTTCAAGTTGAAATGACTCACTTTTAGTAGTGAAAAGGGGCGGGAACAACTAGCATTTTTCATAATGCGGTAATTATGATTACTAAAACAATATTATACAATAACAGTCGATTGCTAAAAAGTTACACAATGATAATGTAGTTTTTAGGAAGTTGTATCATGTATGCATCAAATAGAGATTTTTGGATAACTTTCAACACGAGTGACCCGTTTCCCATTCACCTTCTTTCTTTCTTTCGTTACCCTTCTAGCTTCTTTCTTTCTTTCTTTCTTTGACCTGTTGGAGATATAAGACAACCCAAGTTGAATCATTGCAAATAAATTGGTCTCAGTCTCTCTGATGGCCTCTTACAGTAATTAAGAAAGATCTGCTTTTGTGACTTCAATGCATGCTAACTTAGCGATGAGTTACCTCTGGTCATTCCAAAATACTGCTAATGCATAACTTAACATAGTTTCTTGACAACTTTGTTTCACAGGAGCGCATATCAAATATTGATTACGATATTGTGAATGGGAAGTGTAGTCCTGTAAAAGATGAATCTGCCCCTATATACATAACCATTGGTGATGGAGGAAATCTTGAGGGATTGGCAACCAGGTAAAAATCTCATTCATTGTGTTATCTAACTATACTATATTTTTTTCTTTTATTTTATTTTTCATGATAACTAACTCAAAGTTTCTTGAATGATACTGTAGCATGACCGAGCCACAACCAATGTATTCGGCTTTCAGAGAAGCTAGTTACGGGCATGCCATATTTGACATAATAAACAGAACCCATGCATACCATAGTTGGCATAGGAATCAAGATGGATATGCTGTAACAGCTGATTCAACGTTGTTTTACAATCGGTATTGGTATCATCAGGAGCTGCATGCATCGTCATAATGATATGTTCATTTTAGTGATGCACCTTCATCCGCACAATTAGAAATAGGATTTGTTGTTTGTTCGAGTTGGTAATTGCTTGTTTTAAGTGTTGTTGATGTTATGAACTTAGGTTGTTATGATGATATGGGAAGTTATGTACTTATATAGATTGGATATTTGTATTTTGAAATTGATTAAAAAGTATGACAGACTGCAAATAGTTAAAATTTAAAATGATATATTTGTTTGACAATACCCAACCCCAATAATATAATAATATAAAAAACCAAATTCAGAAAGAAAAAAAATTACTGTAAATCTTTTTTGAATTAACATAAATGTTCTTTAGTGACAATGGAGACCAAAAATCACTCTCTAATATCTATGTTCTAGTAGTTGTCACAACCCGACTCGTGAGACATACTAAGTCAAAAGTTGCTTTGAGTTCATGTTCGAATCGCGTATTTTTCCCTCTATTTTGAGGTGATTTGTACAAATCAAATCGTGACTCATACTACTCTAACTATGATCAAGACAACACAACACACTTTCTCTAATATTGAATTTGTGGCATACATAAAAAATTAACAAGATTTACAAATCTTTGATAAATATGTTCGTATTAAAGTAAAGGTTTTTAACTTAAACTACAACACAAGTCAAATTTGAAGTGAAGATATATGCATAGAGACCATAGGGACTACAACTTTTTACCAAAATTCCATATATTACTGATTTGTACATTCA
The DNA here is from genome assembly GCF_010389155.1 of Erigeron canadensis. Taxonomy (NCBI): domain Eukaryota; kingdom Viridiplantae; phylum Streptophyta; class Magnoliopsida; order Asterales; family Asteraceae; genus Erigeron; species Erigeron canadensis. The sequence goes on along the minus strand of NC_057763.1, from coordinate 30,342,530 downwards.
TTTATGAAACATATATTTTATGAGTAATAATTATACTATATTTGTTGTATAAATAATAATAATGTATAATACTATACATAGCCACTGACAAAAATGTTCCACTGAAATTACGTGTAAATGAATTAATTTATACTCGTAACATTTATTTCTTAACTTTTAAAATAATAACTACACTATCTTTTTTCACATACTATCTTTTTTCACCTAAATTACCTTTATGCCAATAATATACACTAATTATTGTCTTCAGTCGCCAATATCACACAACCATCACTATTACCATCGTCGCCGCATCGTACTAGTATCCGTCTAATCCTTTTTCAAGGCACTAACCAGAACACAACCCCAAGTTCCCAACCCGTGAACCTGAACACAATTGGGATCAAAGAATACGAGAAGGGCCCAAACCGTCATTGTGCTAAACTTAAGGTAAAAACCTGTAAAAATAAAAAAAAAATACCGGCAACAGAAGAAGCCCGATCAACGGGAATCGCACATGTCAACAATACTCTATTTCCAAACCCACGACTGAGAATATCCAATTTTTTATTTATTTATTTTTTTTATGATTTTATCATTTCAAAATAATAATTGTTGTAAAAAGTGATGAAGGATTCTTGTATAAAAATAAAGGGAAAATTACACTTTTCGTCCCTGAACTTGGCAACTTTTTCACTTTTAGTCACTAAACTTCAAAAATTGCAATTTATACACTGAACTTGTCAAATTTTTTCACTTTTAGTCACCGCGCCCAGTTTTGTTAGTTTTGCTCCGTTAAGTTGGGCACGTGCAAAACGCGTGAGGGTATTTTCGTCTGTAAATTTAAGCTTTCCATCTGTACCTTTATTATATATATATATATATATATAGTATTTAGTGCGAAACACAAACACAAACCCAATCCCAATTTCATCCCTAAAATTTACCCCCAAAATATAATACTAACCCTAAATCTTAATTCCACTCAATGGCTGACGAAGAACCCGGCGGGATTAATTGACCAAAAAAGAGAGTTCCCCAAAGTAAAAAAGGTATGTTCATCAATCAGATTTTATCTTTTCGTTCTAGGGTTTACCTTTATCTCGCCTGGGTTTTCTTTTATATAAGTTTATCATTTATTTTATTTTATTTTTTTATTTTTAGGGACCAAAGATTTCGACATGTATATTGAACTTCATTATGGTGGGCGTTTTACACCATTTCCTGGAAGAAAGTATGTCGATGGTGAAAAGGTAATCATAGAATGGAAAGATTTTAGAACTTGTGAAGTTGGGGACTTTAAAACTATTGTAGTAACACATGCTAAATTTAATCCTGATATTCCAATGTTTTTCCATTTTAAGAAACCTGATTTAGATTTAGATGTGGGTCTTGTTGGTATTTCTTGTCAAGAAGATGTTAAAAATATGATGGTGCATGGGAAGATAAGTAATTATCTTGAGGTTTATGTTGAATATGGTAAAACAACTCTTTTAAATCGTTTTGTGTCTTCTGGAATGGCTGAGTCAAGTAACACACCTCTCCACAATGAACCTCTCCATAATGAACCTTTTCAAAATGAACCTATTCAAAATGAACCTATTCAAAATGAACCTATTCACAATGAACCCACTAAACCTACTGAACCCACTAAACCTACTGAACCCAATGTATCATTCCATGAACCCACTAAACCCACTGAACCCAATGAAGCCACTGAACCCAATGAAGAAGTTTTCCCACTGGACAAAAGTGACATGGTAGAAGATGTAGAGGTTGATATGTCTGATTTCACTGGAACTTTTGAAAGGCCTGAAGTCAATTGGCTTGGTGAAGGTGTTCAAGCAGGTGTTGGTGACCTAGTGGTAGGTGAGGAAGTAATAGGAATAGATTTTGATTTGTATGATAGTGGTGGTGGTTCTGATGAAGATGAAGTAATTAGAAAGAAAAAGCTTAGAGACCTAAGAGTTCAGTATGCAGGAACTAGCAAAAACATCATTAGAGCACCATTCTATGCTGGTCAGACCTTTTCTGATAAAAAGAAAGTTTTGGTGTTAATCAAAGATCATACAGTACAAAGTAGAAGAGATATAAAGATTGTGAGGAATGATCTTTTGAGGGTTAGAGCAACATGTCATGGTAAAATTGGTGCTTTTAATAATAGGCTTAATGGGGAAAATCCTGTGAAATCAAAGTCAAAAAAGTCAACAGAAGAGGATACAAGCAAGGGCAAAAAGGTCATGGCATGTAAAAACAGTTGTCCTTGGACCTTACATGTCTCAAAAAGTAGTGATGATGAGCCTTTTACAGTCAAGACTTTTTTTGATGAGCATAAATGCTTAAGAACTAGAGAATTGAGGCAGGCCAACTCTAGTTTTTTAAGTAACCACATTAGTGATGTGGTGACTACAAATCCAGACATTTCAGGTGAAGCCCTTCAAGATCTACTCACAAAAAAGTTTGGAGTCTCAGTTTCAAGGACGGCAGCTTACAGAGCCAAGGAAAAGGCAATCAAAAGGCTTAGAGGTGATTTCCATGCATAGTTTGGGTTACTCAAGGATTACATAATAGAGTTGCAAAGTAAAAATCCAAACACCACTGTAAAGCTAGATTATGCACCTGAACCAGTGATGCAATTTGAGACTCGAGTATTTAGGAGGATTTATGTCTGTCTTGGTCCCTTAAAGAAAGGATTTATGTCTGTCTTGGATGGAGCTTTTATGAAGGGACCATACCCTGGGCAACTACTAACTGCAGTTTCTGTTGATGGCAACAATGGGATTTATCCCGTAGCATATGCACTAGTTGAGTCAGAATGCAGAGATTCATGGATGTGGTTCTTACAATGTCTTGGGGATGACTTGGATCTGCCAAGTAATGCTAATTTTACATTCATGTCTGACAGGCAAAAGGTAAATTACTTTCCTTTTTATGTATATTTTGTTTAAAATTATTTAGAATTATGTATTTTATTGAAAATTGTTATTTGTTTATCTATATTATAGGGTATCCTTCAAGCTGTGAACAACATATTTCCCAATGCTGAACATAGATTCTGTTTGAGACACATCCATGAAAATCTGAAGTCTAGATTTAGAGGAGCTGGAATGAGGGAACTTCTGTGGTTTGCTGCAACTAGGACCACAATTGCAGAATTTGAGAGTGTGATGGCAACAATAAGGACTGAAAACCCTCCTGTTTATGAATGGTTAAGAAACATATCAGCTCAAACTTGGTCAAGAGCCCACATCATAGGTATTCACTTAATTCTGCATATACTTGTTAATTACTTGTTAGTTATTAGTTGTTAATTAGCAGTGTCATATTTAATTAGTTGTTAACTTATACAATACACAGGGAGAGCCAAGTGTGAGATATTGTTGAACAATATCTGTGAGTCCTTCAATAGCAAATTGGTTAAGGGTAGAGATAAGCCAATTATTACATGTTTAGAGTTTGTTAGGGAGTACTTGATGAAGAGGATAGTTGCTGTGCAAAAAGTTATTGAAACATGTGAAGGCCCATTGACTCCAACAGCTACACAGATTCTTGACATAGCTAAGGAGGAAGCAGAAAATGTTAATGTAGTTTTCAATGGGTCTGATAAATACTAGGTGAGTGGTTCATGGAATGATACATGTGTGGTTAATATGAGTGAAAGGACTTGTTCATGTAGAAAGTGGGAGTTGACTGGGATCCCTTGCAAACATGTAGTTGCTACCATTTGGAACATGCGTGATAATGGGTTTAATGCAGGCATTGTGGAGGATTGGGTACATAGTGCATACAGTCTAGATACTTGGAAAAAGGTGTATGCAGAGAAAATTAATCCCATTGTTGGTACAATGTATTGGACAAGGAGTGAAGATACAATGAAGATACTACCTCCCAAACACCACACACAAGTTGGTAGGCCAAAAAAGAAAAGAAAGAGGGGTCAATTTGAGAATGAAACATTGGACAAAGGTGGGAAACTTTCAAAGAAGAGAATGAGTATCACTTGTTCCAACTGCAACCAGAAGGGTCACAATGCCAAGTCATGCAAGGGTCAATCCTCCAATGCACCTCAGACAAAGTAAGTTGTTATGTCTATATTCAATTGTTTACTAAAGTTCATGATTTTGAAGTATTACTGATATATTTTACATGACATTGCAAGAAGGACTAAAGCAAAGAAGAAAAAGACTCAACCAACTCAGCCAATGGCTCAGTCAAGTCAGCCAATAGGTCAGTCAAGTCAGCCAAGCCAGTCAACACAGTCAAGCCAACCAACACATTCTAGTGCTAGAGGACCTAAACCTGTGTTGAGTCCAGGAAAAGGAATTAGGATGACTACTCCAAGGTTTTATGGAAATGCAACAAGGATGGACATGCCATAACACTTTTTAATTGTTTATCTGCTTTTGATAGCCATTTATGTATGGTTAATGTGGCCTTAGACAATTTCCACTGGTTTATTTGTTAATCTCTTTTGATAGCCATCTGCGTATGGTTTATGTGGTGTTAGACAATTTCTACTTGTTTAGTATTATGTCAAACAATATCCAGACTTATGTACCTGTGATCTTATTTGCTCTTGAAGCATAATTTTGGTTAATGAAATGACACAGGTTATATAATTAAGATTGTGTGTACACTTGTTTTGCATAAAGACTGCATTGATACATAAACATTGGTACATTACATTGTCTAAAAGGATAAAACATACATTGTCACTTTTGACTTTTGAAAGTCAAACATACATTTGAAGTGAACTACATGAACATATACATAACTATCCTAAACAAACACCAACTAAATATCAAAGCAATTTTCAGGTATCGAACTTCTTGTTTTTTTGATGATAATGTTGTTTCCAATTTGTTTCTTCCCCTTAACAATCCAGGTATAATTTCTCGAGCTCTTTCACACATGGGTGGGTCAACCCATCCAAAAAACCAACAACCATTATTTCTTGTAGCCTGCAATTAGGGGTTTAGTAATAAAATAAAGACTTTTTAATAATAAAATAAAGATTAGGGCTTTCTAATAATAAAATAATTAGGGTTTTGATAATAAATTAAAAATTAGGGTTTTTTTTAAACTTACTTCATAACAGCAATAAAATCGTCTTTCGGGGTTATTGTTAGTCCAAGAACATCAAACAGTAGCTGGATTTCCACAATAACAATGAACCATCATGTTTGGAGAAGAAGAATACATATATGTGTGTTTGTATAAGAATGGGAGAAAAAGAAACGTATGTGTGTTTTTTGTTTGAAGGAATGATAAATATTTGGGTTAAAAGATTGATATAAAAAAAAAGAAAAGAATAAATAAATTAACGTTGAAAAGTTCAGGGACGAAAATACCCTCACGCGTTTTGCACGTGCCCAACTTAACGGAGCAAAACTAACAGAACTGGGCGCGGTGACTAAAAGTGAAAAAATTTGACAAGTTCAGTGTATAAATTGCAATTTTTTAAGTTTAGTGACTAAAAGTAAAAAAGTTGCCAAGTTCAGGGACGAAAAAGTTGCAATTTCTTAACTTTTAAAATAATAACTACACTATCTTTTTTCACATAAATTACCTTTATGCCAATAATATACACTAATTACTGCCTTCAGTCGCCAATATCACACAACCATCACTATTACCATCGTCGCCGCATCGTACTAGTATCCGTCTAATCCTTTTTCAAGGCACTAACCAGAACACAATCCTAAGTTCCCAACCCGTAAACCTGAACACAATTGGGATCAAAGAATACGAGAAGGGCCCAAACCGTCATTGTGCTAAACTTAAGGTAAAAACCTATAAAAATAAAAAAAAATACCGGCAACAGAAGAAGCCCGATCAACGGAAATCGCACATGTCAACAATACTCCATTTCCAAACCCAGAGAATATCCAATTTTTTATTTATTTATTTTTTAATGATTTTATCATTTCAAAATAATAACTGTTGTAAAAAGTGATGAAGGATTCTTGTATAAAAATAAAAGTATCAGAGTAGTAATGGCAGGAGATCAGAAAACGATCGATGATAACAAATCTCGTTCTTCTGAAGTTGATGCGATAAATCAGGAAAATAATAATAATAATAAAAGTAATAAAAATGATGATATAACCGATCCAGAAACTTTCAGTTGTGTCCTTCAGCCGTGTCCGCCTCGTTCCGATCCTAATTACATCGGTATTCGACGTCTCCTTTTGTTTCGTAAAGCGCAAGCCGGCGTTCTTCGCCGTAAGGTTACTACTCAACTACTAGTTAAAAAACTTATTATTTGTCTATTCTAGGGTTTTTCATATATATATATATATAATGATGTTTTAATGCATCAAAATGATGTTTCTAAGGTGTTCTCGCCGTTCTTATTTTAAAACTGTTCTTATTTGATTGCCCCCTATATATATATATATATATATATATATATATCTGTGTGTGTGTGTATTTATAGAATTTAGGCCGGATATACTAAATTGATAGAACTAGGTGAGTAATGTGAGGCCATAGCGTAGACTTTACCTCCCCAAACGAATATTTGGAATACGTTTTACTTACGTTTTAGAGACTTTATGTTGGGGGAGTCGGATTTGATCACTTTCGTCCAAGCATATAGCGTCTCCCATACGGACGAATATGTAGTCATTTGTAGTGAAATAGGGTTGTACATTGGTGATGCAACTCACATTTGAGTATATAATTATATTTTTGCAGTGTTGTAAATATCGGTCATATCGGTGATATATTGGATGGGGGGTTTACCTTTACGATATTTTTACTTATTGGTTATATATAGCTGCTTGCTTTGTTGAAAAATGAATATAGTTGTTTGCTTTTGTAGGATTGGAGATGTAACGGGAAAGGTTATGTGGCTTATCGTAATTTCATTAACAGACCAGAAAATTGGTTGAATATGCCAAGCCACACTAGCACACCTGGAACCAGGTAGCTAATTTCTTGGTTTTTTTTAATCTGTTCTTTTGGATTAATTGATCTTGCTGCAATGCAAACTGATTTAACCTCCAAAAAGAACTGCTAATGTGTCTTTCTCAAGAAGCAAAATATGGTCAAATTAGAGTTGGTGAAATAAACGCTGTCATTGTTAGTTTGCTTACATGTTAGAATATGGTTTGTAAAGATACAATTGAGTAATTTTGAGTAGGCAGTGATTGGTAGAGTAATAATTAAAAGTTGAGTTTTATACAAATCTATATCAGGCTAATCTACTGCTTGGTTGGTTCATCAGTGGGCGATGGCTGTCTTCTCCAAGTCAACTTTCTCTTGCACTTGAGATGGAAAGCTGGGCTGGTAGCAGGGTATGTTTTACTCCCTTCCTTCAGCCTAAGGGCACGTTGGATTGGTTACAAGTCTTGATGGGTTATATATAATCTGATTGATGTTTATATAGGATCAACCAGAGAGTCAAACACTGAGTCGTACTGTTAGTTTAGGTGCAAATTCAAGTGACTATGAACACCCACGTCGAAAGGCTGAACCTGCATATTCTTTTGTGGGGATGCATTGCATCTTTGATGAATGCAAATCTATGGGTAACTTTCGAGATGGATTTCTGCATACATTTTGTATTTGATGATTGGTCATTTTTCTTGGAGTGAGTGTTTAGTTTTATGTGCAGTTACTGTTATAAAGTTTGGCCACATGAGTTCTGATATACTTGCCTATGGAGCAACAGATGGAACAATTACAGTTTGCACCGTCTCTGAACCACCTTCGATTATGAAGAAGTTGACCGGGCACTCAAAAGATGTCACAGGTTGGATCAACTGGTACTGGCCCAGTCTTTTCTTCAATGTCTCTTGATGCATCTTAGAGTAAATTTTTTCTATTACAGATATCCTTGCTATCCACTTGTGTCAATCATGCTATTAATCATGATTATTTTTCTATCTAATGGGAAATCAAAAAGAAAATTTCTATGTCTGCGAAAAGCTTATATTGGGGCAATACTTGACTAGCTTCTTAATAGAATAGATGTTATTAGAAGTGCTTGACTAGCATGTCTTTGTATTGAGCTACAGCTGGCCCTTGTTCATAGAGAATCTTAAAAACTGGTAGGGAATATATTGTTATTTCACAGAAACTATAATACAGAAATTAACTCTCCTGTAAGGCATCTTGAAAACAAAACAATGTTCTACTGCTCGATGTAATTCATTGGATTAAGATGAAGGTGGAAAATTATGCATTTAGTTAGAATACATTATAATTTACACTTTTATTGAAGTTTAAAACTCCATGAACCTCCAAGAACATTAGCCATTATGGAAAGATTACGCTGTATTTTGTCTTAACAGGATGTTTTGTGTGCTATTTTTGATGAGACCTTATAACCTACACTCTTTTTGTAAGGACTATTGTATAATATGTTCATAAAAGCATTAAGTATGAATATATTTGCATTTTATACAAATGCATAATATTTACAAGGGAATGCACCTTTATATCAATGATATAATCGATCAATGTCCTGATGTCTTTTATATATCTATTCTCTTTCTTTCAGATTTTGACTTCTCGTTAAACAACCAATACATTGCATCGTCTTCACTGGACAAAACTGTGAGAGTATGGGATATTCCAAAGGGACTTTGTATTCGAGTAATATATGGAGTTACCTCCCAGCTTTGTCTTCGATTTCATCCTGTAAGTGCATATCAACATGCAATGCTTTAAGCTCAATTATAGTTATATTTAGACTTCATTGTCTTGGAACATAATAACCAGTTTCAGATGTTTACAAAGCATATATATTATTGCTTCTTTTTTACATTTTTGGTTTTTAATGTTTCCTTTTAAGTTGATTCTCTTGTTTTGTGTAAAATATCTTATTTGAAATCTGTCTTTTAAATCAATGTATGTATTTTTGATCTTGGTACATGGTACATTTCAATATTCATTCAGGAAAGATTATAATTAGCTCAACACGATGAAAAAGGAATACAATTACCTATACACTGATTATCTTTTTACAATTAATTTCAGGTGAATAATAACTTTCTCACTGTCGGCAACGCAAACAGAGAAATATCGGTAATTAACGCAAAGATTTTGCTACTTTGGTTATATTGATACATATTTTAACGAAATTATATACATAACTGACATCTTCGTTGTAATAGTAGGTTCAACGGTTGTTGCACATATGTCTGCTGATAGCAAATTTTTCAATGATATCTGCTTGTAGATTGAAGTCTCCATTTCATGTGCAATCTCTCCGTCTCATAGGTTTTCTTGTTTTCATCTCAGGTATTCAATTTTAGTACAGGAAGGTTAATAAGTAAGATAGTTGCTGACAGCGAGGTTCCTGCCCTTGATTATGACCATACTGGCCAGTTTGTCTTTTGTGGCGATGTACAGGTGAGCTTCTTCCATTTCATTTTTTGTCAACTTTATCCTGACAACACAGAGGTGGCAATTTCCCAGTGTATTTTTAATGCATACAACCTCTTAACTCGTTTTAGTCAGAGATCCAGGGTACTATGAATCAACATAGTAACATAAAAATGGACAAAAAGTTGAAGTGTCAACTGAACTCGGCCGGCCCCTTTTTACAAGTATCAAAAAATGACCTGTTTCAACTCAAACCTGTTTTGATCTGTTACCTTAACACCCTAATCTTTCACCTATAATGATAAATATCATGAGTTTAACAGCTTATTTAATGGTTCCTTTTGATTGTTCAGGGATCTATATATACACTAAAAGTAAACTCTCATCAAGGAACCTTGTCCCGGTCTCATCGCACAAGAACTAGCAGCAAGAATAAATCTGAATTCACAACCATCCAGTATAGAACGTTTTCTCTGATGACACAAGGTCCTGTTTTACTTTCACTCACGCGAGACGGAAGCTTGTCTTTCTTCAGGTATTTAAATTTTAAGTGCATTCCCAAGTTTGGAAAAAGGGGATGATAAAATGATGATATTATTGGTTCCTGCAGTGTTTCTTTGGAGCTCCAAGGGTATTTGACCATACGATGTTCCCTTAAGTTGGCTCCACGACTTCACAGCATACGTGCTTCTTTTTGCCCATTGCTTTCCCTTGAAAAAGGAGAATATATAGGTCTATATCCATAACTCACTTTTTTTATTTTGCTGCATTAGACTGCCTTTTTCTCAAAATTGAATTATGTTTCCTTTTTGAGCATAGTGGACAATATGCTGACAGTGTAGTATATACTCCTTTTTCATTAGCTTGCTTGTAAGACTCCAGGAAAGTGTCAAACTTGTCCAATAACCTCACCATCCTTAAAACCATCTTGAAAATTGCTATATACCTGCCTAGGAATTTTGACTACAGATGAAAAATTGAGCAGATTAGACCAGTAGAAGGGGCTAGGATTGAAATAGATAGTATCTTAGTACAGGTAAATGAGTTAAGTTGACCAATTCTCCACTTCTTTTTACAGTTTTTTTTAGTAATAATTGATGTATTAAATATGGATTAGAAAAACTATATGGATTAAAAAAAAATTTAATGAAAGAGTTTGGAGGTTATATCTATATTCTACTAGTTTGCCTTTTCATTCTCTTTTGGACAAAATTTCGAGTTGACCCATTTGAGATACCACAACCTAAATCAACCCTTTCATTAGTAAATGGGTCAAAATTCCTGGATCTATTGGTGACTCAGAATACATATCTTAACTATTATAAGGGTTTATGAATTTTTCTTGTGTAGTTATTGGAAGTGAGGATGCAGCTGTTTACTTCTATGACTTAACTAGGCCCAAGAATACATGTGTCAACAAGCTGCAGGTTTGTTCCTTCTTTGTTATTTCCTCATCTTAAAGAAAAAATGAGTTATCTTAAAACTAGAAGGAATTTAAAAATCCCTTCTGTCACCTGGAAATTGCATCCTTGTGTTTCTTGAAGGTTGTAAACTTTACCAAATCCCCATTATTCTATTACAATGTAAATGATGGTATTGACTTGGGTGGGTCAAATAGCCTGTCTTTGCTTTTACTGAACGGTGTTGTAGATATTTGACAAAAGTTAAGCAGCTTACTAAAGTATTTCTAACTCAAAACATGGCAATTTTATATGCGACAAAAGACAACATTCCACAGATGATAAATTACGAATCAACTAATAACTTTCTTGCATTCATCTTGTCATGTTTTAAGATTGTATATACCCAACTCCAAAAGCATCTAGCGTATGTGTGGTATTTTTTCTCATCACTACTGTATGTGTCTGGTTACCTCTTCATTGGGTAACAAATATATTTGCTGGGATTGTTGCCAATTCCAGACTGACCCAGGCAGCAGTATACAAGTGTCACATACATACAATATAAAAAGTTGAAAGCTGAATAGATACAATAGCTAATTGGAAGAAATGAAACACTAGATTATGCTCTTTTTTCTGCAAAAGAAACAGATGATATTAAACTGTCATATATCTGTATATGTTAGATTTTGAAACTAACTAGTTGGGACGAAGAAAATTTTGGAGATAAATGTCCTTTAGTTTAGAGACTACTTGGAGGTGGTAAAATAGACTTGTTGATTAACATGTGTAAAGGTTGTGGTCAAAACAGATAAACTTAAGCGGCGGTCTAATTAGCTAGCTAGGTTTGTTGACCCGCCAACATTTGTATTGTATATGTAATTTTGTGTATATATATATATATACAGATAAACTTAAGCGGCGGTCTAATTAGCTAGCTAGGTTTGTTGACCCGCCAACATTTGTATTGTATATGTGATTTTGTGTATATATATATATATATAATATATGAGAACACTTAAAAAACATCATTTTGATGCATTAAAAGTCCATAAAATTAACATAGTGCATATATATATAGGGTAACACTCCGGTGAGAACACTCTTAAAATAAGAACGGTGAGAACACCTTAAAAACATCATTTTGATGCATTAAAAGAACATAAAACTAACATAGTGCATAACTAATTATCTTTATTTAAGTGTTTAACAACAAATTCATCCGTCAAAATCGAAATAATCATGTTTTTTGTTTTGTGCATCCATCTTGGATGCATATTCATCAAAATAATGCATCCAACAAAAAACGTGATTTTTTCGATTTCGATGAATCAATGTGTTGTTAAACACTTAAATAATGATAATTAGTTATGCACTATGTCAGTTTTATAGACTTTTAATGCATCAAAATGATGTTTTTAAGGTGTTCTCACCGTTCTTATTCTAAAACTGTTCTTATTTGATTGTATTGTATTGTATATATGATTTTAAAACTGTTCTTATTTTAAAACTGTTCTTATAGATAGATAGATAGATATATAAGCAATGTAGTAATATGATAAAATCTATATAACTCAAGCTGTAAAGCAACAATCTGTTTTTAAATAGAAATGACTTTGAACCCAGTCGAGATGTGTTATCTTTCTTGCCATTTTCTTTCTTTCTATTTTACCCATTTGATCTGTTATCACTTAAAGACAACCTGATATGTGACCCTTTATAACAAAAGTAACCGGAAATTTGAGATTTTTACAAAATCCCTTATTTACTTAGTCCAGAAACTGATTTCTTTGGTAGACCTCGCCTTACATAATTGATCTGTTATGCTGTTCGCAAAAAAACCATAAATGATCTGTTATGTTTTGTTTATTATGAGTGCAGGGACATGGATACCCAGTGATTGCTGTTGCATGGAACCATGGTGAGAATTTGTTGGCATCCTCTGATTTTGGTGGCACTGTAATTGTGTGGAAGAGAGAAAAAACAAAGTAAAAGAGTTAAACTCAGCTATTGTGTTTATCTTCTTCTCTGTGAACCGAAGAAGAAGTAATTCGTGTAAATTTCACAAGCATTTCTTCTTGTTGGAAATATAAATTTTGCATAGTGTAATACTCACACCCGTATATGTTGGCTTTCGTTAACCCTCTTTTACATTCCAAGAACGAATCTGCACACGTTTTCATAGATCCCCATTTCTTGATCACACTTCTTGGAATTGGAAGACCTTATTGTTAGTTTTGCTGTAAATCGATTCCTTTTAGGAATCAAAGTTCATATGATCTAGTTTTGCTAATAGTATTATATTTATAACAACTTGATTCAAGGTAATGTTCGTGAGTCACCAACAAGTCCCATGAGAAACTATACATGCACGTTGAATTGAAGTGAAGGACATGCACGTTGCCGCAAGTATGTAAAACTATACATGATATAAATTATACAAATAATTTTACATTTGTTCACACTTTTAGTTAGTGTAAACAAATTAAAAAATTTGTCACGTTTTTTATGTGTGTAAAGTAGAAATTTATTCACATTAAAAAGCGTATAGAAGTATCATAATTTTTTTGTAACACCCCATTTGTCTACACTAAAAAGTTAGTGTGGACAAATGGGGTGTTACAAATAAATCATAAAAGCGTACATTAAAAAGTGTGAACTTTTAGTCATACACACTTTTAATTTTACATATTTTTACACACATAAAAGCGTGACAAAATTTTTAATTTGTTCACGCTAATTAAAAGTATGAACAAATGCAACATTATTTGTAGTAATATACAAATAATCTTTAGGCAATGTTCGATATGTGCTAATGTGCTAACTAGTGATGCTATATGATGTTCGTCTTTGGATGAATTTGGAATTCTAATTAGCAAAATCTTTATAAGAAACCGCCGGTTTCGATAGATCAAGATATCCTATTATTGTCTGACTTTGGGATGAATTTGGAATTCTAATTATCAAAAATTTTGTCAAGCCCATCAAGCTTTCAGAAAATTCACTAACAATTCGAGTCTCATTTTTTATATTTGTAGGGGTAGATTATTTGGAGATATTTTAAGAGCCCGGGTCCTATCTCAGATATGCGTGTAATTTAAGAGTAGAAATATATTAGTTTTCCGTTCAAAAAGTAAATAATAATAAAAGAAAAATATATTATTGCTTTTGTAATTTCCATGTTCATGCATAAGAAAAGTTAAGCCTTTGGTATGAATTTTGTACCTTTTGATCTAAAGTAGTACACAAACCGGCCAAACTAATACATAGTTCTTAATTAGTTTTGAAAAATGGCAAAACAAGTGAAAATTTTGTAACTTCGTCATGTCATCTTGCACGCTATTACATATCAAGTTTTATATAACAAAAAAATATATATTTAAAGTCAAAGTTTAAAAATAAAAATTTTAAATAATCAAAGTAGACACTTTTAATGAGATGAAAGGAATAAATTAAAACTAAAAAAAAAAAAGGGCTTAATGGGGACTCATAATGAGTTCTTTTATTTATGTTCATTTTAAAGATGCCAATGCACTGGTTCAAACATAGAAGAAATCCACAAAGTGGTTTATTTGAAAAATTAAGAAACTGGGGATATCTCAAGATCCAGAAATAAGCTAGGGTTTCCAGACAACTTAAAAATTCAATATCCAAAGCAAAAACAAAAACAATAGTTTTTATCCCCATATGAATAACCCAATAATGCTGCTCTTGTGTCTTTAACAACACTTACTATCCGGTAGAGCATGCTCATCACATTCGATGTTGATTTTAGTCTTCCTGAAAATGCGAAATACATCAAGATATATAATCCGTTAAAAAGAAAAATATTTGGATACTTGATCACAATTTTAACACAAAGGATTTTCCTAATCATCACTTTAGAGACTTTGGTTAACACATAGTAGTGAAATGTGTTATACAAAAATATAAAATAAAAATGACACGCTAAAAATGAAAATCAACCAAATCTACAATAATTTTTTACATATTAACCATATTACCCGAAGAGTTATGATTTGCCATATCGAATTGTTGTGAATCTTGCAAATTATAGCATTTAGGAATTAGGCCATGGTTGCCGCATCTTAAATATAATTATATATCAATCGGCATGCATGCTACTACATCTTGGTAAGCTTGTATTCAACAAAACATTATATATTGAGATCTTGTGACCTATACTTTTACACCTTTAGGATTTAGTTCGAAAATGATTTTGTGATATGGAATAGCATCAGATTATACGCTGTAACAAGCTAAGCTTGCACAAGCTAGGTAGTGTCTGGATGTACTAATCAACTATATATACTATGTGTTTTAGACTTTCTGAATACCAGCGCAAAGAGGATCAATATGTAAATGACACTTAAACAATAAGATTAAGTTTTGTTTTAGTACTCCTAAACAAAGTGACAATCAAAAATTGAGGTTATTTGATGCCTTAAATAATCAAAAATAAAAATAAAAAATTACGAATAGTTATGTACTAAGATGTTTCAGTTCGCCAAGTTGTCTCTTACCTGCCCATGAATTCAACAGCAGTTTGGAACCATATTCGATCTAGAAATTAAATATTAATGACTTGAAAAAGTAACAACGAACTAGCTAATCACTTTTAATATGTAATGCCAGACTAACAGGTACCCCCTATAATTCGCATAAACACTCAGAGTTAATCAAAACGTACATATTTTTAATATGCTTAATTACTACTCGTACTACAGTGTTAGACAGAATATTTTGCTAAGTAATCTAGCTAATCACATTCTTTAATTAGCATTACTTTATTTGGAATATGATCGAGACTCACAAACCTATGTATACGAATCCATATGGAACTATGGGAGGTTCTTTAATTTGTAGATTTTTTATACCAAGGACGTACAAGATCATATATATACAACTGGTTCGATCTGGCAGCGACTCAACCTGATGGACAAATTACGTTTGGTCTGGTTCTCGGTCCATGATATGAATAAATTTGGTTTTTAGTTAGATACCTACCTGGTCAATACAAGAATCTTGCTTTTGTTTTACTTGCACGGAGTTAGGTTTACAAAAGAAGGGGGAAAAAAAAGTTTGAGTGTGATTCACATCATCTCAGAACCGCATGTACTATATAACATATCCGCTTCTGCAAAAATGTTCTAGCGAAATAAGAAGAGAGGGTAATAGGGACCATTGTCGTCGCAGTAAATCTGGGCACAGTTTGTCATTTATAGGTGGATGCTAATAAGGTATACATATAATTTTGTTTTGAATACACTTACAAACACATCTGTGCGCTCGTCGTTAAAGTGACTTCCTAGCGAATCTCTTATGTTCCTAGCTTAACTTCCATTCCATGAAAGAAACTACTCGTAATAGATAACAAATACACTAACATTTTAACTATATGGGTACTATTGTGTAACTTCCATCTCAATTCAAGTATGTTGACAGATTGATAAATTTTCAAGTGCAAAGATATATATATACACACACAATTAATTAAGTATATAACTAGAAATCTTCTCGATCTACAGATTCACATCGCACGATCTTGGCGGGCCGGCCAACCAACTGTTACAGATGTGCTATATTATAACAACAGATGAATGGGATAAATATCACATTTTGAATCACTACACACTTATGGTTAATTTCTAAATAGCAGATAACTAAAGGGTGGTTATTTCCTGCAATCTGCATACAAATATATTTAATTATTTATGCCATTTGGTTTTTATCAAATTTTATATCATCAAATTTGACTCCATTATCAAAAAGCATAACTGAAACCATTAGCTACTCCTCCTGATTGATTTCTTAATGGCTTCATTAATATTAATTCATCATCAAGTTAGCTAGTTTAATTAAAATCTTTCTACAAATTTTATACTCCGTATTAAAATACTTCAATTCAAAAACTTGCGCGATATATAAATGATTGCAGTTGTTCTACACTGCACACTAATTAATGTACGTCGAACATATATAGCATCTAGATAATTTCATGAAGGCGCGCAGAATATATATATATATACAAGTCGATCATGGATAAATGGAACGAAGGAATTACTTACCTAGTCATTCCTAGAAATAGCAGCATGACGAATGTGGAGAATTGTTGACCTTTTGGCCACACATATCTGACAAATGAAGTGATCCAGTTGTTTAGCCTCATCCACTGACATGCCTATACAATCAGGATGATACCTGCACCAAATTAAAACACGGTGTAAGTCTATTAATGAACTATACATATGATGAATTATACTTGCAAAGTAAAAGAAAATAGAAGCATATATATAATAAGATTTTGTTAGGCCTTTAGCAAAGTTTTTTTTTATTATTCCTTATTCGACTGGATCCACTTGCTTCTTCCTTGTTGCATAACCCAAAGGATAAATTAAGATACATACATAACCCAAAAGAAACTTATTTTAACTTAAAATGAACAAATTAATTGGAATAATGAGACTTACCAATCATTACAATCTTCACATTCAATCATCAAGAAATCAGGATTATAAGGCATCTCACAGATACAGTACCTGCCATATTAATGCAAATCAGATTATCGAATAGCTAGCGTAAAAAGGATTAACCAATCATATGTATTTCAAATTTGGTCACACGAACTTAAATATATAAGCGCAGATGTGTGCAGTGTGAGATATTTTTCTTTCTTCTAAAAGGAAAAAATAAAAAATAAAAAATACTGCCGTAATTAACAGTCAAACAATTAAAACAGGTATTGGATGCCTAATCTTTCTCCATAATTATCTCAAATCTTTGAGTTCTCAAATTTACAAATTCCCAGTTCTAGTTAGCGCTCCAATTTGTAGCTAGCGCGCATTCAAAACTTACCTCGATAACAGAATGATCGATTAACACTTTATATGAGGGATTATACTTTCTAACAGTGCTTAAAACTACTAAAAATGATGCACATCTTATTGTACTTTGAATGTATACTCAAGATATTAAAAAAAAAAATTAAAAAAATTGTTTATACATTATTTCAAACTTTGGGTTCAATTCCTGAAATGTATCAAGCTATATATCTTATTTTGTCATTGAAAGGCAAAGGTTTTGATCAATTCAAGTATTATAGTGTGTATCAAAGTTTCAATTCATTATACATGTAATGAAAACCCTAGTTTATAATGTGATTAATAGTTAACTTGCTACAAAAATTACTAAAATGAATGAAAAGTTCATCATTTGACATAAACAATAGATCGATGATTTGATAGTTAGATACACAGAATAGCAAAAAGCACGTTTGACAAAGTGCATTGCGCGCGCTCTTCAAATCTGCGCAAGACCGCTTAAAACTCACTACATGTAAGTATATATAACTTATAAAAAATTTATATAGCAAATTATACTTAATTATAGAAGAAAAATAATGTAGGCAAAAATGTTAGAAGAAATTAACATACACGCGTGCCCTATCCGGATCAAACTTTCCTGTTGTTGGAAAGTACTTAAAACGACTGAAAAAGTCCTTGTTATGATCAACAACGCCACGCCTGATATAGCTCAAGTAGCTATGAACGGTACATGTGCCTACGATCGAATGAACACTTTGCGTATCAAAATGATCCGACAAAAAAACTTCATTCACTCCATGATATGGTGTTCTGCCACCTTTAGTTTCTTCGGGTCTATAGTACCACCTAACCTTAACTTCCACATTGTTATCCAAGGATTGGATCGTCACAATCTTGGCAACGTACGGCGGTGTGTTTAGATCTGGTGGTCCCATTAATACACAATCACCAGCTGTAATGAAATGTATCACAAAAAAAAAAAATGATTAGCTAGATAATTTTTATATATGGAAAGATTTATATACATATCATATATGTATATGAAAAAAATAAATTAATAGTGGAATTTAAGCGAGATATGGTGAGATCGACATACGGCGGATAGTAGTGTTGATTCTGTTGACTTGGTAGGAACCTAGGGTTCTTCGGACATTGCGGTGAGTCGCCATGGAATTGAAAACCTGATTGATTAATATTAATTAATTATATATGATCAAATTGAGGTTGTCTGCGTGTTTTTAGTGTCACACTACTAGCTTATATATGTCTGACCATAAAGGTAAGTAGCTTACATAAATAGTCCTTCTACTTTCTACTCCGTATCAAATAAGGTACGTGTTCGTTCAACCTATTTTAAGTTGATGGCTAGTAGTGCTCATTATTATATACGGATTAGAATTTAAATTTTGTAATTAATATTCATAATCATTTACTATGGTAATTAAATAACTTTCCGTAATTAAGATATTGATTGATCATTGATGTAAGCATCATCCAACGTTTTTCTTTCCTTTTTTTTTTAAATCTATTTCTTAGTATTTGACAATGTTACAAGTAGATTAAAGTCGTCGTTAGTGATTCTCTATGAACACAAAGGGGTATATAATTTTTAGGGGAATTGATATTCGTATTTTGCAGTGGAAGATCTTAGCATGTGTAATATAGGCCAGCACACAGGGTCCCAACTATAAAGCGGGACCCCCTATTTTGTAAGACGGGCCTTCGCTTTTAGAAAATTCTTAGTTTTATATTAAGATAATTTAAATATTTATTATAAAATTATTAGTTTATGAATTTACAAATATTAAAAATAAATTAAATGTAATTTTTTAAAAGAGACTAATATTACAAAAAATATCATAAACTAAATAAATCATAACTCTACAATGTAAAACTTAATAGACTTATAACAATATACTAATAGGGAAATGGTTAATGCTTCTAGCAAAATAGCCTAAAAATCCTCCTAATACTTTATGCAGGTGACATGTGTTATCCACTAATTTTCTTTCCTAATTTTGCCTTTTGATTTTCCACATATCATCATCCAATAGTTAAGAGGATTTTTAGACTATTTTGTTAGGAAGATTAATCATTTTCCATACTAGTAATATTCATATGTTAATCTTATTATAATGGTAAAGTTCTAACATATGAACATTTCATGTTTAAAGAATCTTATAAACAATTAATATTTTTTTTACACTTATAGTAATTATCGTAATATATACATATATATATATATACATATATATATATATATCTTTTCTTGTATATGGGCCCCCATTTTTGAAATTCGATCTTACACACGAACATTGAAATTCACTTGTCGGCCCTGATATTTTGATAAATTTACTAAACTGTACAAGCTTTATAACAAACAGTATAAGTATCTCATGCATAACTTTGGTAGATTAATTAAAATAAATGGTACAAATGTCATCACCCTACTTTTATAGTAAGGATATGATTTGACCTTAGAATCCTTAGGTTTTTTCAATTTTTGAGACAAAATTTTCACTCTACACCCTTACCCAGGTTCAATATTCAACCTTAATTTCTTTCATAAGAATGAAATTAGCAAAGTTTTAATTAAACTTAACTCGCTACTAGTGCAAAAAGGATCAGAAGGGGCCTATAATGGTGCTCAAGTATGTTTGTCACCCATATATTACGCAAAATGTGGTCTTAGTATGGTATATGTACCGTCATCACTGATGACCGACAACTTTATGAACAATTTTTAATATGCATGAGATAGGTGAAACATTTGAATTAGTTATAGACTTGTAGATGTGTTTTATTGGAGGTCAAAACCTGTTGTAGATCAAGATTCACCCTAATTCTCTCTGATGAATTTCGGATTTCTTGATGACAAGTCATTGGATAAGGTTTAGATTTCTTAATAAGTGAGTCAAAACGTTAATTAGGGTTATCAAGCCTCCTTATTTAATTTATATATTCCAGATGTGTTTGCCATGGAAGGCCACTCGATTGAGAGTCAAGGATGTATAGTAAATGACGTGCACACTTTGGTGTCTGCAGGGTTATGCCGGTGCCAACATAAGTTCGCTCACCCTGATATAGAACACAAATTTCATATTCAGTAATCTATTGAAATATTTTTGTCGTGCGTGCATATGTGGCATAACACTTGAGACTGACGTGCTCATAGTTTTTGAATTATGTGGTTTACTTATTAATAAGTCATTAGGGAATACTTACGTTATCCATTTATATAGAAATTGAGTAATTATTAAGTACTTTCGCTCAATGACTATACTTCATAGGTCGACCCCCATCTAGTCTAATGATGAGCTATTATTGGTAAAGTTTGGGACACACTTAATCGTTTAACGGACATCATATGTTAGAGTAAGAGACGATTTCTTCTTATAACGGGTGAATTTCATAAAAATGGACTACTATAGTAAATAGCTAGCACATCACAAAACATACATTACACGAGATCACATACGTGCAATAGATTACCACATTTACCAATTAAAATTACACGGGTCCTTTCAGAAAATGTGCTTAAATAATGTTGAATGATTTTCGCCCAAAGGTAACCTATATAATCTTTCCCTATATTGTAGATGGTCAGAATACTAGAGAAGATAGTAACAGAAATGACCTTCCGGCCTCTTCTTTCGATCAAGATTCCACGAATTATGGTATAGGAAATCCATACCTGGGAACGCAAACATTTAAGGAATCTAGCACAAGGATGTGATCGATTACTAAATGGCGCTGGAAACATAATACGATGTAATTAATAAGTGCTCACTAGTTTCATTCACTTCCGAGCAACAGGAAATAAAGTAGAACCATTATTGATGTTCCTTCTTCTCAATACCAATAAAATGGAAAACCTATCCTATATAACACCCCAAGCAAAGATATGATGTACAAGTGATTGAGCCGTTAGAGACACTGAAACCGAATTTATAAATGCCGGTTTTAGAGGTGTTGTCACATCATGTTCCCTGAGACCAGATTTTAAAATTCCAGTGTCAACTTTTAGTGAAACCGGATTTTGTAATTCCGGTTTCATACATGGTAGACATTGAAGCTTGAATCCAGATTTATAAATTTCAGATTCAGTCTATGTGGAGGAAACCGAAATTTATTACTAAATACGGTTTTATAAAATAATATTGATGAAAACTTGTTTGACAAAATGGAGTGTATATATGTCTATTTGAAAAAATTTCCAAATGATGACTACTACCCCATAATATATTTTGCTCAATTTGTCATATGAAACATGCATTGTTACTATTAATGTCAACAAAATCCTCATTTGTAATCACTAAATATTACTTATTTAAATTGTGATTGCTTTAATTTACATTTGTTGTACTTGAATAGTAAACTGGATTATTGTTGAGAAAGGTGTTGTTCCTCAATCTTAGCTAGCATGTGTACATCAGTACATGGATATATAAAGATAGAGTTGGAGAATTACTGATGATGGAATGAACTAGCTAAAAGCTTGATGGGCTAATGTGCCTCATGGGCTAAAACTATCTGTTGGGCCGAAGGTTATACAAAACTGGAAAGTCTACAACGGTCTGAAGATTTTCTCAGGATCTATACGACTATACACGCAGATGGCTAGCTGGAAAAAGCGAAGGGATTGTCATTCTCTCATTCACCATTCACCATTCACATTCCTTATCTACATTATTCTCCATCCATTGTCTACAACGTTTTTTTCATCTATAGGTAATGATCTGTACATTACTTATTTTTAACCGTACACTATCAAACATGTTTCACAATATTATAAGTACAACATTCTAAAACATATTTGGTGATATATGGTTAAAAATATGTGTTCTCTATGTTTTGAATCATGTTTATTATCTATCCACTATTTTATCTCATACCATTTTTGGGTATTGAGTTTTTATATATATAAATCATTATTAATTTATTTAAAGGCTCCATTCTTGAGTTTTATTTTGAAGAGATAAGAAAAGAAATGGTAAGAAAGTTTTGGTTTTTGTATTTTTGAGTTTTGGTTTTAAAAGAAAGGAAAGGGAAAAAGAAAAGAGGGTGTTTTGATCCCAAAAGTTTCCAGCCACTTTTGTCAAGAATTAGAAAGAAAAGTTGTGAAATTATTATACCCTTCAAATTTATATAAAAGTTTTAATTACTATAAGGCTATAAATGTAAAATTGTATTTTTTTTTTATCATTTCTTTTCATTCACTTCTAACTCAAGAATACATCTAAGGGGGTTTAGTGGTTCAAGTTGAGAAAGTGTTTGTAAAAGAAAACTCTCAACTTTCTTTTCTTTTCTTTGATTTTTCTTTAAACTCAAGAATGTCTTTTTTGATATAATTGTTTTTTTCTTTTCTTATCAAGTTCATTCTTATCAAATCTTTTCCTATCAAAATATCTCGAGAATGCAGTGTTAATCAATCATTTAGTTTTACCTTTTTTTTTTCCTTAAAAAAAATAATAAATAAATAAATATTTAGTTTTACCTACTATTTGTACAGCCAATCCGGTTACCTAGAACGGGGAGATGGGGTGAATATGGTTGTTGTTTGGCGATTCCCTTCCGGTAAGGCTGAGCCTTTTGTACGCCAAGTAGGTATGTATGTGGGATTATGGATTATTCTAGTCATCCTTCCCTTATTTATAGAGGGTTCGTGACTTTCCCTCCAAGTAGGGTTTTACGCGTCGTGCATATCACTTCCGATAATAAGAGATTTGATATGATCTTCTTTCCTAAGATATAGGATTCTTGATAAGCATGTATCATTTCCTTGTTTACCGAAAGTGAAGCGTATCCTTTAGATGTACCCTGCGTGCCTACGTCTGGGTGGGTACGTCATCATATATATTTTTTCAATTATATACTATATTTATCCTTGGTTTTTAACAACTTGAATAGTGTACGTTGAACAAACCAATATTACTAAAGAAGTTAAATTTTACTGGAATAACTAAACTAAATTGCAATTTTAACAAACCTGACAACCAATGCAAAAATTAATAATTTAAGTATACCTAGCTTTGGTATATCTATAAAGTATATTGGACTATCACATCAACAAAACTCTTAATAGCACTCTTGTGTCTATTGGTCTATAGAGATATGGTGAATGTGTTTTGACCACGATTAAGAAATGTATTTTAAAGATTGTTAATGAAGAGGTATTTTTTTGTAGAGAAGTGACAAACTTTTCAGAGAGTTGGTCGATGTAATTAGGTAGAAAGTGAAATGACAAGTACCCTTGCATACAAGGCAGGGAGCTTAAGAGTCTTGATTTGGATGTCTTTAAAATACAAATGTCTGGGCCAATCCTGTTTGGTAGGGGCTCTTGCCTTTTGAAGAGAAGTCTATATATGGTCCCTGACAATATGGATGAATTTAATATTATTTGGGTAGTTTAAAAGTATAGTAAATTTGCCGTTCAACTGAAAATACAAAGGCTGAGGTTGAAAGACAGACCTCGAGTAGGAAAGATCTTCGTGTTAAGTGTTAACATGTGTTTGACGCATCTTTTGGACTTAGTTGGTGCATTAGTATTAAAATTTGTACATCAAATTGTTTGAAGATACATCAAATAGGTCACCGGATAAAATGGTTGCAAACTGAAAACTAGTAAGCCAATTAAAACGTATTCACATAGTTGAATATAGAAAACTTTAATGTCTGTGATTATTCTGCTTTATTATAGATAGATATAGATACTGAACAAAAGGAACTCCATACCGACGTCTGTAAATGTACATATAGCACAATTCGCATTAGCAGGTTGAACCAAAGACATGGAACTATGGAAGTATGTTAAGTGCACATAACCTTTTGTGTGGTATCTTTCGTCTGTCAACATATTCTGTCTTATAAATGGTACAACAAATTTTAGGACAACGATTTTAAATAATGACACAAATAGTACACCAGGTCGATTTTTCTAGATAAAAAATTATATATCTTTCGACTTCCTCTTCAATGTGGAAGCCATAATCAGCTTCACGACACTCTATTTTCCTCGTATATACACTTCTATCTTATGGTTCTTTTCATAATAGAAATGGCCGATGCATCACCACCTATCTCCTCAAACACGACTATCAAGTTTTGAGTCGGTTTTAACCAAGATCTAGGAACATGGTACCTACAAAAATGAAACAAAAGGACACCAAAGGCTTGGTGAGAATTTTTCTTGACAATTTTTTAACTTTGATGATCATGTTTTGTAGACCAAAGGGAAATGGTTAGACATACCATCGTTGAGTTGGTTCTCCACAACGAGTTTGACACTTGGTTGGACGAAAAGTACCCGCATAGTTGCAGGGGGTACATTTACCTCTTGCATGAGCTGTCCAATATCTTCCTATGCTTTGACCATTGATCCATACTTGACCTTTTCCCATGCTCTTCATGTCAATAGCCAAAGGCTCAGACCCTGATGGTGCATTGAAATAAGCCTGCAAGTTTACACCTGGTTAACTAGTGCAACTAATGTAGATAAAATATTTTCAAGAGGTTAGATGCAATAATGTTACAATTTTTTGATAAATAGTTAGGGTGTATCGAATATGAGTTTGATTGATTTTTATTATTGATATATTATAAATTGTTTGA
Source organism: Erigeron canadensis (assembly GCF_010389155.1). Classification (NCBI taxonomy): domain Eukaryota; kingdom Viridiplantae; phylum Streptophyta; class Magnoliopsida; order Asterales; family Asteraceae; genus Erigeron; species Erigeron canadensis. The sequence continues at coordinate 30,317,380 of NC_057763.1, read as the reverse complement.
ATAATAATGATTTAAGAGGTTTCATTCATTGAAAATACACTCGCCTACTTTTGACCCATTTGACTTGTTTCCCTGTATGATATAATCTTTACTTTACCTGTTTGACATACTAATCCGAATTGACCCATTCATAAGTGGGTCAGAATTTTAAACTGCCACCTTTATACAAAATCCATACCTTATACCATGTAAGTGGCCTATGTATTTGTCCAATCAAGGACGCTTCTGTCCAATCCACCGATGAAATTCCCATAGGTGACGCTAGGTTCTTGGATTCACCTTTCAGGCCAACCTGTAATAGCACATTTAAAGAACGAATTGAGCCTTGGCTCTGTTTGGGTTGAATTTTGAGATTAAACAAACTAATCATCAAAGAAAACAAACCTGGTATGACCATTTCTGATGAGATATGTCTCTTGAGACATGGCCAACCCCATGCAACGAAACAGGACCTAAAATTCCGGTCTTCCATAGCTCAAAATGTGGCCCATTGTTCTATAGTCACAAAGAAATGATCATATTTACATTCATTTAAAGAAAAATAATAATCAAAGATTAAGTAACTCACTTGTAATCCAACAGCAACACTAAGCAGCTGAATCTTGTTGATTCCAGCTCGTAGATTGGCGTTTCCTGTGAATGTAACTTTCCTAGAGTCTTGATTTCCATATGCCGAACCTAAAGAGTTCACCCAAATTATAATCAGCTATTAAAATTATGAGCACAAGCTTAACTTGTTAAGATTTTACATACTTGCTTATCATAGTTTTACCTGCAAGCTGGCTATTGATAAAAACATGTAAAGCGTGGCCTTCGGATTGAACTGTTATAGTAGGATTCCCGTGTAATTCTGATGGGTTTATTGAAACACTATAAAACAAGTTCAAGAACATAAGTTACAGGTTCTACTCTAAAATGCACTATATCTTATGAATAATATACCACTTTTCTCACCTGGTAGAATACCAAAGGTAGTCACTTGCATCTCTAGTTACACTCACTTGCTCCAAGAGTCCCGATTGAGTAATCTTTGCGCCAGAATCAACCGATGAAACATCTTCCGTGAATATTTGCCATGGAAGTCTATTCACATTTGTTGGCAACATATTAATTAAAGATGTCTTGGATCCAACCTGAAATAGCCCAAAAACCAGTAAGGAATCACCCTTTAGATCCTTGTATCTAAAGAAGTATCTGTTGTACTAACCATCGCAGTGTTGAAGACAACATTTTTGCAATCAGGAAGAATGCTTATGGACCATGGTGGCAGATCATAGCGCTTGTTTCTAAATCTGACTGTTGCAGAACCATTGATATGGTAATTGGCTAGAAAAGCAGCACAACCTCCGGTTCTTGAAGAAAACACATGTGCCTATAGAACGAGTAACAGAGCCAGAAAATCTGAGTATGCACCTAACTAACATAAAGCTATTATTGTTAATATTAATTTGTGGGGCGAAAATTTGCACACCCCGTGTTGACTACAGATTAATATAGCAAATGCAAAATGTGCATATTGTGGAACCTAATATGTCATTTGATGCAACTATTTCACTCAGGTTTTGAATGATTGTTGCTGACATATAAACCACATCTTTGTTCATAGGATCCTAGGAAAGTTTTAATTTTACTGACCTGTTCATAGGTGCCTAAGGAAATGAACTGAGGATCAGCTGAAACAATAGCTCGCTCACTTAATTTGATAGCTCTATGGAGCTCCTTTAGGTGATCATATTTTGGTTGCCTGGGCAAGCCTGTAATTAAAGTTAGAAGTTTAGAAGGTATCTGAAATGCATACTTAAACAAAAGTTTTATCTTTACTACCATATTCATCTATAGGAGCGTCATAGTCATAGCTGGTAGTGATGAACGGGCCTCCGGCTGTTCTTCCAAAGTTTGTTCCTCCATGGTACTATTTACAAGAAGACGACTATTGAATTAATTAACAAACTCCACTGTCGTTCCTATATTAGTCAATAAAAAGACATGCCAACCATGTAATAGTTTGTGAACGAGCCCCCCTTTTGAATGAACCGGGCAACTCCAAAGGCTAAATCTTGAACGGGTCGATGAGGTACAGGTCCACCAAAATCCGAGAACCTTTAAACAACATATGTTAATGAGAAACAAATATCTACATTATTTTGGAGGCATTGAAAATGATTTTGACTTTAAAAGTCAAACTTGCTTTAACCAAAATTACAATTACTTCTTTATTATTTTAGAGTTTAATAGTTAAACTTCCTATATCCACAACATGTATCATATCATTGTTCTGATTTATGTAATTCTTCTTATAAGTATACATATTCATAAAACTTTAAAACTGAAAATTTTAAAGTTTGACTAGGACAATCAATAAAGAACAGTGTAGGAGACATACCAGCCACTCCAAGCCTCGGTCCACATTGTAGGTTTGGTCTCTTTGTTATTTGGTGAAAAATAATCACAATAAAACCCATTGCAAGTATTGATCTGACACAAAATTTAACAAAGCATAAATCTTTAGCAAATAGTCATAATGATATTTGACCTGGTTCACAGTCACTAAGAGGAGGCAAACTCAACCTGTTATGGGCAACTTGGATATAATGGGTCAATCAAGTTAGATAGAACAAAGTTAACATGAAAAATAATAAGTCAAATGGTTGAAAGTCACCCAAAGGGTATTTTTAAGGTTTAAAGCTTTATTGAACTATTTTATTATTCGCAAATATTGAGAATAATATCATTTTAGTTGTCATACTTGACACACTAATTATTCATAGAAAAATCAAAACTCTGTACAAAAGTGTTTGGATCAATCAGCCTGACCCGTTTAGATCCGTCCAAACAAAATCTCATTTTTACCCATACCACATGACACGCCCTTTCTACCACCGTAAAGCAATGGTAAGTGAAAGCACTCTTTGTCAGAACTTATGCCGAGAAACAAATTTTGGCCCAAACCGCAATGCTAGAATGCTAAGAGAATAGAAGACGCATACAATGGGATCAGGAGCATCATCTTGCTTGCACATAACCCAAGGGACACCTGTGTTCAAGCCCACTGCCATTTTAGCCGCCCAACTCAAGTAAGCATGACCAGCTGCACCAAACGCTTGGCTTTCTGCGCCATATTCGTTTTCTATCTGCCACATTTACCAAATTTCATGTAAGAAGCTACCTCTCTTTACGTTAATTCATTAATTTGTACCAATTTATTTTAACTCTTCATGGCGCCCTCGTTATAAAATGGTAAACCGTATAAACGAATAAAATCTAGAAAATCAATCTTGCAAGAAACTTGGAAGTAACCTGAGAGAGTATGATCGGGCCACCTTGAGTCTCGAACAACCTTTCATATTTCATCATTTGAACTATTTTTGTAGTGAACTTTTGCATTGCATTCTGCAATGACCAATCAACCATGTCAGCAAAGCCATAAAATCTTTAAAAGATGCATAAAGATTACAAGTTTATCATAAAATTATCTTTCAACGGGAAAAAAGAGTTCTTCACTAAATATTTTATATAATAAAATATTAACTTTTTTAAGAAAGGCGACCAATTAACCACACAAATCCTCACATATCTACCATTTGTGTACAATGAGACTTGAACCCAAGACCCCGGGCATCAAAAATCCACTAGCCACTAGCAGGCTCTACACTAACACCATCTACAATGGATTTGTTGCCTTATTTACATTTTTTCTAAAAGGAGAGAGAGAAAAGTGTTGCGGGTCAACCCAGCCCAATTTATCACGGTTAAAAGATTAACCATTTTGACCTATTACCCAACCCGCGTAATCTTTAATTGGTTTTTCCAACATTCCACCCTAGTATAATTACCAAAAATGGACCCAAAAAAATGGATATGGTCGTAAAAGATATACCTTGAAAGGTTCATTATCAGTTCTAAAGCTGATTCCAGGAACATACTTCAACCAAACAGGCAAACCCCTAGAAAGATCAAAATTTTACTATAGATATAATTGGAAGGAAAAAAGATTCAAAATACCCCAAGAAATGCATAAAAGTTAACTTTTATTTTTTAAATTACCCAAAGTTCCACTCTGCACAAACAAATGGTCCAATTCTAAGATGCATATACAATCCAGCTTTCTGAACCAACTTTACAAATCTTACTAAATCGTATCTTCCTTCAAAATTATACTGCAAATCCACCAAAAAAAATACCCATATCAAATCAACAAATAATATTTCAAATAACATACAAAAAAATAAATAAAGGAAATAAAATAAAGGAAACTATAAACATAGCCGCATCCAGGAGTACATGTACAAAAGTATTGTACATTAAGCATAACCACTTTATAAAAATATGCCTAAATATCAGAGTACAACACTTTTATATGCATATCTTTAACAAATTAACCATAATCCCAGCTATGTTTATCCTTTTTTAAATATATATTTAAAAAAAACAAAAACAAAAACAAAGTAGTTAGTACATTGCCAGGTGAAGGTTCATGGCCATTCCAAAAAACATAAGTGTCAATAACATCCAAGCCTCCATCTTTAGCTTTTTGAATAAGATCTTCCCACATCTGCATCCATATTCCATTTGGGTTTTTACTAAAGGTACTAACTTTAATGAAAATGTTGCAATATATATGTATATATACATATATTATATGAAAAATGTGAATGAAAAACAGAGAGATTAGTTACTTCAGGGGTACTTCTTGGATAATGTATAGAACCAGAAAAAAGTATTCTTCTATGGCCATTAATAATTAAAGATTTCTTGTCATATGTCACACTGCATTTTGTTAGCTCTATGCATAACATCAATGAAGTGCATAGTAGAGTTAACCACCATTTGGAAGCTGAGCTAGCTGCCATTATTTATTTTCAAACTTGAGCAAGATAGAGTGTGTATGTGTGTATATATATGTATATATAGATAAATAGTTATATACACATGCGTGTATGTGTCAAGTGTTATAATGGAGTGGTAACAAAAAACATTTAAAAGATTCTTTAATGTTTGCAACTATTGACTCTTGAGTCTTGAATGTATAATGTAATGTATGTATCTTTTTGTTGTCATATCTTATTTCATTTTAATTTTTTGAAAATTGAAAGTAGTATATTTTATTTTCTTTTAAAAAAGCAATGGTTTCGGCTACACTTTTGGTTGATAAAAGCTAAAACATCGGATAAATCATAAAAGTGTGACATATATGTTTTTCGTATTTTGTTTGTTTACTAGAAAATAGTTCGTTTTTAAAGGTTTGTCATTGCGTATAATGCTAATTCACTTGTTAGACATATTTGACATTTTGATATAGATTTAAACCTAGCCTTTGATACTTAACTTCAAGAATGGAGGTGCTCAATAAAGGGGGAAGGAAAAGTGTTTGATTATATGAGGTTTTGGTAAAAGAAGTTATGAATGACTAAAGGCAACTAATAAAGAATGTGCTTTTTGTGTTATGTGTGGAAGGAAACATTGTGATTTGAATATGAGATCCAATGTTAAGTTGTATAAAATCTATTCAAAGATTAGCAATATAAAGCCTTGTACGAAATCTAGATGATCACTAAAACAAACTTACATAATACAATCCAATAGTAATAAGTATATTTTCACCTTTAAAGAAAAAACACAATAACAAATGTATTCAATTCTGACACAAATGAGCTATAGAAATAATGACATGTAAACGGTCTTACCTTTACTCAAGATATAAAATCGAAAGACTGGTTTCATAAAAACTCCGCTCAAAATATGGGGATGAAATATCATCATCAATCATGATTCAGAAAGCAATTTAATAAGAAAACAACAACCATCTAAAAGCAAAAATCAAACATTACAAATCTTCATAGGCCAATAATGTAGTCATCTTTAAAAACCCGTACGTTTAAATAACTTTAAAAAATATTCCAATAGCTACTTTGTATTGAATCTTAAGTAACCTGCTAGGCTACTAACCACGGCGATTGTGTGAAATTCAGTTACGCTATCAAAAAACATAAGAATAAATAATTTGAATTTTTAGAAAATCAAAACGTAAGACATCAAACGACCAAAAGACATAAACGTAAAGGACACATGGTTTTGAACTTCTAGATAACCCAAATAATAATAAGACAAAAGTAAAACAAAACATTAAAACAAACTAAAAGCTTACAACTTATTTAAGTATATATATACAAGTCAATCTTATTATTATAATAATCTCTAACCAAAGTACCAAACCACAAAGCACCTAATCACAAAAAGAGTCACCCGAGATTTTTCTTGGGCATGTAAATTAGTTGATTTTTCTGCCAACCCCACATGATTACTCCTACATTAAATTACATTAAAAATCCCTAACTTTAATAATAGCAATATTTATTCATTTTTAAAAGATAATAATATTAACAAAGCAATGACAACTGTAAATAAAAGAAATTATAAATATAAAAAAAATAAACTTTATGGGCCACATTCAAAGAGTGCCTTTTTTTTCCATGTCTTGTTTGTTTGAACTTCAAAAATATAAGAATATCTCATTTCTTATTTCTTTCATTAAAAATAAAAATTGTATTTGTGTGATTTTGTACTGATGAAGTGATGAGTGGGATCCGAAGAATGATATTTTTGTTACAAAATTAGAATGAGAAATGTTCCATATACAAACAAATCTTTACAAAAAAACTTATAAATATAGGTGGACTCATAAAACAAGGAGAATGAATAAAAATAGAAATTAATTTTTATGGTTTATATTAGTGACACCTATATTCGTAAATATTGTTTCTAAACATTTGTTTGTAAGTGTAACATTTCTCAATTAAAGTAATAAACTTTTAATAATACAATAGTGATGGTGTTTGTGGTATGGTTATTGATGTAAAAGTAATTCTTGTAAAAAGTGATAGTGTATTTACTTTAAAGGTTGTGATATACGTTGTAAATTATTTTACTAAAGTATTATATGTATATATTAAATGAAAATGTTTAATAGAGTGAATGAAAATAAGAGGTCATGTTGGAATTTGAGAAGTGGAAAGGGGATTCCCTAATGAAGTAGTATAAATACATTTCGAGTTTTCAAAATGAAAGTGATCTGTTGAATGTACACCATCAGATGTGATTTATAGTGTTGTATTGTATGACACTACAACATTTGGTGTGTATCGACAAAATTTATATCTTTTTTTAAAAAGTTGGTAACAATAAATAACGTAAATAGTCCCCAATGAATACGATGCATAGTGAATTGTGTATAATTGTGGTCAAATTGTATGTACCTTTGTCTTACAAAACATGTAAAAAATTAACTGGATCATGTGACATGAAATTAAGGCCATAGTAAATAGCAACAAAATTGTCTGTTGTTTTTACAGGATAATATAGTACGTAAAGCAATATAATACTTGTGATGTATTTATTTAGGGGTATCTATGGGATTGCGAGTATTTAATAAAATATTACATGTGTTGGATATCTGGTTTGTGTATTCGGAAATCATACTTCGACTTTTGGTGGTTTGAAGAATCAACATTCGATTTATTTTAGTTATGTAATCGAGTGTTGGAGTAATGTATTTAAATTTTCTTTATAAGGATTTAGGAATGAAATGAAGGAAATTAGAGATAGATGAAGCATAAATACATAATTTTTTATTTGTTTTGGTATTATTCTAATATCGATATCACAAAATGGTATTAAATTTTGCGCGTTTGGTTCACATAATGTTTTTAGAAGGAATGGAATCTTTCGAAAAAATTAGAATCTGAATGAATGTAATTTGACAGAATGTTTTTGATTTTTTGATAATTCAAGTGACAGAAGGAATTAAATTTCTTCCTCCATCTCCAAAAAATGAAGATTTCATCAAATGATGAAATGTTTACATTCCTACGGAATGAAATTCCTTCTTTTTTTAACAACCAAATGCACTAAAGAATGGAATTCAATTCCAATTCCATCAGATTCCATCAAATTCTGTGAAACAAATGCGACCTAAGTAGAAACGAGAATGATATCCACTTTTTTGGTTTCTAGGATTTGTAGTTGGTATTAAGACGTGATACCAAAAATGACATTTCGAATTTCAAAGGAGACCAATACGAGACCAAGAGGTCCAAGACCATCAATACCTAGACCAAGAGGTCCAAGACCATCAATACCAATACCACCGTGTGCCTATCGTAACCCACCGTAAAGCCAATTTAGGCTACTGTTCAAGACGGTGCCAAGGACCGTCCAAGACGGTGCTTATTTTTAGCAGTTTCCTTGTTGATTTCTAGCGTCTTTTTCATGGTCCTTGGATCATACGTAGCTACCTAATGAACCCTTGTTTGATGTCCGAAGTGATGTGTACGAGTCATAATCATCGTTGGAAGTGGAGAGACAACATTTAGACCTAATCAAGGGTTTAACTCAATGAATTAATACATTTATATTAATATAATGATAAGTTAGGGGCGCGAGACAATACTTGAGCAACTCTAATTCATTTCAAACCATTACTTAACAACCCTAACGACTATGTTGAGCCACGCGAGGCTTGTAAAATCATAAGTTGTCTTTAAAACCTAATTAGGGTTACGTTTTGGTTAATAATGCACACAATGTACATAATCATAGGTTGTGGACACGCGGAGCACGTTGAACGATTATAATTTTATCTTAGCTCGATCTTAACTTCATTTGCCGATCAAGATGAGTTTCGTAGCTCCCTACTCGCTTGAGATTCGGGCTGAAAAGTGTACACATCCGTGCTTGTTTGATTGTTTGGGTTGATTTGATTGACGGCTTATTGATTGTTTGATTGATAGATGGTTTTAATTGATTGTTGGATGGTTTACGCATATGATTGTGATATTGTGATTATTTAGGATAGTCGTACATACATGAAAGTCGGTTATGCCTTCAAAGGGTTTTGGATATGGTGGGAAGGCTACGGGTGACCCTATACATAAGCTTCTAAAACTTGATGAAAGTAAAACCCGCCGAAGTGTATGTACGTGTTGTTTAGTGGAGATGGATGGACTTGTGATTGAGGTTGATTATCTTTGTACTTATTGATTGATTGACGTACTCCCAAGTATCTTGCACTTGAGAACATGCTTTTGTACTTATTGATTGATTGGCTTGAGTATGATTTTCTTATTGTTTGATTGATTTGTTAACGGTTTAACCTGTTGTTGTATTATGTGTTTGGTTTGGATTTTGTGATGTGATTAGGATAGTTGTACATACATAGAAGACGATGATACACTTAATGAATAGTAAATTTGGTGGGAAGACTGCGGGTGACCCTATATATAAGCATCTATGATTCCTTAAATGTAAAGTCGTATGAAATGTATGTGCTTTGTGGTTTCAGTTGGATTGTAGTACGATGGACTTGTGGATGGATTTGGTTAAGCATGTACTTATTGATTTGCGCGGATATACCCGCAAGCATACTTTATTTGTGCGGAGATACACGCAAGCATACTTTATCTGTGCGGATATACACGCAACCATACTTTATTTGTGCGGAGATACACGCAAGCATACTTTATTTGTATGGATATACACACAAGCATACTTTATTTGTGTAGAGATACACACAAACATACTTTATATGTGCTCACTCATTACACGTGCTTATTATTACATTCTATGATCTTGTCGTGGTTGATATGTGATGCTTAAAGGATACTTGTAAGTTGTGACTCGTCTTTACCTCATACTTATATGTTATTCGACGATGGTTCCTTGTGAATCATTATTACGAACTCACCAACCTAGTGTTGACTTTGTTTAGTACACTTTTCAGGTAATCAAGCGATTCTTGGATGTGAAGTTTGATTGATGCTTGTGCTAGGACTTGGACTTGGACTTACATGGATCCAAGATTCATTCGCCCCATTTTATGCATTCTGTACTTGATTGTTGATGTTAGATTCACCGAACCCCTTTTTATTTATATAGTTCATATTTTACGATAATCTCATGCATACATTATATCTTTTTGGTAATATTTCGGGCCTAGCTTGGGGTGTTACACCTTGCTAGTCCGGTCACTATTTAATATAATTATTCTTTTGTCGTTCGAAAAGAAAAAAATTCTTATCACGAATTTTAATGGACTAATTGATTAGGAGGTAAACTCAGAGGGAAATGCAAGTCGAGCCATTTTTGAAACGAAAGCCAAACCATATCACTTTCTTCAATAGTTTATAATGTTTACTAATCCATGATCATACTAACAATTCAAAATAAAATTAAAATTGACAATAGTTTTGAATTATTATTATTGTTTTTTTTTTAAATTCAAAATAAAAGTTGCCAATATATGAAAGTGGAAGCCAGATTGACAGAGTCATAATATTGTGTCCAAGATGCATGGTTCATGGGACATGGGCACTACTAAAGGGGTTTTTCTCAACAGTTCATTCCTTGAGTGTGCTATATCTTATGGCATATCTTCCTCATACTATGCCCCCTAAGTTTGAGAAAAATCTTCTCATGCAATCTAGCATTGTACCTTACAATGGCAACTACTAGGCTACAAGCCTACAAGTATGAAAACATAATTTGCCATATATCACTAGAAATGAACATACAATCTTTTTCTTTTATTCACTAATTTAAACATATTTATTTAATAAGTAATAATATATATACTTAAAAATATGCCTAAACATATGTCTAATTCATTCAATAAATGACACATGTATAACACTCATTTTCTTTCTTTATTACATTTAATCATGTCACATGTCAACTCTAGATTTTTAGGTACATCTTTAGGCATATTATTTAGACATATTATCTATCATTTTCCTTATTTAATATACCTATAATACCTTTAACGAAATAATTTACAATATAGTTTATTACTCAATCCTTAAATAATCATGCTAACTCCTTTTACATTTATTATTTTTACATTTATCACCGCTCCACACCGCCACCGCCACCGTCGCACCATCGCATCGATGTTACTACTATCGCCGCCGCATTGTACGGTCATACTTTTAGTGGATGTATAATTTGTAAAGAAATTATGCTCCTAAATCGAAAGTATAAGTTTAAAAACTCAGAAATTAGGATTGTAAATAAATGATATCCATGTTTAGTTTACTCAAAATTACAATTATTAAGCCTTATATGTGGGTCTAACCGGAATACTCTTCTCTCTCTCTCTTATTTTTTTATTTTTTTTTTCTCTCTCAATATCCTCAATATTTCAATGCTACTACAACGATTTTCGTACTACGAATAAGATTACTTGTCTTGCATTGCATGTGCTACTTTTTGTGATCAATTGTTTGCTTACACTCATCAATAAGTTTATTTTTGGTCGATATCTCTTTTCTCTTTACGTATTCAAAAAGAGCCTAGTTAATTTTACCATTATCTTGACATGAATTTCTTGTTAGATTATTTATTCTGTCTTAGGCCCTACTTTGAAACCTCCCTTTCTAAGAAAACGAATTTAGAGGACGATTTGAGATCACAAAAAGTATATACGTGTATGATTATGACTTCTAATCTATAACTAATGGGACCATTGTCTAATCTTTTTCTATAATTTGTTTAATCTAATTATATATAGTTTTATATCATAAAAATATCGACAGAAAGGGAGATTCCAAATCATACATCTAACATTGGGTTAGTCACTACATTGAGTTTTGTATTGTTAAAGTTGTTAAAAAGTATTAGGTATAGCTAAATTCAATACATTTCCTTGAATCATTTTATCTAAAGTTTAACTTATAATTCAATTAAATTTCTAAAGGCTAGAGCATTTATAAAATGTATTAATTTAAAATACTACGAGTAATATATTAACAAGCTAAAAGAATAACAAGAAATGAGAGTCGGTGATAATATCCACTTTTGATAAAAGAGAGTCGTGCAAAGGAATAAAACAAACCAAAAATGGTGCCATAATTAATCATTTTAGTGCATGAAATGACAAAAGCATACCATGTGTGGTGCCAAGATTTCAATAGCTGGCTCTCAACTCCCATCCCTTTTATTTCTTCATTAATTAATTGATATTAATATTAGTATTTGTCTTCCTTTTCTTCTAGATACCATTAAAAATATTTAAGTGATGATTCGAGATCTAACAAAAACATAGTTCTCACATGTTACCCTTTTGTAGCTTCTTAGGAAATTAAATATAAACGGACCAACAAGATGTTCATCAACGTTAAATACAACACTAGTATGCGAGTGCTGTGGACAGTGTTAGATTTTCAGGAAAGTCACATAGAAGGCTGAAAGTCACATAGAGAGCCGAAAGTCACCGTACCCAGAATTAATACTATAATAATAATAATAAGTCTCCCAATAAAATACGATAAAATAACACTACGAAGCGTAACTACGGAAAAGTACGTATGAATTTTAAAATTTTGTTGAATTACACTTTTATTTATATTTTTTTTGTTATAAACAATAATTTTAAGGCGAATGAAATATATAGATAGGTTGCTTGTAACTTAACAAAAGACACGAATTTATACACCATGCGTCTATTTGTTGCCAAAGACAATAAGCCCATATCCCCCACTCATTAGTTCCGGAAAGAAAATTGTTGCCACTAGATGGAGTTTATACCCTCTTAGTATGGCAAAACTTTATAAGAATTCCCTATACTACAACTTTGAGTAAACTTATGTATTGAATAACTGTAAATGAGCCAAATTAGGAAAGACCTAAAACAAGAAAATGTATAAAGAACCGTACTAAAACCTTGAACGGACAAGAACGAGAGGCGACAACAATGCACGTCATTTATGCATCACATTCGTCGTATCTTTCAAGCGACTTCTGCTTCACGAGTTTGGCATGAACCTTAAGGCATGGCAAACATGACCAAAATGTTTGGCATGAATCTAGAGGCAAGGCAAATCGGATGCGTATGATTTTACTTGGTAATTTACTTAGAAACCGCCTTTTAATCAAGTTTTGAAGACACTACACAACTATAAAAAAAATAATAATAATAAATAAAAAGGTTCTACATCCAAGTAGCAGATGACATTAATGGAAAATTTAAATTAACCTATGATCTAAAAAATTACCGAGTTCAAATCTTCTTTAGCCTAAAATAGAAATTGTATTGCTACATGTTATCAAAATATCAATAAATTAAAGTAATCAAAACTCACTCTCATAATTAATACTCAACCAACTACCCTATCTAGTACAGTTTAAGCAAACCAAGCCAGCCATACCACATGGTTGGCATGCTATATCAATTCACAGGCATCCTTTTCAAACCTTCAATTGAGCTAAATATAATGTACAACTATATATAAAACACATGTCTAGCCCAATAGGGTGGCACCTAGTATTGATGGTGTTTGATTACCTAGCCCATCAAAACGGTCCCAACTCAAAACCATGTTCAATTTAAGGATCATTAGTGTTTTACTTTTTCTTGCACAGAATGGATAGTCCCAAATGGTGCCAAGTTGGTCTACATATTCAAGTACAATCTGGCACCAAACTTTTGATGGTAACCAATAAATTGTCTAGAAATGCTTTCATAAAGACCCAAAAAATTTCAAAATTTGAGATGATACAAGTTTCTAAAAGGTGGGATTATAAGCACTAATGTAAGAGTTACACATGATAAAGAACTATGTTTGGAACCACCGTCCTAGCCGTTTTGAACCTTGCTTTTCGCCATCATTTTTATTGGTTCGGTTCCCTGAGAACTTGTTTGTATATTGTTCAATAAGCATGTCTAGTTTGTCCACCGTATCTTGCCCTAATGGATCTTTGTTTTTCCTTCTCTTTGAAGTTTTATCTTCAATCTGTATCTCCTTTTGATCTCGTGTCCTCTTTTTCATGGGCACGACAGCTACACGTGTAGGCCGGACTGTACCGGAGGTGATTTTGTCAATGGCTGCTTCATGACCCTTCTTTCGTTTTCCCTGCTGGCCCTCTAAAGATTTCTTAGAGTCAATATGCTTTTTCATGTTGGGTTTAGGTTCCGCTTCCATCCCTTTAGTATTCCTACTTTCTTGTAAAGTATCTGGGGTTTTGCGTTTTCTTGACATGTCATTCGACCTGTCAGCTGGTTTGTGAAAATCAGTTTTCTTGTTCGTGCTTTCTACATCATTTCCAAATCCTTGCTGCTGAGCTTCAATCTTATCGTTACGCTGCCTCAATGTTTGAACATTGTCAAGAGCGAATTCCACAATTGGACGATGCTCGGCAGTAAAAGTTTCTGTGTTCCATACAGACAAATTGAGTATCAAAACCACCGTTCCAATACAAATGGGAAACCAGATTATATGTAAGATGGCAATTTTGAGCCTCTCTCTATAACAGATGGTTGGCTTGGCAGTGCTTTGTCTCAAATGGGCTGAATTAAAGATGTGCTAATTTAAGAACCGGACAAACAGTTTGAAACTCCTCCCAGTATTTTTGTTTTAATGTAGACAGTAGAAAACCTCCTAAACATTTTATTCAATCTAAACACATTCATAAAGATAAAACTAGAAAAAATAAAAATAACAGACACAAAAGTCTTAATCCATACCCGGCCTGTCTCAACATGTACCAAAACTGCCTTGTTTCAACAAAATCTGCCCGACCCACCTATTTGCCACCTCTATTGGACGATGCTACATGTGTATACTGTGCCATCAAAAGGGCTAAACCTGTGAAAGGAATAACATACCAGGATTGTTATTAAGAACTCTAAGAGCCACGAGGGCATGTTGATGTTCTGTGAACTCGATAAATGCAACCCCACGAGAATGATTCTTTGAAACTTCTTTTCCTTTGACAGAATCCTTCAACAACTTAATCTATATGAAACATTACAAAAGTAAGGGAAAGAAAAGGCAAAATGGAATGGATCCCAAGCATTAACAATTACTAGAAGTTACCTGTCGAATTGTAGGCTTTTGTTTCGTAGCACGAGATGTAACAGCATCTAAGCAAAGTCTTTTTAGTTGTTTTTCATTCATTGCCTTGGGTACATTGTACATGATGAGCCTCGTCCTTGAAACATGGAAATTTGGTGATTTAAGCTTGGTTGCCTTCTTCTGCTCCAACCTGTTATCCATATTTCCCAAAGAAAGGTCAAAATTCCGCAAAAGAAACTGAAGATCATTTATATTTACAAGAACCAAACAAAGAACTACAAGTTAGAGCAGGTCAGGTTAGGTCAACATACAGACACTTCTTTTATCCACTTGTTTGTTATTATAAATATATGATTACAAATCTAAAGTACTACAAAAGGTGGAACTGCAGGTTCTCTCAATGCTCTAACACCCCCACCGAATATGTCCATTGATCGACGGCCACTCCACTTGGCACCGTTACTATATAAAAAGTTAGAATTAGTACTCGGGGATAAGCTTCATTGTCGAGAGGGAAACAGTTCCAAAATATATTATTCAACCACTTTAGTCGGTGTCGTGCTTCGAAGATATCTTATTCGTTTGACCCATTTGAGGAGATTTTACCCGTTAGATTCAATTTACCACCTTTGGACCCATTGGAAACTAAGCACTAACCCAAATGACCCGTTTATAGGTAAACAGGTCAAAAGTCCTGCCTCTGATTTATGTCAATAAAAAAGACACGGCCATGCCATACGATTATTCAACGCATATAGTGATGTTGTTCGAAAGACCATGTAAACCAGTAATGGAAAAACATAATCCATCTTAAAGTACTGAAGTTCTTGACCTAAATTTCACCTTTTTATGTTCAATTTCTCCAACAAATTCTATTATTTACAGGTCAAACTGTCTTCTGAAAAAACTTACGATCGACGCTTTGACATGTCGCTATCTGAAACTCCTTCAGCGGCAGGGGTACCCTCAAGAATAAGACCTTCCTGTAGAAGCAAAGACAACATATATTTTTCAGAAATTAAAAGCTGTGAAATTTACCTGAAATGTAAAGATGAGAAAACGGGTGTATTGGGTAATGGGTTAAAAGATTGCTGGTCTAGAAAGCTAGTAACTCGGATGCCAGGAACTGACTGGGTCAAAATGAGAAGCGTGTTGTTCAGGCAGGATGGCCCAAAACACATTGCATCAAATATGAAATATTCTTGATAGAAAGGGAATTGATTATGATAGCAAAACTATATCATTTCCAAGAATCTAACCATTTATATAGGATGATATGGAGAGCTTTAGCATTAGAAATGGGTGACTTTTAATCTCTTTGACCAAGGTTCTTTTAAGCTGGCTTTTCTAAACTATCCCAGTTTACACATTAAAGATAAAAATTTCCGAAATCAGCCCATTCTTAATTAAAGATTAAAACTGCCACAGCTGCTAAAATAGATGCTAAATTAAGTTGGGACCGACCTTAGCTAAGTAGAGATTGCGGTGGTCAATCTCTTCCTTTTTCGTCTTTTCTACTTCCTTATCATGGGCTGCTTTCTTATTCAAGGCCTTCAAAACTTTTAGTTGTCTGCCTTTGAGAATAATACCCAAACCAGCTACAGAAGTTGCTGCTGCAAATGCAGCATCAGCAGCATCAAGTGTTTTAAACTTAAGAAATCCAGTTCCCCTCGGTCTCCTGCAAAACAAAGTAACAATTTTTTTGTTTACAACGACATAATATAAGATGAGTAGAATCGACAATGTAGCTATCAAAAGAATTATTACTTGGTAACCGGATGGAGAACAGGTACAAACGACTGGATTTCACCAAATCCTGTGAAACGCTGTTTGATTTCGTCATTAGTAATATCAAAGGGAAGATTACAGATAAAGAGTGTTCTCTCCAACTCTTCTTCTGTCTCGACTGGTTTTATATTTGTCTTTTCAGTTTTAGCCGAACTTTCATTTTTGGTTAAACTCTCAGATTCTTTGTTTGGTAAATTTACGATTCCATCATCCTTTTTCTTCTGAACAGAGATAAAATCATCATTGACAGGGGCAACAGGTCCTTTCAATGAAAGCAAGTTATTTAAAACTTTTTTTGTGACATCTGCTTCGTCATCAAAATTCACTTCTTCTTTTACTAAATCAGAGCCATCTGACACATCAGCATCTCCATGAGAATGATGTGTATTACTGTTCATCTCAGCATTATCATCCTCCAAATCCCTATTAAAATCCTCTTCATCGTCACTTTCTTCCTGATCTGTAAATACTTTGTATTAAAGAAAAATAAACAAAAGAAAAAAAAAAGAAACATGCAACTTGCAAATGCACCGACACGGCGGATGCAAGAACACACAGTATATTCACATGTTGACAGATCAGCAGAAAACTCAAAATTCAAAATAGCTCCATATAACCGAAGATCCTTGCCTAACTAAGCACGTAAAAATCAGCCAAAGCTGGATCCCACTGGTTTACCAATTTTACTAAATTATATAACAATAACAATCTCTAAATATATATAAAAGAGAAACCTTAATTCATAATTGGAGAAGTATGAACCCTTAGATGAAGTTCAACTTTTAATTAGAGCCATTAGATCAAATGATGATGTCATATACCTTATTTAACCTTTTTAGCTTTATGGGATTCATTTAGCATTTTCCTAGTTTTATTTTAATAAATTTAAACTATTATTATTTCCTTATTTAAGTTTGTAGACATTAATAACTAATGTTTTTAATGATATAATTATGGAAACTAATACTTTTATATTTTACATCATTCTTTATCTTTAAAGTTAATTTTTAACTTTTTACAATAAAATTTTCTTTT
The DNA here is from genome assembly GCF_010389155.1 of Erigeron canadensis. Lineage (NCBI taxonomy): Eukaryota > Viridiplantae > Streptophyta > Magnoliopsida > Asterales > Asteraceae > Erigeron > Erigeron canadensis. The sequence goes on along the minus strand of NC_057763.1, from coordinate 30,299,714 downwards.
TTAATGTAATACGTTTTTATTAAATTATATTTTTGTATAGGATTTTTATCATATAATGAATAAAACTTGGTTATAAGGATTTTTGTATAGGATTTTTATCATATAACATTTTTATTAAATAATTGTTTTACCTCTTAATAAAGAACTAAAAAATAAATGTGAAGTATATAATAAACTATCACAATTATATATCAGAAAAATAATTGTATGAAAATTGCAATGATATCATGCATAATTTTAACTTAGATTAACACAACATGTGATATATATATTGATAATTAAACTGCTGAGTAATTTTAGTGTATAACTAAATTATTCGAGCAAAACATTAAAGCACAAGTACAATGACAATGCAGACATATCCGGATGAATGAAAGACATCCAAAGAAACAAAAACCTTACTTTGCGAGACCTCTAATAGATGATGTATCCATTTTTCAACTGTCTGGTCATTGTTAACCGAAATCTAAACGATCGTTAACGTAACTTCATGTGTTTTTAGTAGTTTAATTCTTACTTGGTTAAATATTTGTCTACTTATGATATTATAAAAATTTAACATGTCATTAATTATATATGTTTCCCGCGTATTATGCGGGTAATAATCTAGTATAAGAACTTAAACACAAAGGTTGAATTTTGTAGCTCAAATGAAAAAACTTTAGCCCAATAGTTTAGGTCAAGCTGCCATCGGTTTATGGTCGGAAGAAACTTAAAAGCTTGGAAAATCCAACTGTAGTATATCAATGAAAAACAACTCAAGGCGATCAGGGATTGTCACATAACTAAAATAAGGGCAAAGAAAAAGTGTACCATCTTTTTGTGCAACTTGAGCATCAGCTGTATATATATTCTTTGGAACAGCCCAATCGACAGCTATCGGCCTTTTACCAAAACTGTTTCCATTGAACTTCTGAATTGCCTGAAAAAAATGATTACAGAAGGTTAAAGCTATTGCAAAAAGTAAAAACTATATATATATATATATTAAAATAATAATAATAAATAAGTAAATCAGTTGATGTAACTAATGGTTCATTATCCATACAGTTTCTGCATCCTGCTTGCATGTGAATTTGACAAATGCAAATCCCCTTGACAGCCTACGAAAGATAAAATAGTTTTAGTTCAACATGACATAGGGTCAAGGAAAACATAATATGAGATATATAGACATACGCTGAATCAGGTTTTTTAGGAATATACACATCCCACACAAAGCCTGCTGATGCAAACATTTCTTTGATCTCATTGATAGTTGCCTGCATTTATGTTAAGAAAGTACCTGGCTTAAAACTAACCCCTTGTAAACAGATAGTAACCTAAATGAGCAGTCAATTAATTTACCTTGAATGGAAGATTCCGTATAATAAGCTTCCATTTCTGTACCTTGGAACCCTAGTATCAGTTACAAAACATATTAGGCCACACAGGTTTGAATAGAAGTTAGCAAATAAATAAGTGATAACAAAGCATTCCTATTCCTTTATAGATCCATTGCCATTCATTGTTTATGTCATAGGACATTAAGCATTTGGTCTCTCCATTCATAACATTCACATAAAGTAGACAGCAACTTCAACCCATTTAATGAGCCAATTCACGTCATGTTTATATCTAATGATCAGACATAGCTTGAACCAAAAGTGTAGTTTTAATGCATAAAGCCTCCTTCAATAGTTTAATCAATAAACTGGGTTATCAATAAAAAGTTATAACACTTGTTATTATATTTGACACTAACAAGAGCACTGGGAATGGTTTCCTCGCCACCATCCCATCTTTCTTGCTACCTCATCACCACATCAGTACATCACCCCCACCCCCTTTCGGTCGCATGATATAAATAAAAGGTTTTGTCATGCAGTTCACTATTAAAAACTAGTCCTGGAGCAAAACAATTGCATAGAAAATCTGGCATTTTCATAAGAGCTTCTAAAGGTTTATACAGTCCTGGAACTTTTTTATTAGACTTACTTCTCCACCTAACTGGCGTGCCCAAACCGTGCCTCCACTTAAACTTTTCTGATGTAACTTTGTGACACAAGCCCGAGCTGACTTGACACTGTCATAAACTATAGATGAGGCACCTAATCTGCATCCATCTTGAAGAAGTCCTGTAACAAAAGGCACAATGTAAATAGGGTTCCCTGAAGAATTAAAGCCACTGTAACCGCTCAAAGTGATAAATGGACAATGAAAAACAATATAAGTATGTATTTCTAAAGAAACTAAAATCATTTGATATTATAAAATTCAAAACATGAAATATTATATTGCAACTCAAAGAATATAGTAAAAAATTATTGAAGAGAATAATGAGTTGGCCATGACTACATATCTGAATACTCTGGAGCATCAAGTTCATGATTGCAATGATATTCAAATGATCTGTGGTTGCTAACATGATAGCAGTTCATGTTAATTTAATTTATGAGCAAAGACCGTGCAAAGCATAATTCAGATAGCCGTAAAGATTAGTGCTGATGTTTTGCTTAAACATGCTATGTACATTGCAAAAATTATGTGTTTTTCACGAACCGATTCCAAAACTTATGTACTTAATGGATTGAGGATTCATGGGGAATATATATATATATATATATTATATATCAAAGAAACATGTGTATCCTTACCATGATGTGTAATCTCTTCTTTAGAAAGAGGGTAAGTTATAGAAGACACAGACCCACACTCTCTAGCATGACGGTGAACATCTTCTGCCATATCATTATTGAGAATCCCACCAATTATGACTGTCCTAGCAACCCTGTTTATAGTATCAATAACCAGAAAAATGGTGACATTATATCAGCAAATATAACAAACACATAGGAGGTTGAAGTCAAGTTTACAAACATTACATGCAACATTGATTCTAAAGAATCTACAAACATTAAATATATAATAGGGGTTTTAAAGCAAACAGCTGAACTGCAGACAGAAAGCAAACAGAAAAAAAAAAAAAAAAAAAAAAAATTAAGCCAGTAACTCATTTCAGTTTGTGTTACCAAATTTGGCTATCTATAATAAGTAACCAGTTTTGGTTCGGTACTATGAAAAGCGAGTTCTCGAACCATATCAATTGTAGCTATATATACATAGATTATCCAGAAATTCTACATAGGCAGTCTAGACAAAGCTTTTAAGACATGAAAAATATAAAAAAAACAATTATCCAAACTGATTATGCTAAACGAATAAACCAACTTAAACTTCAAAGTTGTAGATCTGTCGATCTGAATATACATCAAGAAAGTAATAAAGAGATAGTAACAACAAGATGCAAACAAGTACAAGACTTAGATAAATGAAAAGCCAAAAGGAAAGCATTTAGAAATTTGTATGAATTCAAATATAACATCATGAACAACCACATATTTCGACAATTTCACTAGAAGATATTGAATTACTGGGGTAATGCTACAGACGTATGTGATCCAGTTTCAGAAACTATATAGCAAATTGTTCGGCGAGGATGGTGAAGAGGATTGGTATGAGCTATAAAATGACATCGAAATACCTCTGCTTTTCAGAAGAAGTTCCATCCACACGTTCGGTCTTCAAGGGAGCCATAGCTTTCTTCGTCTTATCACTTTTTCCTGGATATTTAAGAGGGAGTCATTTTCCTGGCAGAAGATTCTACTATTCTAGTGCCACTAATAAAACAAAAATGTGTGAATACCTTTATCTTGAGAGTTGGGAGCCGTCTTTGGCTTTACTATTGGTGTTGATGAATCACCTTCCACAAGTTCAGCCTTTACGGGATTGACTTCTTTCTTCTTATCAATTTTTCCTGGATATTTAGAAATATTGGGCGGGAAGGGGGGTCACTTAACTGACAGAAGATTCTACTATTCTAGTGCCACTAATAAAACATAAAATGTGTGAATACCTTTATCTTGAGAGTTGGGAGCCTTCTTTGGCTTTACTATTAGTGTTGATGAATCACCTTCCACAAGTTCAGCCTTCATGGGTTTGACTTCTTTCTTCTTATCAGTTTTTCCTGGATATTTAGAAATATTGGGCGGGAAGGGGGGTCACTTAACTGACAGAAGATCCCAATGGTAATTAACTACTAAATAGAAAAGGGCTTGGTTGTTCACACCTATTTCTTGAGAATTCATGGACTGTTTACGCTTTTGTACAGGTTTTGAAGATTCGTCCTTGTCATCCTTCGTCTTGATGGTATCAGCTGACTGAAACAATGAATTTTCCTTACCATCCACTGTCTTGATACTGTCACTAACAAAATCATCCTTGCCACCATTTGCCTTGATAGTAGATGGAACCACTAAAGTTACCCAGTCACAGAAAAACAAGGGGTTATACAAACATGGCTATCTATGTTTATGCATTTTGAACAAGACACATTATCGTAATGCTCATAAGATGAGCTATAAAAACCTTCTGTTCCTTTAGATCTCCGTTGCTCAAGAGAAGGCCTATGCATTGCATGTTTAACTCCAACAGTGCGACCTCCAACAGAAGAACCATTTTTAAGCTCAATTGCACGGTTAGCATCTTCAGTCACGGCGCTATTTTTGAAAACATAAGCCAAAAGTAAAAGGGAATCCTATGAAGAAATATATAATATGAATGAAATAGATACAGATTCGATTGCTTGAACAACTGAATAACATGATTTAACTTATGGTGAAAAAAGTACAAACATTAGCCCCAAAAAAAATGTGCTAATGAGATCTATAACTACCCGTAACTGAAAGCAATGCCTTCCTTTCTAAATTTTTAAAGCAGATTATCCATTCATTTGTTGTTCCCAACTGCTATTAAAAGCTTAAACTGTGGTTTTTATTAAGGTATAAATATGTTATTGATCATAAGGAACACATGTAGTAAGCCATAAGGAAAAAAAGTGTGGTCACAGAAGGTAGTCAAGGATATGAATATTTAGATGCACTGACACAGATGACATTTACTGGCACTACTTTATACTCTGACATATTCCGAAGATGTACAGCTAAAAACAGCAATCATTTTACACTAGGCCAAGTTTCTAATTACACTATTCAGGAACTACAAATGAGCCGACAAAAGAAAAAATGAAATAGTTAGTTACTAACAGTTTTAATAGCCAGAAAGTAGAAACACAAGTGATGCATTTGCATACCAAAAAAAGTGTCGTGTCGAGATTGCTAAAGTTTAAAGAAGGATTTAGTATAAGAGAACAGTTGTCTAATGAGTACATGATTGTTCACTTAAAAATGAAAATATGTATGGCAGAAAAAAACAAAAACAAAGTCCCTTTCAGACTTACAAGTGGACATAACCAAAGCCGCGATGTTCAGACGACCCTGTAAAACAAATATCAGCACATGTTCAGTTTCAAATAAAAGAAAAAAGACTCTAAGATTCACTCAAAACTATAGAAAGAAAAACAGTACCAATGTTCAATGAAATAATATAATCTCCCTTCAAATACATAGACAGGCTCTCAATTGAATGGTGCACCTAGTATTTTCCCATTGTAATATAGAAATGTGATCATTGGAAATATGATAACTCTTCTATTCTTAGCACTCGATTCATTAACATTGCAACAACTTCATGTCACAGATTCTTAATCATAATGTTTCCTTTCCCTTATGAAGCTGTTTATTCGCCATGATTTAAGTCACTAAGTTACAAATTATTTATATGCACCAACTTTGATCTACAATATTTAGCAGCTGATCAAATAGTATCAATAATATTGCATTTAAATGTACTCAAAAATTAAAACAGCCCTTATACTCTCCCCTTCTCTTACACCACTACCACCAACCATCATCCACGGCAGCCAAGAATTCTGATATTTTTGAAAAGCTAGATACTCTAACTTCAATTTTTTCCTGTGCAATATTACCCAACACTAGTTGTTGCAACCACATTGTGCCGGTAGTATACTAACTATTATTATTTTTTTTAAAAATGCAAAATCAACTTTTGCAACTTTTCTTCCCACTTTCTCGGTATTAATAATCAGTATCAATCTGCGACTCAATGTTATACAGGCCTAAAAAACCTACAATGCAAAAGCTAAAAACTTTCTTCTAATAAATACAACCAGCAGCGTGTTGCCTAGTCGGTTCTTAATACAGGTCAGCTAGTAAAGACCCACTGCAGCAAGTGAGCTAAATCTACCTCCCACATCCACACCTGTCGGGATTGCCCGAATTTCAATCTTTCAAAAATTTGCACTAAATTCTTAATCTCTAATTCAACTTATAAAAACCAAAAACTTATTGCAGTTTACTTCTCGATACAACAAACATCACACTCAACAAAACCAACCATATTAAATAATCTTTAAAAAAAAAAAAAACTAACCTTTTTGTGTAACCATAAAACACCTCCTAATTGGTCCAACATCACTGAATGTTTCTTCCAACTGCACAACATTTTTAACTCTAGCTCACACTTCATTTTCACATAAGTATATATGTGTATGCATATAATATATATATATATATATGTACAAAAAAAAAGAAAAGAAATAAGAAAACTCTAACCTGAGCATTAGAGAAAGTGTAAGGCAGATTATTAACAAAGACGGTGGCCGGACTGTGCTGGGGTCCACCGGAATCTGGGTTCATCATCTTCTTCTTGTTTTTGCCCATTTTTAAAAAAATAATAATTATTATTACTGGTATTTCCAAGATTTTCAATTCGCGGCAGGGTTTTGGGTTATGGGTTTTAAGGGTTGCGGCTGTTTTGATATTTTTGTCTTGGTTTATATCTTTAGCCCTTTACAAGTTGTTTAAGTTTATATTTTGTTCCCTTTTACTTGTGTTTTTGTATACAACTTCCCTTTTCTTTCAATCAAGAACACTTTCAAATTGAATAAGAACAAAATTTCGAGAAAACGAGGTAATTCGACTTCAGGTTACTTGTAAAATGTGGATCTTTATTAGATTATACTATCCTTTAGCCCATCAGATAGACCAATAATCTTAATATCTTAATATATATATTAAAGGTAAATATCAAAATAATCTATAATAATATGGGTTTGTTTGGCAAAATTGGTAGTTGTAGCTGTTAGCTAGTAACTGTAGCTGGTAGCTAAAGCTTTTTAGATATATTTAAGTGTTTGGTAGAGTAGCTGTAACTTTTTATAGAATGTTAGAATGATTAAAATGAAAATAAATAAATAATACTTGTTACTAAATATTGTATTATATATATATATATATATATATATATATTCATTTAAATATATAAAAATGAAATTCTATTTATTGCTTATCCATATCAGTTACAAATACATAATATACATTAAATTGTGCAATTCCCATTTTGATATTAATGATTTAAATCAAAATTATTTTATATATATTGCTACTGCTAGTAGCGCCCAAGTCAAAATTAAAGTTATATACATGAGAATAGCTCCTTCTACCAAATGCAAAAAATAGTCAAGATGTCAGAATAATAAATGTCATGTCATGGTCATTTATGTAATTTCGTTATTAAAAGCTTCCACCTTCTACATAACGCTAGTCAAGGAAGCGTTTAACTTTTGAGTTTTTTCTCCAAATTTAAAAGCTTGAAGCTCTTTAACCAAACGAAGCTTTTTGACAGATGGAAGCTTTTTCTTAAAAGTTTGAAGCTTGAAACCCTTAAAAGCTCCAAAAAGCTTCTTGCCAAACATACCCTATAACTAAAAAAAGGGGTTGGGGTTACACTTGGCACCCCTAATCCCCATCCTTGAACCTAATCCTCTATTTTTTAATATTTTTAAAAATAATGACCGACCTTTTACTTTTAATAAAAAAAAATTTTTTATTATTATTATTTTATTTTTTAAATCTATATATATATAAACCCAACCCAAAAAGCTACGGAAGTAAAAAAATTTACCAGATTCAACTTACAAGGTTTGTTCGACTAACAAGGTTTCTTTAATTTGTGAACATTGAATTATTAGTTATAATGTTTTAATTTAATAATATAGGTTTTAATTTATCGACATAATCAATGTTTTTTAGTTTAAAAGAGTTAATTTGTTAACATTGAATTCTTATGTTATTGTTTTGTAATCCATTATAGGTTCATTATGGCTTCTTCAACAACAAAAAATAAGACAACATTAGTTTATTTTGAAAATCTTAAGCCAACACATGTTAACCATCATCTACGATTCCATGTTGTGCATGTATGGACTATTCCAGAGTGGAATAATCCAAAGAAAATCAAAACGTTCGAGATGGTCTTTGTTGATGAATTGGTATGTATTTTTCAAATTATTACTATACACTTTTTGTTTCTCTTTTTGTTGAACTTTTTGTTCCTCTTTTTGTTGAGCTTAATTCTAAATCGTTTAGTCTAAAATTGTTCTTTGTGTTTGTATTAAGTTTAGATATAACAAATTGCAAATTTTTTATTTAACTAAAGTTGAAAAAAAGGTAACTGAAATCAATATTTATATGAAGTTAATTTTCATATGTTTTTTCTTTAGCTTTCGTATTGATTAAGTTGTGATATTGGTCATATTGATGATTGCTCGAATCATACTGTTATTGTGTAAACTTTTAAATCATCTAAGTTGCTCGAATCATATTGATGTTAATTTTTTAGCTTTGATTAATATATTTTGAGACTACCCTTCCATTGGACGGGCCTAAACACTAGTAAATAATAAAACAGTGAAAAATAACAAAAGATGAACCAAACAAATTTAAAAGAATAAATCTTTTTGTAGTAGAAAAATAAATTATAATCAAACTATAATTGACAACAAGCTAAATTAAAAGAGAAAAAATAACAATAACATAACAATTCAATATCAAATAATAAACAAACACGAACAAAATAACAAAAGTAAAAGTTGTATAAAAAAACATATGTTTTTTTTTTTTTAAGAAATTTACTAAACTTGATTTTTTTATTAAAGATAGAAAGGAGAGAAATAATATGAATGAAAATGATTAATAAAAATTTAGGTTGTATATATAATAATTTATTTATTAAGAGAGTTTTAAGGATATTATATTTCTTTAAGCTTTAAAAAGATTTGTTTTGATAAAAAAAGATTTATAATAGAGTTTTAAATATAATAATAATTATTTATTTAATAATAATTGAGGTAAAACCTCAGTGGTATGTTGTAAGACCCAAACTCTTTTAATCGAAAACCGTAAAAAAAAAAATTTTATTTTTTTTACAATGGATCCCCACTGCAACGCAATGAGGTTGACACTTCTCACTGTGGCGCAGTGGAAAGTTGCGTCCCAGATCGACCAAAAGTCCCCACTGCGGCGCAGGACTATACGTCCAAATAGTCATACTCTATTTATGTGAGCTTCTTTAATGTTCCCAAAGGGCATCAAGTTAATACAATCCAATTGAAAGGATGGTTATAAAAGGATGGTTATAAAACTATGTAAATCCCAAAGGGCAAATCAATGAAAGCCTAAAAGTGTATTCTTGACTTTTTTTTTTAAATAAAAGAAAGGGGAAGAAAGGATAGAAGATTAGATTTATAAAAACCATTCTTGAGTTTGAAAGGAAAGTGAAGAAAAAAAATAAACGGAACAATCGCCGGAAACCTCCAACCACCGCCCGAAACCACCCTTTCCACCTGCAACCACCCCTTCCACGCAACCACCACCGGAAACCTGCAACCACCACCTGCAACAACCACCGGAAACCTGCAACCACCGCCTGCAACCACCCCCTGCAACGCAACCACCACCAGAAACCTGCAACTACCACCTGCAACCACCACTTCCACGAATTTCCTTCCAAATCAGGCCAAAATGGCCAGAAAACTTTTGGGGGAAAAAACCTTGATTTTTCCTTCCTTTCACTTTCTTTTCTTTTAGAAAAAAACTCAAGAATGCAAAAAGGTGATTTTCTTATCTTTCCCTTTCTTTTTCTTTGGAAAAAAAACTCAAGAATGCAGCCTAATGTAAATTGATTGTGGCATATACAGGACCAAGTGTTAATTCAAGCAGATGAGTTGGTCTACCACCTACGGAACCTATCACTTTGACATTGTAAGAAAAGTTCAAGGTGACAATGAAGAGAGATGGTAGTTACCATCTTTGACGTACAGTCCAATTACTTAACCACGATTATGGGTTTAACTCCAGGTTTACTATCTGCAACTACCTTTAGTCTATATTCATGGTTTATGCATTTTCTCGCTATTATCCGTTAGTAATATCCATGTTTTACTAATAGATAGAAGCATTTAGTTTGTTTCATTAAAAAGTTATCCACTAAGCACACCCCCATCTTTCCATTAGATAATGTTGCTTTTGTAGAGGACAATGTTAACACTCATTTCTGTATGTATATGGATAGTAAAATGGACCAGGTATTTGTTTAATTAGGTGGTCATTTGAAAATGTATTAGATTTAAAATAATAGTACCAAAAAGGTGTCGATATGCATATAATGAAGTTGAAGGAGTTTTACTTAGCGAATCTTATTTCTTAATGAAACTAATGTCATTGTATGATTCCTTTAAGAATGTCTGATGGTGCTCGGGTCATCCTTTCTTCTAATCTGGTGTATATACTTGCATATCTCTATCTTTATATCTAATTGTGTATCCATTAGTATATTGTTATATGTATATGTATGTGTTATTGTTATATGAATGTGTATCTATGTCGATATATCTGATAAGGGTCAATCTGCTATCCAAATTTCACTATGTAATTACCCTTTGCAGTTGAATTACATCTAAGTTATTGCATTTACATCATTGTTGCAGACCCATATGCATGAAACAATCATCTTTGTTCCTGATACTAGGCTACATTCTTGGCTGATTTCGATTGTGTAATGAAAAGTTTAAAAATTTTAAATTCAATTCGATAAGCAAGGAAAGATATTTGGGGCAGCAGTTCGATTGGAAACAAACAACTCAAACCTAACATCGTACACGTTATTTAACTGCTACATTTTTCATTTATTTAGGTCCTGTCACATCGTTTCATGTCACCCTTGGCTAATCGGAAACAAACAACTCAAAACATATCTGTCGGATTGCATGGACCATTCCAAGATGCAATGGTTATTGTAGAGTTCGTTGCACACAAACAGAATGACCTCAGGCTGAAAGGAGATGACAACGGAGTTGCAAATGCGTTTACCGGTCCCCAATGGAAGACTTTTAACTCCGATAATGTTGTCCAGCAGGGCTTTTGGCTGCTTTTTGAAAAGAATAAACGCAAACCACATGAAGATTTTAGCTACAAGGTTTTCATATTCATCAGGAACCGAATCTCTTTATGGACTGAGACTATCCCCCGGTGCACCATATACAAGCATCTTCACAACAACCACCACCCTCGCTTCCACAAGGTTTCAATACACTACTTCGATTACCAACGTTCTCGTATTTTGTTCAACTATTACATATAAATTAATTTTTACTCAGATTATTACTTCACTACAATTCTTTTATACACATGTTTACATGCTGCAGATACTCCCAAGCAACTTTGTTCTCCAACACAAACTGTACAACTACACCAACGTCATTCTACAATATGGTCATCTACAATTTCATGCCTCTATTCAAATAAAACAATTTCCTAATCAAGAACACACCTTCAGACTCCAACTGATATCTGATTGGCAGGATTTCCTTGACCAAACAGGCCTAACTGCACAGACAAAACTTCGCTTTGAACTTCTTACAACTCATAATGCAGCAGCGGGAAGTATTTGCTTTGAAGTCTATTGAAGAATGTTCACCTTAAAGCTTGCAATAAAAATAACTTGTTCTTATAGAAACATTAGAACAAGACATTCTATTTGCTTCTACTTCTTTCCTAATCTGTCGTCCAAGTTTTATATCTTATGGGAACTTTTTTTATTTATCAGAATCAGTTAAAACCAAATCTTAATTCCAGACACATCTTCAATTACATGCACTAAAGTGATTTTGGCGAAGCCGTGCATCGCACGGGCTTGCACTCTAGTGTATATATATATATATATATATATAGGTTTTAGGTAAAATAAAACAAGTATTAAGGTAAAATCAAATAAGACAATAAGTTTATCTTCACTGAAAATCACCATGCTTCATGAAAGTCATTGTGTATCAATTGTTTCGTGAATCTTCGTTCATCAATTTAACTATGATATAAGGGTTAAGATATTGTCTTATTTGTTTTTTTAATACTTGTTTTACAATAACCAACCTCTGTATATTTAATATAAAAAATTTAACTATTGTGCAAAAGCCAAAAACCCTAACAAAGGTGTTAGGAGATTTCAACCCGCGCACACAAGAAAGAGAGGAACTTATGAATGAGAAACCTAAAAAATCTCCTCTGATTATAAGGGTTAAAACCCTTGGGGTTTTCTCTAGGTTTCTTATGTGGGATAGGAAAAGGAAACTTCCAAAAATCCTTTTCCTCTCTCCTATTGGTTTCGTCCACCGCCCTATGGGTATATCCATGGGCCAAATTCGGTTGGTCTATGATCAAATGGATTGGTCCATGGTGCTTAAGTACCCGATTTGATTTTTTACCCAATATGCGGTTTCGGCACGAAAATCATTTTCAAATTATTTTTGGAAAGTTCTTATATTTTACAAGTTCAACTAGCCTTTCAATGTCTTTGCGCGTGACCCTTCTTGGATCATATATAAACGGCCGTATAAATTTCGTTGAGATATTTCCATAATTCTAACAAAAGACTAGTTAAATAAAAAAAAATTTATTCTGCCTAAGATTGTCATGTAAGATTAAATGAGTTGAGTATATATATAAACTAGTCTTCAACCACATCAAATGAACATATAGTCTCAAAATATATATATCAAAGGGAATCAAATGATAACACATGTTAGATGATGATTAACATGTGTTGGGTTCAAATCTTTAACATTAACCAACGTTGTCTTCTTTTCATTTGACAAAAAGTAACCAGATTTATGTCATATTTTAAATTTAAAATAGAAAGATGTAAATATCAAACAAAATAAATTAATGAGCAAAATAAATTTAAAAGAATAAACCTTTTGTAAAAGAAGAAGTACGTGATGATCAACCTACAATTGATAACAAAATAAATTAAAAGAGTTGAAAAATAACAATAACATAACAATTTTAACATCAAATAATGCATAAACATAACAAAATACTAAAAATTAAATTAAAGTGATATAAATAAAACGTTTGTTTCTTTTGTTGTGAAGCTATATTAGCATAATTTGTTTTAAAAGATAAAAAGAAGATGAATAATTAATAAAAAATTATTTACGTTATATATAATAACTTCTTGTGAGAATTTTAAAGATAATATATATATATCTTTAAAATTAAATAAGAATTGTTCAAATAGGAAAAGATTTTTGATATAATTTAAATTTAATTATCTATTTATAATAAGGAAAAAAATCTATAAAAAAGAGATAACTAGATTAATTAGGAGAAATAATTAGGTCTAAGAAGGGGGATTAGGGGTGCCAAGTGTACCCCAACCTCCACTTTTATAGTTATAATATAAATATCATTTAATAATTTATATATAAATAAAAAAAATTTATTTAAGAATTTGATAAATAGGCAAAAATCTTATATATCATTTAAACTAGATTAAACACTCACGTTAAGCGGAATAACTGAAAACATAAATTAAAAGCACAATAATTGATAGTTACATTATTATTCATAATTTATGTTAATATAAAAAAATGTTAGATTACAACTGATACAAGCAATAAAATTATAGTTTATAAATATATGATATACGTCAAATATGTAAAACCATGACTAATGAAACATAAATATTTATAAATCATACCATGATACAAATCTTTCTTATGATATATAACTATTAAATATAATATAATAAATACTTTTTTAAAAATATATATGTATATATATATTAAACAATCTTATTTGACAAAAGATAATTATTATTTAATTAATAAAACAACGTAGTATAATGTATATAATTTCCGTACTTATTAGGATCAAAACTAATTATTAAAATCATTCAGGACAACATAAATACAAATATAACAATTTAAATTAAAAAATGACACTTCATTAAAAATTTAATGTGATAAACAACTAAAAATTGATATCTAAAAATAATATCTTGTTTATATAAAGAGAAGAGAAGAGTTGAGGATGTTGCATAAGTTTTTTCATAACTTTTTTTAAATATAGATATAAGTTATTGGATAAGTCAATTCCATATTTTGAGAAAAAACTTTTTTTAGATATGGATATAGGTTATTGGATAATTCAATTCCGCTTAGTCGGCGATGAAAACAAATTGGATTTGTTTCATATACTTTTTTAATAATTTTTTCAACTATTCTAGCCGCCATCCATTTCAGTTAAATTCCACCAACCATTCATTTTTATTTTAGTTTTATCTATTTGTTCTAGCCGCCATTAGAAACCCTATTATATTCTATGGGTAAATTCCGAATAATATGAGGGTCAGATTAAAAAAATCTTGACTATAAATTAAAATAAGAGATCACTTATTTATTTATTTTTTTTTAAAACGGGCGTGTTAGTTGATTTTAATCAAGAGGTGATTATCCTCTTAACTTTATCACTTAAGTTATTACGAGTATAATTTAAAGGAATCCGCACCCTATTCTATAATTTACTACGTATAGTCGTATATTGCCTTCTTCCAATTTATCCTATACAGAATCTTCTTCAATATGGCTCATCACTAGTCCTAATACTCGTACGATGTACGGTTGTTATATAAATTGTATCATAAATAAATTGAAATATGCCTTATAAATTATTTGTGAGTATCAAATAAATTGTGATTAAAGTAGATCGATAATCGAAACTAAATTATAATAAACAATAATGATAAATATAATATATGTTTACTTAAAATTTTGGATTTACCTTAACTTTCTAAAATCACATCAAAATCGGAACTTGTAAGCATAGTGATGACGGCAAATAGTCTTGTAATTTCAGATCGTAAACTCAAATTTTAGAAGTCTTCATGTTAATAACTTATTTTAAACTAATATAAGTAATAGGAGTTGAAGAATTGGAAAAGAAAAAGAAAACAATATATTATCAATCAAATAAGGTTATAATATCTTTTGTATTAATAAGCCGAGAGTTAAAGTTTAATTTAAAGTCTCATAAGAAAATTGAATCTATATACAATTAAAAAGACTAACTTAATAAAATAAATAAATTAAAAGGATACGTGTCGATCAAGAATTAGTTTCAAGAACATCTCAATCCTGTTTTAGTTTATTGGTAGATTTCATGCCTCATATACGTCATTGTTCCATGTACCTTTAATTTATACGTACGTGGTTCAATCTATACATGATTTTTCCCCCCGTATACGTTGCTATCCTCTAGTCCGTATACCTTCCTGCACTATACTGACTATACGTATCTATACTTTTGCTATTCTATTCGAGTCTTTCACTATGCAATATGCATGATGATTTACTTCCTATACGGGGTTCTTCCTATACGATTATATACGTGATTATTTAAGTGGTTTTTTTTTTTTTAATTAATTCTATAAAAAGTTGGTGATTTTGTTTGCAGCTGCCACTAGCTCGAAGATAGAAATTGGTGACATTGCAATTCATTTTTTGCAATGTCAGATTAAATCTCTATATAAGACCAAAGATGAATAAGTTCGTGAATTAGGCTCATACCAATTAATCTCCCAATTCATCATACTGCTTTCTTAATTTCTTACATATTTTTCCCCCCTCTCAATGGATCTTTTGTATATTATCATCCCAATAATCACAATTATTTTAATTTTTCTAATCAATTTTTGCCGTGGCAAAAACCTTCCACCAACTATATTCCCAGCCCTTCCGATAATCGGTCACCTCTATCTACTCTTCCTGGAAAGACAACCCCTCCAAAGAACCTTGAACAAACTATCAACTAAATACGGTCCGATCCTTCTCCTTCGTTTCGGGTATCGCAATGTCGTCGTAGTCGCCGACCCTTTAATTACCGAAGAATGCTTCACCAAGGACAACGACGTCATTTTCGCTAACCGCCCAAAGTTAACATTTGCCACAATTCTTGCATATAACTCCACTAACACAGCTTGGGCCCCTTACGGCCCATATTGGCTCAACTTACGAGGAATCGAACGTACCGAGTTTTTTTCCTCTTTACGTTTACAAGACTTTTATGACGTACGTGCGGAAGAAGGAAAAGCTATGTTACGTAGTATTAATGTGCCCGAAGACACCTCTTCGAAGGAAGTGGACTTAAGCTCGGTATTCGCTGACTTTATAACGAATGTTATAATAATGTGGACAGCCGGGAAAAGGTTTTCGGGTGAAGATGCGGCGAAAGCGAAAGAGCTTCAAGAGATCGTTAAAACGACGTTTCAGCTAGGGGCTACGAACTTAGGGGATTATTTGCCTTTTTTGAAATGGCTTGGATTTACTAAAGATTTGGAGGACAGGATGCGGGCATTAGTCGATCTAAGAGATACTTTCTTTCGTAATCTGCAAGAAGAATTTAAACAGGGGACAGGGGTTTTAGTTGACAAGAATATTACTATGCTTGGTGTGATGTTAAAGCTACAAGCAAAGGATCCTGAATACTGGCCTGATGAAATTATTTCAGCCGTTTTGTTGGTATGTTACAAAATTTTATTATATATCTTTATTAAAGATAAAATAAATAAGATAAGACTTGACCCTTCATTTTAAAACTTTTTTTTGTTTTTGGTTTTTTAAGTTTTTTTTTTTTTTTTGGTTTTTTAAATTGACGCAATCAGCAGTTAGTGCCTTTAATTGAAAAAAGACAGTAAGTAGTGGTGGGTGGAGGAAACGAAAATGATTATGGTTTATCTAAGGAATAACCTTATAATAGAAAAACAAACATTAGATACAGAACAAAAGGTTATGGCAACTTGTAGTTTATGTATCATAAGTTGTAGACTTGTGTGAGTATATTGATTAAGATTCTGAAGAAGAGACAATTTAAGTAAAAAATGACAATCATGTTGGCAGATAAAGCTAAAAGTAGGGTCGTTCATATTTTTGTAGCTTTTCAAGTAATTAAATACACTGCTTTTCTTGGACTATATTATATTGTGCTACTTGCTTTTATTTTTGTTATTAGAAATTAATATTTCAAAATGAAAATAATTTTACGTAAAATCATAGTTTGTATCGAACTTCAAACTTATACATTGTATGTAATAAACTTTAAATCTGATGCATTATATATATCTGATCAATTAAAAATCTATAAGTGACAACTTATATATAAGTGCTACATATACTCAGATACATACGATGCATATGATTTGAAAGTTCATTAAATATGATACACAATATTAAAGTTCGATACACACTATGACAATTCGTGTAAAGTTGTTTAATAACCCCTTATTTTTATTCTCAAGTTTAAAATATTCTAGACTTAGTTTTATTCTTTTTATAAAATATATATTTTTTCTTATAATATAATATAATATATATCTATATCTATATATATATATATATATATTTATGGACCTATTTTTTCTTTCACATTTTCTCCGTTTGTCACAATTAGTGATCGCTATAATATAGTTGTTGTATAATATAATAAATTGATGCATGAAAACAATTTCACAAATATTTACTCATTGATAATTAGTTAAAGGTTACATTTTTTTAATACTACACTCGTCACTTCTAAACAATTTGTTAATTACCCTATTTGGAATTGGAAGTTATTTGATTTAATATATAATTAGTGGATATCTCCGATATATATATATATATACGAAAATGATTAATCATTCTAAAGATTAGCATAAGAATCGTCTTAAAATTATAAGAATGTGACATGTGGTATTCGCCAATTTTCTTTCCTAATATTGCTTCCTGATTTTCCCACTAAAAAGATTAATCATTTCTCATAAATATATTTAACAATTTAAGGTAAAAGGTGAGTAGAAATAATAAGGAATTATAATTTGATTTTATTAAGAATATTATAAGGGATATTTGTCACTTCAGTAATATCGTTTAAACAATAATGGTTTTAATTTATTGGTAGATGATCGTAATATATGTTTTACGAAATTGTATATATATTGATATGATTAACTGATTCAATTTTTTTGATTACATATATATAGAATCTCATATCATCTTGTATTGATGACTGTTCCGCAACTATGATATGGGCCCTTGCGTTACTGCTTAACAACCCAAGTGCTCTCAAGAAAGCACAAGAAGAAATCGACACCGTTGTGGGCACCGAACGTTTTCTTGAAGAATCAGACTTAAGCAATTTGCCTTACCTTGGTTGTGTTGTGAAGGAGACTATGCGATTGTACCCTATAGTCCCAACACTACAACCTCACGAGAGCTCGGAGGATTGTGTCGTCCAAGGCTATAACATCCCAAAAGGGACTGTGCTCATAGTCAATCAATGGGGGATACATCATGATCCTAACTTGTGGAGTGACCCAGAAAGTTTTAAACCCGAAAGGTTTGAAGGGACAGAGAGCACAACACCCAAACTAAAGTTCATGCCATTTAGTTCCGGATTAAGGATGTGTGCAGGATATGCATTGGCTGTCCCTGTGGTTGGGTTGGCGATAGGTTTGGTTATACAAAGTTTTGATTGGGAAAGGATTAGTGAAGACTTGGTTGATATGACTGAAAATGGTGGCCTCGTATTGATTAAAGATCGACCTTTGATAGCCAAGTGCACACCACGTCCAATTATGCAGAACTTGGATTGATCATCAAGTTCGTACGTGACAAATCTTCTCCATCGAGCTCGCTCGTGAGTTATATGGTTTTAATAATTTGAAACCAGATCGAGCAGCAGATCTAGTTTGGTTTGGCATATGGTACATCAAAAATAAGGGGACTAATTAACTACCTTCATGTTGCTTTTATTTATTTACGTTTTGAATGTTTAATGTAAAATTATACACAACGGTTTACTTTGTGTATATGTATTTGGATGTTTATTCGATTACAAGAGAGGTTTAAATAAACACATTTATAGAAATGTAGCAGATAGTCTTTTTTTAAATAACAGTTACAGAGTAATTTAATTTACGAATATAAGTTTTTTCTCCTATATCTAGATCATTCAAGCTATGTTGGTGTTTTAGTGATAGAACATATGGTTAAACCGAGTAGATTGTTAGAAAAAGTAGATGCTCATTTGTCTTCATCGAAAGCTTAATGCTCATATTGAGCATATTATTTTCCCTTATAATGTTTTTTCTATGTTTTTACATAATAATACAGCCAACGGATTGATGAGCTTTGGCTGGATCGTTTTGGTGAGAGAGTAAAATGAGCGAGCTGGATTGCAAGTTGGGTAATGGTTTGTGGGGTTTTGGGTCAAAACATCTAATTCTTTTAACCATCCTGGTATGCATTTTAAGAAATTAAATACTCAAAACTAGACATAGTTAGGCATAATATCATTTGCCCAATAGTCAATTTCATCCTATTTAAATATTGATAGATTGATTTAGATTGTCTTTTATATCAAACATATTTAATATAAGGTTTTAGATAAAATGAGAATGGGTCAAATGGGTTGAATTGTTTGAAGGGAAAAACAAATATGCTGTTAGCAGCATATATCTTTTTTCATTCCTCCTCACAATCTTCCCCCCTGTAAATCACATATCTAAATACAAAATCATCACCTCTTACAAAATCATGCTAGAAGCATGCTTCTAGCACCATACTTGTTATCCTCTTGTTTGAAAGTCATCAATCCATTCTTAAAGCATGCACTCTAAAACCATTCTATTAGGCCGGTCCTTATACAGATGTCGGCCGCGTCCGACGCAAACCCAGGCGAAGACGCCATAAGCACGGTTGCGTCTTCGGGTGCGTCTCGATCGTTTATTCCATTTTCGGACGAGCGTTTTGTGGCTTGAGGTGGGGTCCGCTGGCCATTAACTAACAAAAGAAATTTTTTTTGAAATTGAGCCGTTGGAATTGAAATGAGGCCCGCTCCCCCTTAATTTTTCGTTTCTATTTAAACTACCACCATCTCCATACTTCTTCACCATTTCATACTCACATATTTCTCCCTACAATTCATAGTATTGTTTTGTGTTTAATAATAAAAATGTGTTTGTTTTAAAAATTGAATGTGTTTTTTTTTATATTTATTTATTTATTGTAAAAGAAAATGAAATAATAAATGAATAGTGGAAGAAGTGAGAAAGAAGTGGTAGTATAAGGACGGAGGTGTTCTTGGGTAGTTCTAGGAGAGAGAAAGCTGATGAATAGTATAAGAAGTGAGGAAGAAGTTGTATGTATAAGGAGTGGCCTTAGGGGGTGTTTGATAGGAATAAATCAAAGAGAATAGAAATGTATTAGAGAATGAATATGGTAAGAAAGAGAATGAATATTTGGAAAGAGAATGGATTCCGTCTTTTGGTATGAGCAGAGATTGAATATATAAAAAATACAAAAAGTCAAATGATAATTAAATTTAATACATATAATATCATTAAAAATAAAAATAAAAATTTTTTCATTCCCATCCATTCTCTATATTTTATATTTTATAGAGAATTGAGGGAATGGAATCGATTCCGACTTCTCGATTTTCTTTCTCCTTTTTCATCATTTCCATTCCATTGTACCAACACATCCAACACCTTAACCCCTTAAGTATTTATATTTTATTATTGTAATGAAGGTGTATTTATAGTCATAAACCATTACTAACGCATTCATTGTATGAGGGTTTTTAATTAAAAGAAAAAACAAGCAAAGGGTATTAGTTGTAGGGATAGCAAAAATACCCGTACCCGATACTTGCATCCGATTTGACCGGAGAATCCCTGAGTTGACCGGGGATGGGGATGTAAATCTAATCCCTGATGGAATTGGGGACGGGGACGGGGATGGGAAACCGTAAATCCCCGATCCCTATACCCGAAACCCGAAAATACTATATATATTTATTATAATCACTTTAAGTCCTTATCTATATTCTAAAATCAATTTTAAGTTTAGTGCTTTTATTTAATAATTTTTATGTGTTATACTTTATTAATCATTTACTTAACATATACATTAGTTTATACATAGAAAGAAAATGTTGAAATACACATTCTCCTACGTATTTTTTTATCAAGCTAAATTCATGTTCATTCAAAAAAAAGTATCCCCGATACTCGATGCGGACGAGTATGGGGATGTAATTTAATTCCCAGACGGGGATGGGGACGGGAATGGGGATTATGAGTGAAAATCGGGTACAGGGATGGGGATTAAGATCCCCGACAATCCCCGCCCCATTGCCATCCCTAATTAGTTGGTTAGCCCATCTTGTTTTTTTTTTTTGTTTTTTTTATTTAATAACTTTTTCCAATTTGAACCTGTTACCCAAACTGTTTGACCCGCTCATGTTGCTGCCGATAAAAATAGGAGTTACTTTTATAGTACCTATTCTTTATCCAATTGTTTTTCATTGACAAGTCATGACAAAGAATCTGAATTCATATTCACCACCGAGTATTTGTTTTGTTATGCATTTTCTTAAGTTATATTTGTGATTAAAAAAAGAACATGATTTTTATTGTGGAGTTTAGACATGGATTTTGTTTGTCGTTCAGGGTTTATACAAGTGTTAAGTCGTTGGTGATCCAGGAAAAGCTTGCTATTACTAAAAGGGAAATGCTAAATACAACCCTTAAGGCTGTATTTAACGTGCATAAAAAAACTTGTACCTTCCATATTAAAAGTCCGCCCCCTGATTTTCATGGTAAATGTACAAACAATTTATGCACTTTAAACACAGCCCTAAAGGCTGTATTTCGCAAACCCCATTACTAAAAGCAGAATAATGTCCGAAAAATGTGTCTTTTTGAGACAACACCACATCTAAATATCTTATACTACATAGGGTAAGTAAATATCGTTCCCACGAGTAGCGTCTGTGGTTATAACCAAGTTATAACGAATTTGATTGTTTTGAAAGTTATATAAAATGTAACTATAAATAACTATTGCAAAAGTTAACTAAAATGCAAATTAAACTAAATAAGCAAGAAATAAATTATAAGCTCCAAACATTGTTCGCAAAAAACGTCCCTCCAAAATCTCAATAGTCGCATTAATTCACCCAATAAACTTTACCGAATATTTATTCTAAATTACATAGATATAATTTTTATTATTTGACAAAACAATTTTGGGCATAATTAAACAGCTTGTCTTAATCCCTAATGCTAATGGACTCATCACAAACCCTTGAGTCGCAATAGATTGCCTTAAGAAAGTCCAAATCAAATAATAACGAATAAATATTCAATCACTCTTACGCATCATAATCCAAAAAGATCAATTTTTACACGACTGAAAATAAAGTTCGTCAAGTAAAATAATTGACAATTGTTCATCATGAGAGATAACCTAGATTTAGCCGAACATCTCCATCTTTAGATCGTCAATGATTGATGAATAATCCTTGCATGAATCGGACAATGATGATCTGCGTCTGCTGCTGTTGCCCGATTTCCTCTCTCTGTTCGTCTCTCTCTCTTTCGTTCGCAGCCCCAGAGAATATCACCCCGAATATGTTGGGAATTAACCAATTGAATATTTAAGGGTTGCTGACTTCTTGTTTTTTTTTCCCCAGTGTGTAGTCCAGCCGCAAGAAACAAAAACACCCCAAATAAAGATGTGGGCTTCTTTTTTTTTTTTTTATCTTTTGTGATATCCGTTCGCACAAGAGGCCCAAAAGACAAATAACTATGCTTTTTTTTTTTTTTTTTTTTTTTTTTTTTTGTGATGTGTGGTAATAATAAACCAACCCCATATATAATGGTCAACAGCAACATGGTTTATTTCCATCGTTTAATCTTTTGCTTCATACCATGTCTTTGTCACAAACCATAATTCAATAACGTTTCTTCACATAATCATCATTTTAAGTCATATTCTATCATTTTAGCTTAAACCTGAAATTACACACGATATAAATCAAAGTAGAAATATTCTTATAAAAATTAATCTATTTAATCATTTTTAGACCATTTGATATATATCTTATAATGACTTATCAATAGGAAATTCACCAGCTTGGTGCTTCATGCTTTTGTGGTGTTTGCTGTGAAACATGTCTTCGCGTAACAACATGTTAAATGAAGATTAAGGTATCTTTATGCCATCTATTCTTATAACTACTAGAGGTGGTATATTGGGTGGGCCGGGTAGGTTTCTTGCGGGTCAGTTTGGTCCAAACACACTTCGTGTGAAAAATTCTTTAATTGTTTAATATGATTAAAAGTTATGTTATTACAAAATGGTTTCATGCGTAAAGGTTAAGTAAAACATGTAGTACCTATCTTAGGTTAAGCATGATGATTATGTAAAATTCAGTGGGGGTTTATGTAAAATTCAGGGGGTTATGTATATTTATCAAATTCAAATGTTTAATATGTAACTTTTTTTAATGTAACAGTACCTAGGCTTAGGTAAAATATACACTACGGATCATTTTTCTTATAAAGTAACCCAAGTTAAAGTGGCGAATGCAAAACTAAGCTTGATAAGGTTAGCCTTGAAAAAGTGTATGCCTCTTTGTTTTGTTCAAAGAATTCTGAGTTTAGTTGAATTTTGAGTCTATCTATACATGGTTATTGTAAAATCCAATTTTTGTTAGGTTTGCAATAACACTTGCAGCAATAACAGGTAAATATAGAATTCATGTGGGGCATGGGTAACCATTGTAACCCCTAATTTATTTAAATTTATTACTCCGTATTTGCGTTTTTCTTTAATTTAGATGTGGTGTACCATGTTATTGGTTTTTGGAGGCTCCAAAGTCCAAAACAAAAACCTTGCCTGATGGTTTTGTTGTGAAAAAAAAGTATGATACATAAAATGGGTCGGTTTTGTAATAGCAAATGCTTCTGCATTATTTATCGTATCTTATCTTTCAACTGTTCATCATTTTTTTCATTATTTCTAATTGTATGTGTTGTGGTATATATAGCTGATATAGACATATAATGGCCAACATGATAGTTGCTTCAGGTGTTGGCGCATCAATGATAATTGCCACCAATCCGTTTTAAAAACAGGGTCATTGATTTTTTTTTTATATTTTTTTTTGTGTTTGATAGAAGCATTTTAGTTATTGACGAAATGACTACGATATGTTTGTGACAATGGACATACCGACATATCATCTGTTGTTTAATGTTTGTGTATCTAAAAGGTCAAAATATTTACGCCCTCTTAGAAGAACAACCACGGTGTGCGCATATATAGATGGTGGGTTATAATTTATGTAAAAAAATTTTGGGTTAATAATACACGTGAATCAAGTCTATAAACTTAGCAAGAGCAGCATTCCACATTTCCATTTTTTATTCACTAATGCATTTTATTTTAGGAAATATGTTGTTAGGAAGGCAACAAAGTCCTTTTACCTTTTTAGCTTTATTTTTCATGTACTTTGATGTTAGCTCAATTACAAAATGAGTGATGAGTAATTAAGAATTGATGAAAGTTATTGTAAATATGCAATGTCACTCACCTATATCCCCTATTAGATTCGTATATGTTTTATCTT
The DNA here is from genome assembly GCF_010389155.1 of Erigeron canadensis. Taxonomy (NCBI): domain Eukaryota; kingdom Viridiplantae; phylum Streptophyta; class Magnoliopsida; order Asterales; family Asteraceae; genus Erigeron; species Erigeron canadensis. The sequence goes on along the minus strand of NC_057763.1, from coordinate 30,275,181 downwards.
ATTCTTTGTCAGCACACGTAAGATGTTGTGGTTCTTAACGGGTTCTTTTGGATCATAACCATGAACACCTTATTCCTTTCTCTTGAGTAGATGCTATTAAGATGTTAGTATAACATGAAACGGATATCTTATTATCCATGTCGTGCATTGCACGGGTTTTACCTCTTATAATATATATATATATATATATTAGACGAATCTCCGCGCAATGCAGCGGTGATAGTGGTAGTGATGGTGGTAATGGTGGCGGCGATGTGCGGCGGTGACGGTGGTGGTGACGTGGTGGTGAATGTAAATTAATTGATATAAGAAGGGTTAACATGGTTTTTTAAGTGTTGGGGGATGTATGTCGGAATTTATTTCATTAAGGGTATTATAGGTAAATAATTGAATATATTTAAATTAATAAATAAAAAATAGGGTAATATCGTCATTTTAAAATCTTAATTACTTAAAAAGGAATGATAGTTTGCTTTATAAAGTAGTATAAATATAATATAAAAGTTGAGTTTTTGCAATCAATTCTGAAACTAATTTCATCTCTCTTATCAATGGTTGTTATATGTAGCTTACTAGATTTTAGACTCGTGTCCAACACTGGACACGGGGCATACGATATTATTAATATTAGATATTCCTACATTAAAGTCATAAAAGCTTCTAATTTCAAAGTTAAAAATATACATAAAAATAACTATTCAATTCAAATGTCAAGAATATTATGAAATAAAAAACAAAATAATGCTTTTTTTTTAACGTTCGAATGGTCAGAGCCTTACGTCCTTCCGGTAAGATGTTATTCAAATTTTCAGGAAATCACGGAGGGAAAGCCTCCTATTAATCCGTCAAATGACACGACGATAAATAAGAGTATACCTTACCCCATCAGGATTCGAACTTGGGTCTCTCCAGGCCCAAGATCCTCATGGGAGGAGCGTGATACCACTAAGGTTTTACTTCAATGATAAAAACAAATATAATGTAATAAATGAACAGTTGTATCAACATACGGGATGGTTGATTTTAGTTTGAGTAGTTGACCTTTTCTCATCTAACAACATAATGAATATGATAATTTTTTAAGTTTGTGTTGTCTCTAATGGCTTCTTCGTACCATAAGCTTGCTTGACATATGTAAATTGGGTTTCTTCGTATCATAAGCTTGCTTGACATGATTGTTCATAAGTTATAGTTTTAGGAGCATACTGACTAATTATAAAAAATCTTTTATACTTATAGAATATAGAATAAACTATAATTGTAGTTCAATACAAATAGAAATTAGGTGGATTCATATTACCTAATTTATATTTTAGGAGGGGATAGATCGTAATTGTAGTTATAATTTATATTTATCTAATGTAATAGCTATCTTTAGTTTAGATGTGGTCGACTATATGTAACTATATATATTTATTTGTATTTGTATTTAATAAAAAGTCAAAAAAAAGTCAAGATTGAAAACTTAAGAAAATCGAAAGATTTAATTGGTTAATAAACTATCAGAGTAACTGTGTTTTAGTATAATAAAAGATTAAAGCCATGCATTCGTTTATGTTAAACGTTTTTTTTATTATTGTATTGTTTTCAAGGTACTTTCAATAAACTCTTGAATTCGATTCAATCATGATATGTGTTTGTTTTCAATTTAACCTTTTGGCTCCATGGTTTATAAATATCTCATTCAATTAGTTGTGGATAACTGATCTAGAGCTAGTAATTATTGCCAAAACAAATATGATTGGGATATTGGGTGTTCAATTTAGTTATTTGAGTGATAATGGACATTAAAATTTCCTCACGCGGGTTAGAATGGATCAAAAGAAAACGTAAAATACTAGAACACGGGTCATACTGGGCATGTATCCCTATCCTATTAATCAAGTGAGAGTTATGAACATGAAATTTTAAAAAGGTAATTCTTCCGGAAGTAGGATAAGAGAAATTGGAAGGATTTTTATGTATTTACTGTATATAATAAATAGAAGTAGAAGTTAGATAATAAGTTAAAAAAAATCAAAAATGTAAATGCACCTTATTCTTTCACGTGATCTGTAATGAAAACATCAAAAATTACCAAAACTTATTATTTAATATTATATTTATTTATTAATACTACTCGTTTTTTCTAATTTACTAGTAATATACGGTAGTATGATAATAAGCTATTATTATTTTTATAAAAAATGATTTAACAATTTTTTTTTTCATGCTTAATAATCATAGTTCGCACTAAAATAATGAAAATACTCAAAATAAACAATCTAATATTATAACTACTCTATCTAACAAACAAACCCATTTCAACTTGGACCCATTTTAACCTGGACTTGTTTTGAACCGACCCATTATGACCCGTTTTGAAGTTGACCCATTCCAACCTGTACCCGGTTTAACCTAAACCTGTATTGATCTGTCACCCAAACTCGCCTAACCCGTCCATTTTGTCACCTCTAAAATGATCTCTTGAAATGATGTATCATATTAACATACATTTTCTAAACCGGTTCCACGCTCAAAGAATTTTTCAAACTAAAAATGTCTATTTCAAATACTCAAAGAAAACCCCTACTAATACGTCATACTTAAAGTTTTGTTGTTGGTGGTTTTGTTTTATTACGTACGTTTTTTCTCCCCAAAGTCAAACAAAATAATCTCTCTGGGATAGTCGACGACGACGACGATTCGATTATCCAACAGGACCAACAACCCATCGGATCTTTTCTTTTGGCGCCCTTAAAATAAATAAAATAAATAAATAAAAAAAAAATTACATACAGTTTCATCCATTTTCACCTCTATTTAATTTCCCCTCTTTCTCTCTCACACACACAAACACACACTCACTTTCCCTCTCTCGCAAAATGGCTTCCGGTCAACAGTTATCTGCAATTAAGGTATATATAATCTCAACCTATACATATATTATTATGTATCTATATATGTATATATATTTCATATATTTGGTTAATAATTAGGGCTCGAAAGTGCTGATGGTTGGCGCTGGAGGTATTGGCTGCGAGCTTCTCAAAACCCTAGCTCTTTCTGGCTTCCAAGACATTCATATTGTAAGTCAACTTTGCACCATTTTTATTTATTTATTATGATTATTATATTGTTATATTTCTCAATTATTACTATTAATTATTATTGTTATTATTATGCTTAGTGTAAATAAAGTATATACAGTATACTCACTTAGTCACTCTTTGGTTTTGAATTTCTAGGGTTTAATATATATATATATTTTGTTATTTATTTTCATGATTATTATTTATAATGAGAAGAAGTATATATTAATTTACTGCTTATTGACTCATAATAATGATTATTTTTTATACATTATTTTTTGCATGTTTAAATAACGTTACCGAACGTGATAATGAGTATGAGTGTGAGTATGATTATCGTTAATTTTTATAAATGAGTCTTGTACCTTAGCAACGTGGTAGATGTAGCGAGGGTGGGAGGGAGAAGGAAAATTTGGAGATTTGAGAGAAAAGAGAGAGAGAATTTGGTGTTTTTTAGACTAGGGGGAAACAGGGGTTTATGATTATACATTCAATCTGTGTAGAATCTCAATGGATAATTCAAGGAATGGGATTCCCCCCTTATGTGTCTAAAACTACTGGAACAGTACATGCGCTATGTGGTGGTGACGGATAGCTTTTAGGTAGTATCTTTATTTACTTATATAATTTAAAGCTAAATATTAAATAAGAATTAAAATTTTTGGGTGGTAGCTGGTTTGAGGTACGTCAGCTGGTAACAATGAGGGATGATGGTGTAAGATGGGGTGATGTGTCACCTTTTAAATGGTTAGGCAAAAGGTATGATGCGGTGCTTTTTATTGTTGTTAATTATAAGAGTGTTGCTTTATATATATATATACAGATTATATACATATGTCGATATATATAAGGCTACTATCTTAAAATTCGTGACACAAAGTTATTTCCTTCTATAGTAGTACATAAAAGCCTGATATGATGGATAGTTTGGTCTAGATTTAGTTTCTTACCCCAAACTTACCATATTGTTTTAAAGTATTGTAGTATCGGACACGTGTATGTAACCAAAGTTGATGGCTCAGTATGAGATTTGGCTCATATATACGCTCAAGTCTTAATTTGGGATTTATTTATTGTTTAGAGTTGGATCTCAAGTCGTAATTCAGATGATTTTGTTTTTACTTAGTGTTTGATATCTTTAAAGCGCATTGGAGCAGTTAGTGCATAATGCCTACTAGCGATTTTTGTTCTGATGTTTTTATTGCGTTATGTCGGTCACCATGTAGTCATTAAGTTTAAGGCTAGTATCTTTCTTGAAATTTTTATATATGGCTCGGTAAATACCAAAACATGAACATATGAAGGGAGTGAGATGCGTAATTGATGCTTTCTGTAAATTATGAAGTTACTATTTCACTAATATGTATTCGACTTTGATCTAGAGTTTGTACATTGGTACACATAGCTAACAAAAATGTAGCCCGTTAGTTTTGAGTAAGATGTCAGCATGGATAAACTATAGGACATGTAAGCCTGGAAATATAAAGTTTCAGCAGATAAACAGTTATTCTTCATGCTTGTTGAGTCCCATCACGTGTATCTGCCAGGCGTTTGAGCTTTTCACATTGGAAATGTTCATGTTTCCTCTCTCTCTCTCTCTCTCTCTCTCTTTTTACTTTTTCCCCCCTTGTAATCCTGTTATGTAAGTTGCATCTGCCAAGCTTCTATCGTTTTCCATTCTGTTCCAAACATGCATCCTGGTGTCCTTTTTCTTTAATTTTCAAAATACTATAACAGTTCAATCAGCGTTATTCAGATTTTAATCTCTGTTGCAAATGGATGTGATTTATTGCAGATTGACATGGACACAATAGAAGTGAGCAACCTCAATAGGCAATTTTTATTTCGTCAATCACATGTTGGCCAATCCAAGGCAAAAGTGAGTATAGATACCCTTTTCTATTGCTGGTTATTTGCGTATGTTTCTGATTATTATTTTTTTTTTTTTGGTGTTATCAGGTTGCTCGCGATGCTGTGCTAAGATTCAGGCCTCAGATTAGCATTACACCTTATCATGCTAATGTCAAAGATTCCGACTTTAATGTTGACTTTTTCAAGCAGTTCAGTGTTGTGTTAAATGGGCTTGACAATTTGGATGCTAGACGTCATGTAAACCGCCTCTGCTTGGCAGCTGATGTCCCTTTGGTGGAAAGTGGTACCACTGGTTTTTTGGGGCAGGTAAATTGCTTTTAAACCTAGATCAATATTTCATTGAAGATGACACACCATCATTATGAAAGATCTTTTTGAATATTTGCCATAGATATGGAATTGCACAAAAGTAAAGCATACTCTATAATTTAGGAAAGCACGGCGATATTTACTTTCTAATGAAATCTGTACACAAGTATTTATTGCTTCGTTCGTTTTCCATTTCATGGCGTATTTTACTCATTTACTGCTAAGAGGTCAATTTTGGTTGGGTGACTAAGCAGTTCATTAATTTTATGTTGTGATGCGAATGCTTTTTTGTTTTTCAAATCGTTAAATTTTTATTTCAGGTCACCGTGCACATCAAGGGTCAGACAGAATGCTATGAATGCCAGCCAAAACCTGCCCCCAAGACTTATCCCGTGTGTACTATTACAAGTACTCCATCAAAGGTATTCTTATGACCCTTCCAATTTTATCTATGTTGGGTTTTGTATTTTAATGCATTTTCACCATCTTGGTACGGCTCTTAGGTAGTGTTTGGATGTGTTATAGAAATGAACAAATGATTGTATGATACTGAGTGATCAACATCAGCCTCATATGTTTGATTATACGTCAATTTTAGTTTATTTTTGTTATATGTAGGTAACAAGTCCAAATATGATGTTTTGTGTAAAAAGGAGCAATACTGTATGAATGGTGGCAAAAGTCTATGATATTAGATATTAAGAATGGGTAATGGGCAATCGGTTTGGCTGCAACTGGTTCTAAAACTCAAATCCAAAAGTCTCATAAATTCCAAATTAGTTGGTTCTGACATTCAACCCAATTTATGTAGTCTGCTTTATACTGCGATCTAGTTTCTCAAGAAAATCCTTACTGATTTATATGCAACTGTTGCATCCTTGCAGTTTGTTCACTGTATTGTCTGGGCGAAAGACCTGCTTTTTGCAAAACTTTTTGGAGATAAGAACCAGGATAATGATCTCAACGTGCGTTCTAATGATGCTGCCAGTTCATCAGAACATTCAGAAGATGTTTTTGAGCGTAGAAAGGATGAAGAGATTGAACAGTATGGAAAGCGAATTTATGATCATGTATTTGGGCACAATATAGAAAGTGCCTTGTCCAATGAGGAAACCTGGAAAAACCGCAATAGACCAAGGCCTATATATGTTAAAGATGTGTTATGCGATGAACTTCTTCCACGAAATGGTAATTTAGACAAAGTGCCAGCAACTGATAATTTGTCCTCGTTATCTGCAATGGCGTATTTGGGCTTGAAAAATCCACAAGATATCTGGAGCCTGAAGGAAAATTCAAGAATCTTTTTTGCAGCACTCAATTTATTCTTTTCGAAGAGGCAGGAGGTCTGTTACAGCTGTTTGGTTTTGGATAGAGTTTGTGAGATGGTGGGCTGGGTGGGTTGGATCCACAACTATTTTATATAGAATTTGATCAGTAATTGTTGCATTTTTTATGCTTACAAAAACAATATTATTGTAGTTTTTTTTTCTTCCGGAAATGCAACAATCTTTTTGCAATAGTCCAAATTTTAAACAAAAACTACTTATAAGGTTGTTTGCACTTAAAGTAGCTTTTGGGCAATTTTCAAGTTTCAACCATTTGACGCTTTCCCCTTCAGCTATCTAAATTAGTTTTTATATGTTTGATTTTTGATATAAACAAAACCTAAATCAATCCATTTATGAAGTATATGGGCTGAAATTGTTACCTATAGTTACGTAGCCAATCTGGCATAATTATAGGAGATCATCCTTTTTGTGTCCTGCAGGATATAGGGAACTTGAGTTTTGACAAAGATGACCACCTAGCTGTAGAAATTGTGACCGCTGCTGCGAATATTCGAGCAGCCTCTTTTGGAATTCCTTTGCATAGTCTTTTTGAAGCAAAAGGTATTGCTGGCAATATTGTACATGCAGTTGCAACCACAAATGCTATTATTGCAGGACTGATTGTGATAGAGGCAATCAAGGTACTGCAGAATGATACAAAGAACTGTAGGTGGGCACTCATCCTTACTCAAGTGAAACTTGATTTCTGTAAACATTGCAAGTAGAAAAATGGGTGAGATGGGCAGTTTGTTAATGCAACACTTCAGATTGGTGTCAAAATTGGACCGACCCAGAAGTACTTTTCTAATCTGTTTTCACTGGGGGTTTTATAAATACTTTATATGTGACAAAACTATATTATCGGTCTCTCTTTACTAAAGCAGTTAGGGAGTTTTAGATTTAGACATTTTATGTTTTGGATGATTTTCGACCCATCTGACATGTTTTAATATGTAGTAAAATTTCTTAGCGTAATTCATCTGATGCGTTAGTTATTGGGTGATCTGTGTCAAACTTGCCACCTCTGGTATATATTTACTAGTCATCTGGTTCTTTTCCAATGACATAGTTGGTAATATCTCTGCAGGATGACCTATTGTCTTGAGCATCCATCAAGGAAGATGCTTCTCATGCCTGTGGAGCCGTTTGAGCCAAACAAAGCTTGCTATGTTTGCTCTGAGGTAAGCTATAACAATGTTGTTTATAGAGATAAATTTTAAGATGTGAGTCGCCATATAAGTAAAATATAATTAAGGAATTAAAGGCTTATACAACTTGTGATGTGGTCATCTTTTATCTCCTATGTCTTGATACTAACACATTTAATTATGAACAGACTCCATTATCTCTAGAAGTGAATACCAACCGCGCAAAACTGAAGGATGTGGTGGAGAAAATTGTCATATCAAAGCTAGGCATGAATTTGCCATTGATCACTCACGGGTCAGGGCTTCTTTATGAAGTTGGTGATGACTTAGATGAAGACATGGTTGCTAATTATGCAGCAAACCTTGAGAAGGCATGTAATTTTAATTTTTTTAGTGGCTTACTGTTGCCCGTCTTTTGTAAATTGTAGAGGTTGCAAACTGGGAATGGGTGGGAGTGTGGGATAGAAGATTTAGATAATGAGTTCTAGAGGGTAACATTAGTATGGGCCTGGTTGAATTGATCTACCTACAGTTTTTTGTTCATCATTTTGAGTTTTGTAAATAACCGTTTGTTACAAGTAGTATTACTAAAGCTTTCTAAATAACTGATTGAGAAAAACTTTGAGCACTGGATTACACTTAAGAAAATATCTACCCATCTGACATGTCTCATTTCTAGTCAAATTTCAGAAGTTCACTCGTTGGACTTGGGAGATAAAACTTACCCTAATGTAACTGTTTTCAAATAAAGGTTGGAGCTGTAACCCCTAGCAATTTATTTGTTATATATTTATTTTCATATCTATTTCTGTAGGTATTATCTGAGCTCCCGTATGCAATCACTAGCGGAACAAGTATTACAGTTGAGGATCTTCGACAAGAGCTTGTATGCAACATCATTATCAAGCATAGGTTTGTCTAGCATTACTTTTTGATATTTGGGCTTGATGGATTATTTATTCTTATTTGCTCTTGGTCTAGAAAATATCTTTTGGAGATGACAAAATGGGTGGTTTGTGTATTGGGCTAAACGGTTACTATCAAAACTGGTACTTTTTGGTACGGGTCTGGTTGGGTTTTCTCAAAACACTTCCTGTCTATTTTTCTATAAATTAACTAATAGGAGCTGGCTTGATGGCAAACTTGATGGGAGGATTACCCTCACACTGTCACACAATCGTAGAGGCCTAGGTTTAGATGCAAACAATGTCCAAGAAACCATGCCAGTCTCCTAGACCTTAGGGAGAGCTTCTTCTGGGCCATTTTTTTGAGGCAACCGGATTGGTTCACATAGATATGTCGTCCATTAAAGGCAGTCGGATTGGTTTGTGAAGCAAAGAAGTATGATTATTAATATTTTTGAGGGATCACATCTTTAACCTATTAGAGATAATATATGACCTTGGACTGGCTCACTTAGCAGTAAGTAGCTACATAGAACATAAGGGCTTTAAAATAATATTTAAACACATTTCTCAGAGAAGAATTTGATGAAGAGAAGGAACCTGATGGCATGGTTCTTCATGGATGGACACCAGTTCCGGCTGTAGAAAACAGCAAGGATGCTACTACTACTATCAATGGTGCCAGCACATCATCTGCATCGAAGTCAACTCCTACTGACATGGAAGATGATGATGAGCTAATAGTAGTAGAACCAGGAATTGAGACTATACCTGCAGGAAAGAAACGAAAGCTCTCTGACATATCAAATTCCGAAACCGAAACATCCACTGATGACAAACAGGCCAAGAAGATATCCCAGAAACTTGAAGAAAACAGTGATGTTACTATACTTGATGGCGGGAATGGTGACATCAGCAAGAATATTTCACGGTAGTTTTCAAGTGGTTTTGATTGGATTATTCTCTAATTTATGTCATCAGGGAGGGATTAATAGTGCAGCCACCAGTCACCCTTTTTGTGGCGGTTTAGCTTAATACCAGGTAAAAAGGTTCGGTTTTTAAAATTGTAACTTTTTTTTTTTTTTTTTTTTACATTTGGAACTTAGGATTTGTTTGTTTCTTTTTTTTCTTTTTTTTTTTTGCGTAAGTAGAAGTGAACCTGGAGGATTTAACTATAGTGACTTTTTGGGGTTAAAACTCGTCCTGACAGTCAGTTAGTGGCTCTATACTTGTTTCGTCACTTGTTTCTATAAGCAAGAAGAGTAAGAGACAGGTAACATAGGCTAGAAACGCATTATATTGTCGAAACAACGCAATTTAGTTATTCTGTTCGTGTATTTTATAAAAGTTCTTTTGAACTTTACTAGGCATGTTTTTGCGATAAGTATAATGTGTCGAGCCATGAAAAGTGAAAACCCACAAGTTTGCTTCTGACGATGAATTCTGATGCAACTCATAATTGTTTTGTTTTGTCTATACAAAGCTATGTTAATGTCTGTGCTCTGTGTGTGTGTTGGCTTATAATTGAGTTGACTTTTGAGAAGACAACTCTGTAATTACTAGTTCAAGTCACCAAGAAGAACTTTCCCTATAGTCCAGCAAGTTGAGTCAATTCTGATAATGTTCTATTTTCACATGCAAGTAGAACAGGAAAACGTACTCAAAGAGAGAAAGGCAGCTTAAACATGTAACAAGTTGCCAGTCTGTACTTGTAACCACGCTACAATGTAAATATGTAATTAACAATGGTTGAAATTTAGACCATGATATAAGTTTTGCAATCAAATCTAGTGCATTAATTCATAAGAGGGGTTATAAAAACGAACACAAAAGTTTGCATGACTCACTTGGTTAATATATGAATCATGTGTTCTCGTACAAGTTTCCAGGAGTGAAAGCCTGCTACGATGTCATGCTACAGTTGGAAATTGTGTATTGTTCTGGTGTTGTGATCGTTGTAAGTATAAGAGCAATGGTCTATCATGATTTAAGATTACATATTCGTGGATCTTGTTTGGTTTGATGAAGGCATCGTAAGCTAAGTTGGAGAATCTTCACTTGCTTTCTTTTTTGAACTATATTTCATCGTCTCCACTGATTTGGAGGTTTTGTTACTAGAACTTCTGTAATTAAATCCTGTTCAACTACAAGTTCTGAATTCGCCTTCTAACTTTTTCCTTACTTTCTTTTGTACCCTTATAAATTATAATCTTTGTCTAGTCGCGTTCTCTTCAAGAAATAAAATAAAATAATAAACTGTTGGTTATTCTGGAGTTCTGGTATTGAGTGACATGTTCATATGGTCTCCAACCATTTGTAATCCTCACTAGTCTCTACTAGCAAGAACTATTAATTACCATTTGAGATCCTCGTTGAGTGGTGATAGGTACAACATCACCTTTATCTACACACTAACTCATGCTATAAGTCCTTGTACTTGTGCTAGTGTAATGCATGAATATGCGGTATATGAAGAAAAAAGTGAGGTGTAAATATCATTGCCTTTAACGATTGCAAGCAATCGATTTGAGGGTTTATATGAACATATCAAATCTCCGTCAAGATCATGTTTACTTTCGCCAAGTAATTTCACTAGTCCATTGGGATCTTGAGTGAGAATTGCGTTGAACCTTCACATTTAATTTTTGTAATTGCTAACGACGGTGTTAAACACATCCAGAAAGACCGAAAGGCAGAGGCAAGAAAATGTTTTTTGAGAAAAGAGGAGAGAAATGTTAGTTTTTTCTTTCTTTAATTGAAATTGATCAAGCAGTTAACTAGTAATCAATAGTGAGACTAGGTAGAGGCAAGGAAATTGCCTTCAAAACAATATTCAAGAGAGTAGTCTCGATATTTTTAATGCTATCGTATCTTTGGCGTATAACTGGATTCATCATCGCGATAGAAAAGATAATATGAGTTGGTATGATTGGAGCGAGATGCCATTCAAAAACTCTTTGAGCTACTGGTCTTCAAGCTTTCTTTTGTATTCTTTGGTATTGAATGGTCGTGCATCTTTTTGTTATCTGGACCGAACCCATCTTTGTACTTTTTGTGTGTTTTTCTTTTTGCATTGGTTTCTTTCTAGATTTACATTGTAACTATACTTTTGCACCTAGTGCCTAGCTAGTTGCTTTCATTATATAATATTTGCCATTCGGAAAAAAAAAATCACATTTTTGTTTCAAGAAAGAGAACCAATTTTTTAGCATCAATAGAAGTAGAAGTTTCAATCCACTAGCATAACACTTAACAGAACTGAAACGAGTTGAAACAAACCAAATGAGTTGAAAGTCAGACCAAATGGTTGACGCACTCACTTTGATAATTGCAGTTCTTGGTTGAAGCTTAACACCAGACTCAAGCTGTAGGAGTGTAACTTTAAGAATATCAAAACTGAAACCGCCACCGCAATGATAACCAAACTCAAAACCCACAATATATTAAGAAGGAAATTTATGAGCTTAGAACAATACATACATGCACTTCTAGCCATTTGAATGCAAACAATATATCATAATACTTTACAAAACGCAAGTAAAAGAAAATGAATAAATCTAAATTCATATTATTTTTTTCCCAGCTGTATATATTCATCTGCTTGGCTATCCTTTGGGGCTAACCTTTTCAGCGCTCACAATGCACTTTAGGTGAAATAAGAAACTTTCTGTCTGTATTAGAAATACCGTCTACCTAAACGAAAATTAAGAGGAGTGTTTAGTCTTCAAACCACAAAAAATGTATACAAGGAATAAAAAAAAACACTTGGAAGTAGAACATACAAAAAGAAAATAATTTCACCGCTCGTTTATACTAATTTTATTTATTCTTACATATGTTAAATTTCGAGTTCCTGTTTCCACTATAAAAATCACAGGGGACCGCAACATGTCCAAACACAAAAAAGAAGCACTTGATAAGTACATATAAGCATTGAGTAAGCTCGTAATAAAGTGGTGACCATCTCAAAGTAGAACAATATAATTAAAAAAAAAGGAGGAATAAATAATTGTCATCGCTTTAACTTTAGAAAAAAACATATCATATTAAAGATTCCCTCTCTCCCTGCTTAGTGTAAAGACACAAAAAGATGAATAGACCAAAAAATGAGAAAAAGAAAAAGAAAACCCTTCTATGACAGAAACCTCATCTTACAAGTTACAAGTCTTACACCTGGCACATTGTTAGAAAGCAAGGCGACTTAGGCAATGGGTCAAGAAGGGGGGGGGGGGATTCGGTTGACCAGGGAAAATAAGTGTTCATACAAATAAAAAATGTTCAATAATTAAGTATCAACGCTGGCCCAACAACTAAAAGGTTGCAGATTTAAGTTCCAATGCGAAAAAAGATGTATTTAATAATCACACAACAATGATCGAAAATCTCAAAATAATTGGGTATTTAGGAGGTTGGACTGTTGGACGCATTAATGATTATACTTTGGATCATTTGAGATTATAAAAACACAAACAAAACCATTCATAAATACTCGTATATGGATCAAAACTGCCACCTATACTAACAAAAGAAACTGCACAAGGCAAACACATTAAAAAAGCATGAAAAATACTATGTCATTATCATTCAATTCCTGTATAGTGCCAAGACGTTAGAAGACAACTTGTGGCTGTAGATCCTAAACAATTATACAAATATACTGAAGTTTTGGGCGGATATCAATGACAAATGTGTTGCTTTGGGTTAGGATGTACACAAGTCTGATGCAAAACAAGCAAAACCACCACATTCAATTAAACAACATAGATTTTAGTCAGCCAAGTGTTCACAAAAAAAATGTTGACAAAAAAAAAAAAAAAACCTACAATTAACCAAGTCACTAAAATTAATGCATGTAGTTTCTGATGACCTTAAAGTTAAGATTTATGATGGAGAAAAAGACGGTACCTTTAAAGAGAAAAAGCTCACTCCTTGCTTGATTTTGACCAGAAAAACCTCTTTTTCTTAGAACTGTTATCTGACAAAGATCTGTTTGGTTTATAGCCAAAAGAAAAGTGTCTCTTTAAAAATGGCTTTCCTGAATTCGTAGAGCTCTTCATGCTTGAACTTGAGCCCATCCGGGGACCTCTGCCACTTGTAAAGCGATCAAACAGAGCCGAATCACCACTATCCACCACCCGACTTCTTAATTTTTTGCTGATTTTACTCTTTAAATCCAATTCCCCCATTGCTTTTTCTGACAACTTGAGAACCTTTTTTGCCCCAAAAGTACAAATAGGGCATGCTGGATCATACTTGTTAATCTCAGGAGTCATATTTTCTAAGCATTCTGCATGGTAAACATGCCCACATAGGAGAACTGCAACAACCGGAAGCCCATTGGTGGCTACAATTTTTTGACTACTCCAACAGGATCTTTCGGTTAAAAGTTTTGAGCAGACACCGCATGTCTGTATCTCAACCGTTGGAGAAGACGAAACCCTGCCACTAGATCTGCTAATTCTATCACGACTAAAACTGAGAGACTCACTATCAAAAGACCATCTATCTCTATTCGACCAACCATCTGAGGATCCACCATGAGACCCCGTGTTTGATTTATTGTTCCACCCAGGATGCATGAAAGGTGAACCCTCTTCTGATATTGAAAAGTTAGGTGACATCATGCCTCGAATTCGGCTATCGGATACTTGACGTAGTAGATGGTGACCTGGTGAACGGCGGGGCCACCTTGATGGGGTCAAACTTGAAAGGGGCATGAGTTGACTTTGAGAAGAAGACAAAGGGGATGCTGAAAAGGATGAAACTGAATGTGTTTGTGTTGACATTTTGGTTGGAGATGGTTCCAAAGATACAGAAGCTCCCCTCGAATCCTTCCCCTATACATAATGCATAACGAGTAAGGAAGATAAAAGTAGAATGGAATATACAAATGAGAAATTTGCAATTTTATAGAATTACAGAAGCTTGATCATTGATTAACTCACCTCATGAAGATTCTTAGAATATGATGGATCTGCAAGGACAGTAGATGAATAAAATTTTCATATTAAAAGATAATAATACTAACATAAGTAGTATAAAAATGAAAGGTTTTTAATTAATAAACAACGAAATAAAATAAACTGCTTAATACGACTAAAACAAGGTAGACAATCACAGAACACGAGTTAGGTTCGAGTTGGCATATCGATACAACAAAGATTGAGGTAAGATAATGCCAAGCAAAAAAGACAATACTAACCAATGAGATCGCAATATATGTACACTGTAATCATTCAAGATACATGGCATAGGTTATTAGAAAACAAAGAAGAAGCGGACCTTCAGAATCTACACATGCCACATATTTTCTACATAAAAACTACTTTCCATAAAATTGTCAAGCTTGATTCACTAACTACACCATCAAAATTGTCAAATGAAACCAATAGACCCGCATATGCCATCTATATAACACAATTCTATAAATGGGAAGATTTGGTGATATATTGATGCCTCAGTCTTCTATTAGATTATCTTTTAAAAGCCATCATTTAAAAGATTAACTCTCACTATATAACTTTATAGTTTGAGTACTATCCGAAATCACATTTGTTAACATAATCTTGTGAAAAGTCAACTACACAGTAAATCATATATAGTTCTACTGCTTCACAATGCCTCAAACAGAGAAAATAGTCACATCTAGAAAACATTTTGGTGCATTTCAGTGTTTATTATTGGATAACCATCAGATATCTTATTAGAGTGCATACTATAGATATGTATAATATTAGAATCTGCTGCAATTAGTATCTGTTTACTAGGTTTAATTCTCTCATCTGCAATTGCCAGTAGCAATTCAACAGTACTTCATGTGAAATTCTGTTAATCTTGCTGTACATTAAGTCAAGGAACAATGGTACCTAATTACAATGATCATTTTCCATTTTCTAAAATCGCATAAATTACATAAGTAGCCCTAAGAAATGGATCCTTGAAGGAACATAGCCAATCCAAGGCTCAGGTGTTTTGACACTATCTATCATCATACAAGCTATGCTATGGCAATATTACTTCTCTTTCATTAATAAATTCCTGTCTTGCTAACATGAAAATTTCCAAACATAGAAAGATAGCACTGTGTCCGTTAGTCTTCCAAAGTCATAGTCAAACAAACAAGTACACTATGCAAGAGTATTTTCCAGAATGCAAGCAAAAGGATATCAGAAACATATGGTTATATAATTCAACATTCAGTTGTGAGTTTAGCATATTAGCTATGTAACCAATAGAACCAAGGTATTTTGGTCCAAGTCAAGTGAAGTAATTCCCACATAGCCATGGCCCATGGGGCTCAGATGGGACTTTCATACCAACTGGACATGGAGTTATTTGAGTTGCAACTGAAAATGCATGCACATTAATATTATTCGTTATTTAAATGAACTCACCTGACCGAGGAACCCTGATTTCTTCAGAAAGTGACGGCTTATGCCAGGTGAGGCTTCGTGAACTATCCAATGGACTGCCTTCTGTTGCATAAGTGGTTTCTACAGTTGTCTGAGATTTATTGTCCAACCTATCGTTGGTACCACCGCCATCAGACAAGCAATTCACAGATGACTCTTCACCTGCTACACGCCCTCGATTATCCCATCGAAAGCTCCATGATGGAGAATACCGATCATTCCTGGTCATAACATCACTACCAGATCGATCTGTTATAGTTCTATCTCTAGCAGCAACACAACAAGCAGACCCCATCTTCACTCACATGAAATTTCAAAGAAACAACCACCACTCTGGCAAGTGATAAATAAAACGTCGTCACTTGAAGCAACAACTGTTTCCCCCTAAAATCTATACAATCATGAAGTTTGATATTGAGGATTAGAGCTCCTAACAGATATATTATCTATACATGCAAAAAATCTTTACATGTAAACCTGCAACTAAAAAAGGCCACAAAATCTACTTTTCAGAAAACGGAGAATCTAAGTTAGATTAAGCATCAACAAACTGACACAATGCAAAAAGTGTAAGCAATATAAAAGCTAGATGCATTTCTCCCCCCGGAAGGAAGGTGTAGAAAACTTTATTTATATGAAAATTTACCAAAACCAATATAACTAATCGACAAAAACATAAATGCATTTTTCCTTATATCCATTAATTCTTACATAATCAAACCAAGTAACGCATATATTCTCCACAAACTTAACACTCAAATATCGTTTCGGGCTTTCAGGCAGTAGTACTAGGCTACTAGCTCAATCCCCTAGAATTGAACCTAAGATTTAATAAAATGAAAAGTTACATCTTACTATAAACAAGTAAAGCATTGAACAATCCATTGAAGACACGTATAGATTCTCCTCAAATTTTAACACTCAAGTATCATTCCATGCTGGCAGCCAATAGAACCAAACTAAGCTCAATCACCTAAACATCAATCTTACATTCAACAAAAACAAAACTTGCTAACCATAGATACGTTATTAACTCCTAAACGCCTCGAAGTACCAACTTCCACTAAATACTCAAACGAATCCCCTAAAAGCAAACCGTACGGAGACATACCCAGATAACTACTTCTAGTCACAAACCAAAATATTAGTACTTTTCATGTAATAACAAATTATTACAACCTGGAACCTCACATATTATACACACACAACAAACAAACAAACAATTAAATATAATGACCATAAATTCAACAATACCTCACAACACATATAGCTTATGTCTCTAATTCCGGTTAACTATTAAATTCTGCAAAAAAGAATAAAACTTTCTTAGAAAAAATCAAAACTTTTATTAAAAAATAAAACTTTTTTTATAAAAATTACCTAAAAATAATACAAGATTCAAACTTTCAATCACTCCAGCAGAGATCCGAAATAATTGCTCAATTAAATCATGAAAAGTTCTAAACTTTATTACATATTTATTATAATCATAATAAAATGAACTAATTAACCTAAAAATAAAAAAATAATTGCATGATTAATATGATCAAAAAGCTATAGTAAAACATATATACCTTATTTTCTTAATAATAATAATAACTGTTTGGCCGCCACCCGCATAAGTGTTTGTGTGTGTGATATGTGGGTGTGTGAGTGTGTGAAAGAGAGAATGTGATTCTTGGTTTGTATAGATGAAAAATGGTGGAAAGAAAGTCGTTTTTAGATGTTCAGACTAACGGTGTTAGTGGTTTGCCGTTTGGTAAGGACTTTTAATATTTTCGCTATTAACCCTTGAAGTCATTTCCATTTGTTATTTTTGGGGTGTTTGATTGTTCAAACCATTATCATTTTTTAGATAGTTGATTTTGTTCTTGCTTTGTTTAGTTATGAACAAGAAGGGCGCAATCGCAATGCAACGTTAACGGCGACGGTAGTGGTGGCAATTATTGTGGTTATAAATGTAAATATAATTGATATAAAAAAGATTTGTATTAAGGGTTCAGTGATATATGTTGTAAATAATTTTATTAAGCGCATTATAAATATACTATGTGAGAATATTTAAATTAATGAATAGAAGAGATGAGTATTAAAGATATACTGGTTTACTAGTAAAGATTATTGATTTTGGAAGTGTAAATGTATGAGTTTATGAATTGCAGTTGGAATGTGGACATTGCCACAGTGCCACGATGTGTATCCAATTGTGACACAATAACTCATTTTTTTAAAACGGAAAGTGTTATATGTTGATGATTCGAACCCCAACAACAACTCACATTTAGTTGTCTATGATATTTCAAAAGTAAAATAACTTACTCTTGACACACGAGAGACACTACAAAACTTATATTTACTTGATAACCTCATTTTATGATTGTTAAACTATATCATGTGTATGTTGGTTATGATATACTAGCATGGTACCCGCGCAATACGGCGGTGGTAACCACAATGATGGTTTAGTGGTGTCGGCGACAGGTGGTGATAGCGGTGACTATTGATGATGGTGTCGAGTGGCGTAAGTTGATATAAATGTAATTGATATAAAGTTGGTGGTTGAAGTATTTTAGAAGACGAGAGGATGCCAGCACAATGCAATAGTGATGTGGTGGTGGCGGCTACCTGTCGTGATGGCGGTGAGTGGTGATGGTGGTTACGGCGAGTGATAGTGGTAATTGATGCAAAGGTAATTTATCTAAAAGGGTAGTGGAGATATTTTAAAAGATAAATGACTGATGATGTAAATTAATTCATTATAGGTATGACGGTGTAACACCCCAACAAGGCGGAATCATGAGGGTTACATACTAAGCACAGCATGACATGGAAATTAAGTAGAGACAAGTCTAGATACATTAAAAGGATTGGTAATCCCTACAAATCATTCAGATTCAAATACCGGATCATACAAACAGAATGCATAAAGAGCACGCCCATCAAACGTTTACAAAATAATAGTTCAAAAGATGGTAAATGATCCTAGGCATAACCCATAAGCGGGAACGATGAATCATGGATCCACGAATAAGTCCAAGTCCAATCCTAGCATATAAACAATCAATCATCATCCAATACGTCTTCCATTAACCTGTTCACCTGAAAAGTGTACTAAAACGGGTCAACATAAAGTTGGTGAGTTCGTAGGTTTAGATAAAGAAATCAAGTGTGTCGGGATAACAACCATTAATGATACACGAGGATTAGGATACCTAATCACGTTCACACAAATCAACACAAGTCAACGTTTACGTTTAATAATAACGATAACCGGCACGACTTACATGATGAACAATGCATAAAATACGTTTCTTGGCACGACTTACATAATGAATAATGCGTAGTGAACTGACACGACTTACATGATGAACAATGCGTAAAATACGTTTCTGGCACGACTTACATAATAAATAATGCGTAATAAACCGGCACGACTTACATGATGGACAATGCGTAATCATAAACACATGCAATCACGTGAACAGGCAAAACAAGTAAGTAGTTATCATCTCGTTCAATATCATAATCAACCAAATCAACCGACAAGCATTTAACAAACGAGTACACTTTCCACCCCAAATAAAGTAAACATAGGGGCTACGAAACTCACCTTGATCGACAAGACTCAAGTTAAGAATGATCACCAGCATACAATATTCGTCACACGTTCACAACCTATAGTTATACATATATGCATATCAATACACGTTCATAATTTCATTCTTCGGGATTTGTTCGATCATGAGAATCAAAATGATGTTTGTTGGATGGATATGAGATTTGGGGGATGTTAGGAATTGACTATGACATGGATTAAACGAGTTAAAGACATAGAGGAAAGAAGTGGGCAACAACATGGGTAAGAATGGTTTGACTAAAAAGTCAAAATTGACCAAGAACATCCAAACTCTAATTAAACACTTGAAACCGGTTTGTAATGCTTCAAAACTGAATTTTATGCTTTATTAGACATGAAATAACATCAACGAACATATCCACTTCAGGAATTCAACCCATGACTCACAAAATCATCAAAACCCATTTTTGACCCACTTTGACTTTTGCAAGAACCCTAATTCGACCTAGACCACGATTTGAAGAGTGTTAAGACATGTTTTGAGCATAATTTGGCATAAGTAATGTTTATGAAACTAACCCATACTTTAAAAATCATTCCATAACTTCAATTAAGCCTTAATTTCAATTTGACCTAAATTATCCAAGTTGTAAACCCTAAAATCGACCCATTAAGCTTTTGACCCAAAAATCGACCAAGGGTTGTTTAGGTTAGACTTGAAACATGATTATTAACAGTTTCCACTACAAAAATTCGACCCATATCATCAGTTGGGTATAAAACCCGTTTTTGACCCATATGACCACTTAGAACCCTAATTTTGACCCAAGAATGATTTTACTTGGAAAAATGACTCAAAATGATTCTATAAGATTAGAAATGAGTTTATAAATATAAAATGATGTTATTGAGACAAGTTAACTTACCAAAATCACCAACAAGGCCTCAAATCCGAATTTAAGCTATATATGGAGTTTTCTTGCACTTTGACTTTCAAAATTTTGATATGATGTAGTAATGATGATAATGATGTTGATTCTTTCACTAATCTAGCTTTAATAACAATAAGTGATGATGATTTTCTAGAGAGAGAGAGATACAAGAGTGTGTGTTTTTGGGTGTTCTTGCATAAAGTAGAGAGAAAGAAAGATAAGAAATGGATGGGTGAGAGGAAATTAAGTCTAAGATAAGGGGGTGTGGGGTCCCAGCACTTAGACTATTACACCAAGAATTAGTCTCACTTTGTCTATTTAGACTATTACTCTACGAATTAGTCTCACTCTATCTATTTAGACTATTACTCTATGAATTAGTCTCACTCTGTCTATTTAGACTATTACTCTATGAATCAGAAACACGAGTTATACACACGAATGAAGAATCCAAAAAGGAAAAGGCAGATGTCACATACATAATTAACGAAAGTAAATGGGTCCAACACCACGAGCGTTACAATTAACCACATAGTCAACAAAAGTCAAACATAGTCAAATAGGTCGAAATTCACGAATGTTACAGATGGTCATTTTGCATCTCTCTTTTTCCCTAACTTTTCAACAAACGTATATATATATATATATATATATATATAGTGAAAAGTTATTTTGAGAACCCTTTTTTTTGCGAGAACCTTTGAGAACGTTTCAAATCAAGCCCAACCGATGATTATTCTTTACATGAAAATTGTTTTTTGATTGTTTTCTGAATAACTTATGAGTAATTTTGAAGTTTATAATTGTGTAGAGACATGGATTATCATCCGTTATACAATTATGTGGAGATTTTGATTCTTGATCACATGTGCACGAATATTGCTATGATTACATGTGATCGACTTGCATACATGTGATCATAGCAACGTTCGTGCACATGTGATCAAGAATCCAAAAATCTCCACATAATTGTATAACGGATGATAATCCATGCCTCCACACAATTATAAATTTCAAAATTACACATAAGTTATTCAGAACACAGTCAAAAAACAATTTTCATGTAAAGAACAATCATCGGTTGGACTTGATTTGAAAAGTTTTCAAAGGTTCTCGCAAAAAAAAGGGTTCTCAAAATATCTTTACCCTATATATATATATATATATATATATATAAAGGCAAGATATAGTGAGAACCATCAAAAGGTCGAGAACTACGAGAACTAAATCTAGTCCATTAGATCAACTAAATCAAGGGATAATAATAATCAAGGGTATTTTTTGTAAATATGTGTATGCAACGTGCTGAAAAAAAATGCGGAATGGTATGTTTGGAAATTAAAAATAACACTGATATAAAATGAAAAGAACAAAAAAAAGGAACGCAATTGTGTTCCAGGCTCGAAGAAATTGTGTTCTAGACTCGAAGAAATCACGCCGGGAATAACTCCTCTTCTATATCCTAGTCTATGAAGCTTTTATATAATTCAAAAATTAGCACAAAATCAGCTATTGAAGCTAAAAATCTGTGGTACATGTGTCTGCGACTAATATTTCGGGATCAATTCATAGTACAAAAATTAGGTTTTACAAACTCTATAATGAGGAATAAGAAAGGTAATTTTTAACCCTAGTTTTTTTTTATTCTTTTTTTTTTAAATTATTAGTAGTTTCGGTGGTGTATATGTGTTCTATTGCTATTAGGTTCATATTGTAATCTTGTTTCCTTCATTGGTAATGACAGTACGAAAGAGTGACAGGATAAGGATGGTGAAATCATTTAGCAAATACACCAATAAGAATGAAACGGCGCTTGATTTAACCGTTGATTCCGATGAAGGTATTGTATTCCCCCTTTTTTTTCAATTATTATCTTTATTGATAAAATCTTGTTTCGTTGTTTTTTGCACATAACGTGTTTGATTAGATGCCTCAATATACCCAGTAAAACTATCTATGGATTTGTTAATAGATTTTGTTGTTTATTATTAATTAGGTAAATTGTTACTGTAAGTGATATCATATAGCCAACGTGTTTGTCTAATGGGAGTGACACCAGTGTTTGTTTGTTTTCGTTCTATATTTTTTTACCCTAATAAAGCTGGTCACATGTTCCAGTAATGTATAACATATGTGTTCGGGTATGTGTTTCTGTAAAGTGATAACATGCGTGTTTGTTTGATGGGAGTGACACTAGTCTTTTGTTGTTTCCGTTCTGTTGCTTTAACCCAAATGAAGTTGGCCACGTGTTCCTGTAATTTATAACATATGTGTTCGGGTTTGTCGATCCCATAAAACCAAACGTTGTGAACATATGTGTTCGGGTAGAAAATGTGTGAGTAACATTTGCTTGCAATGCCAATTTCTTTGTTTTGCGTGTAAGAGATTGAACTATGTTGTTAAGCAAACGTATAGGTTATACGGAGTAGTTGGTTAGGCATATAGTCTAACTTAATCGTGTCCTTTTTTTTTCTTAAAATTGCAAACATGTGTTATTATAATGTACATAGATGTATTAAATAGTGGTATGCGTTTATGTACGTTTGAAATTGTCCCTACATTGTTAAAAACTGGTACACATGTTAATTTGGTGTTTAATGTGGCTATGTGAAATAATAAACATGTGTGGGACGAATATGGCATTAATAAGCTAAACCTAGTTTAAAAGCGGGACAAATGTGTTATGCATAGAAGACAAAATAAGGAACTTGTAAAGAAAAGTGGAAGCCTGCAAACAGCAAAATGCATTATGCGGGACCTTGGACACCTCTAATGGTATGTATTCATTCAAAACTAAACAAAAATAATTATACATGTTATTTGTACATAGAACGTTGAATGAGCACAACACAAATATGGACCAACGAGTTAACACGTGCCCTTGTTACATATGTATGCAGTTGATATACGTTGATGCAACAAAAAGCAGCTTGTTTGATGTTGCCAGACGGAGACCAGACGAAGACCAGCTACTTTAAAAAATTCTAAAAACGGTGAATCATATTATGATTTAGGTGGTTTAAATGTATACAGTGATGTTCTATTTCAAACCCGGTGTGGTGAGATAGCACTACGTTATGAGCTTAAAAGTTTACAACAAACTGTATGGTTGTCGAGCATGTGTTGACTAGTTGGGTTGCACTCTTGAACATTGAAAAAGACAAAGGAAGTCGAGACTCGCGATACAAACTATTCTGCTACCCGACCACCTTGGTACGTACACTAAACTCATAAACTTCATATACTGTTATTTGTATGTTCAAACACATGTTAATAGATATTGTTGTTTGTTATTAATTAAGTAAATTGTTAATGTAAGTGATAACATATATGTGCCAGGGTGTTTGTTTGATGGGAGCGACACAAGTGTTTTTTTTTACCCTAATAAATCTGGTCACATGTTTCTGTAAATTTATAAAATATGTGTTCGGGTATGTGTTTCGCTAATGTGATAACATGTGTTCTTGGGTATTTGTTTGATGGGAGTGAGCATGTTTGCCTTTTTTTTATGATTTGTATGTAAGTAAAGTCGGTCACATGCGTTTGGGACGGATATGGCGTCGAAAAGGATAATCTGGTTTTAAGGTTAATCAGGTTAAAATGTGTGAGTAAAAATTGCTTGCAATATCAGCTTTTTTGTGTTGGGTGTGGGAGACCGAACAAGTGTGGTACGACTATGACATCAGAATGGTTAACCTAGTTTCAAGGTGGTGCAAATGTGTTATGCATATCACACGATTCAAAACAAAATCAGTGGCATTATCAACAAAATCAAACTCAATAATTTAAGCAAAAAATCAGAGGCATTATCAAAAAAAAAAAAAAAATCAGTGGAAAGCATGTGTTCTTTGTTGTACACATCTGTATATTTGGTTATTCATCTGTTTTAACGTGGTACATATGTGTGCTAAATGTTTGTGTACAAGGCACGAGTTTTACCATGTGTGATTTTTTGTTGGAGTAAACATTTGTGTTTCACAAGGTAACATATTCAATAACGAACCTTATGGTCTATCACTCTATCTGTGTATTTGTAAGTTTCATATGTGATAGTAGACTACGTAAAACATGTGTTATTTGTTGTACGAATTTGTATACTTCGCTATTCACATGTGTTCAGGTAGTATAGACGTGTGTTGAATGTTTGTGCACTTAACTATGTAATTTATGCCACAGCCGCATGACTAGATTAATGATTTTGAACATTTAGTATGAATTGAAAGTGAAAAGAAAAGTGTGCCTAATTTGCAGCTGCAGCTTGCAGAGGAGGAGAAATTGCATTATCAGCAAAATCAAACATTGAGAACAAAAACTACAAGAAATTATAGCTGATCGATTAGGGACAAGGTGATGGAACCATTAGGCAACTAGCAGCATTTTATAAGACAACACTTAAGGAGTATTGATTGGCGTGATGATATGATACAGAAGTCTTGTAGCTATCTGCTAATTCAGCTATAGATTAGTTTCTGGTTCTTTAGATGGATCTTAAAGTAATGTATTATCCTGTTGTTTATCATTAATGTATTATTAGATTGATATGTTATGTTCCTTGCCGATTAGATTTTTGTCACATCTTCAAACCATGACAACTTCATCATTTTGCATTTTGTTAGGGAGTTTTCTTAGTGTAACACCCCGAGCTAGGGCTCGAAATATTACGGAAATCATATAGCACAAGGAGGGATTATCGTAGGCAACTAAATGAGATTAATGAATTCGGTGAATCCACAACAAGTCAAATATTCAAACAATACACAAGGAGCAAATGACCATCAAAGTTTACAAAAGAGAATTCTAGAAATGGCTATCGATCCTAAGCATTAATCAAAAGTGGGCGAATGAATCCTTGATCCATAAAGTCCATGCCCGAATCCAAAAGCTACACCAGATCATGCATCACATCTTTGAACCACCTGATTACCTAAAAAGTGTTCTAAAAGTCAACACGAGGTTGGTGAGTTCGTAGTGGTGGCCCAAGATGAACCACCGACCATAACCACATATCATAAAAACAAGAACAATCATCACATACAAGTAGTCTTACACGTCATCCAACCAATGCATCACTATATAACAAACGTATAAGAACAATCAATGCAATGTCAATGCCATGATGTGAATGATATGCATGCCAAACCAAAATACATATAATATGTATGGCCATCATGCCATCTATGCAACGATACTCACAGGTCATCACCATGACCATCGTGGCATCTCAAAAACGTCGGCGAATATACGTCTATAAACCCGGATGACCAACACCAGTGTATACGTCTATACCTGGATAAACACATTTGTCTCAACAGACAACCAAATCATCTCAAAGCAACCAACACAATGCAAGCCCAACAATCCATCAATCCAACATCCAATAACCAACAATATGATCAAACTATACATACATACACTTGAGAGGGCTTGCTTTCAAAGAGTCCTCGATGTTTGTATACAGGGAGTACCAGCGGCTAACCCTCCACATCTCAAACCTTTTGAAAGCGATGTCGACTTCATGTATGTACATCTAACCTAAATATAACCTTTCTCAATACCAACATACACAAAACAATTCAATTCATCCATCAATCATCATTCAATCAACAAACAACTAATTCAAACAAATAAACACACAATGTACACTTTTCAGCCCGAATCTCAATAGAGTAGGGAGATACGAACTCACCTTGATTGGCAAAAGAGGCTAATATCGAATTAAGATGAGATTATAAGTGATTATAGTGCTCCACACGTCCACAACCTAGTAATGTATACAAGACATGCATTATTCACCAAAGACGATTCTCTAACTAGGTTTTAGCTTTGGTTTATGGCTTTGAAAGACTTTAGGGACCTAACATGGTCGTTAGGGAGGTCATGTAATAGTTTGTAACCAAAATGAAGTCGCCCCAAGGTCGCCTCATTCTCAAACAAAAGTTATATGTTTATTTAGTTTATGTTAATGCCTTGAATTAGGTTTCAAAGAGGACACCCAACTTTAAACGACTCGTTTGTCATGTGTAGGGCACTAATAAAGTCATAAGAGTACATTTCGGAAAGGTCGGGACGATCCTAGGATGTTAGAACTGAAGCTAGGAAAAAGTTAAATGATTGAAGCCCCCAACTGCGACGCAACTTATAACTACGCCGCAGCTGAAAAACAGATTCATGAAGCTGCGGGGCAGCTTGACTAGCTGCACAACAGCTCACCCAGTTCAGCACCAGCAACACCATTTCGAGCTAAACACACCAAAACTAACCCATAACTCATTTTTGACACCCAAAATCGTTTTGTGATGCATCAAAATTCAATATGAAGCATAATTAAGCATATTTACACATGAATAACCCAAACCCACTTCAAAATCTTTCTTCAAAACACCAAACTCAAGCTCAAATTCGGTTTAACCCATTACTAACCCTAGATAAACCCTAATTCGACTTTTGGCCTGATTTGTGACCCGAAAATGTTTTGGCACAACTAGAGATACATTTACTAACATGAAGTGAAGGTCATAGAGTAGAATTTACTTACCAAAAGCTTCACAAATCCTCAAACCCGAAAAGGATGTTTACTTGCACTTTGGAGCCCGAATCTTCGATATGATGTTATTATGATGATAAGGTTTATTATTCTTGCAATTTACAAGCTTGAATTACCATTAACTAAGAATTAATCTAGAGAGAAAGGAAAAAGAGTGTGTGGGTGTTCTTGAGAGCAAAGAAGAGAAAGAGAGGGGTAAGAAGAATGGGGGGAGGAAAGGATAAGGTGGGTGGGGGGTTGGGTTGACTAGAATGGGTCATGGGTCAAGACTTTGATCCATGGGGACCCGTCAACATAACTAATTAGTTCAAAACCCAAGACATAACATCTAGCACACCGTTAACCGGCTCATTGAGTATACAATTAGTCATTTAACCACAAGATGGATTTAAAGATATCATTAACTACTATAATTCATAACATTACACTTAAAGTCAACGGGTCAAAATTCACAGATGTTACACTTAGGTTGAGTAATTATAGTGTTATTGAAAGTAGTAGTAAGGTTTTTCTTACTTAGAAACACTAATTATATGAAACTAAAATCCATTTCCATTTGCTTTGTATATATGAGGTTGACACTCGTATTGGAGATCGCAGATTCAAACTATTATTATTAATTGGTGGATTTAGATTTTCTTTAAAAAAAAGTGTGCAATAAAAGAAGGATTTTTGTTTGTAATTGTCCTATATTAATTGAAGGAGCTATTGTTAAGGGATTTTAACTTCCACGAAGATAATTAATAAATTGTATTTATTAAATTACACTACTACCCCTAGCTATATCCATGAAATACTAGTTCTCGCAGTTCTCGACCTATTAATGGTTCTTATTTTATCTTTTTACTATATATATATATATATATATATATGGGGGATGAGAATATAAGGATGTCTGGTATCTAAGCTTAGGTTTGAAACACTCACATATTGTTTTTTAATCCATAAAAATCATGGGGGCCCATGCATTTATTCATTAAACAAGAAATAATAAAATATTAGTTTGTGAGGGGTTCCACACCTAAGCTTAGGTGCCGGACAACCTTATATTCCATTTTTCATATATATATATATATATAGGAGAGAGATCAAATGAGAAGGTGTGTTAGGGAGAGAAGGTCCTATTGACCAATCAGAGTGTGACACGTCGCCTCTAAAAAAAATACACGATGACATTTTTGTAAATAATTTGACTTCAAACCTAAGCTGACCCAATGCATCTCAAGCTGACCCAACTCAAGATGACTCAGCCCAAGCTAACCCACCTTAACCTCACCCAGCCCAAGCTGATTCAGTCCAAACTGACCCAATCCAAGCTGACCCATCCTAAGCTGACCCAACTGAACCCCAAGCTGACCCAACCAAACCCCAAGCTGACCCAAACCCGTAATCTACATTTGTGTAGATTAATCTACATTTGTGTAGATTATGTGTAAATTGTGTCAAGCTAACACAACTCCAAGCTGACCCAACCTGACCAGACCCCAACCTGACCCAAACCTGACCCACGCTGACCCAACCCAGAACCCAAGCTGACCCAAAACCCATAATCTACATTTGTGTAGATTAATCTACATTTGTGTCGATTAATCTACATTAAGCTGACCCAAACCTGACCAAGCTGACCCAACCCAGAACCCAAGTTGACCCAAAACCCAAAATCTACATTTGTGTAGATTATGTGTAAATTGTGTCAAGCTGACCCAACCTGACCAGACCCCAAGCTGACCCAACCTGACCCAGACCCCAAGCTGACCTAACCCTGACCAAAGATGACCCAGACCCCAAACTGACCCAACCCCAAGCTGACCCAAGTTGACCTAAACCTGACCAGACCCTAAGCTGACCCAACTCTGACCAAAGATGACCGAGACCCCAAATTGACCCGACCCCAAGCTGACCTAAACCTGACCAGACCCCAAGCTGAGCCAAACTGACCCAAACCCCAAGCTGATTGATCAAGCTGACCAAAACCAGACTGATCCAACTCCAGCTGACCCAACCCAAGCTAACCCAACCCAAGCTGACCAAGCTTCACAAAACTTTAATTTATTCACAAAATTGCCACCGCGCCTTTTTTTTAAATTTTGACACATGTCGCGTTTTGATTGGCTAATAGGACCTTCTCTCCTTAACACACATTCTTCCAGGATCCTCACCCTATATATATATATATTATAAGGTTGTCTGGCACCTAAGCTTAGGTGTGAAACCCCTCACATACTAATATTTTATTATTTCTTGTTTAATTAATAAATGCATGGGCCCCCATGATCTTTATAGATTAAAAAAACAATATGTGAGTATTTCACACCTAAGCTTAGATACCCGACAACCTTATATTCCCATCCCCTATATATATATATATATATTGAAAAGTTATTTTGAAAACCCTTTTTTTACGAGAACCTTTGAAAACTTTTCAAATCAACCCCAACCGATGATTATTCTTTACATGAAAATTGTTTTTTTTATTGTTTTCTGAATAACTTATGTGTAACTTTGAAGTTTTGTGTAGAGGCATGGATTATCATCCGTTATACAATTATGTGGAGATTTGGATTCTTGATCACATGTGCACGAATATTGTTATGATTACATGTGATCGACTTGCATACATGTGATCATAGCAATATTCGTGCACATGTGATCAAGAATCCAAATCTCCACATAATTGTATAACAGATGATAATCCATGTCTCAACACAATTATAAACTTCAAAATTACACATAAGTTATTCAGAATACAATCAAAAAACAATTTTCATGTAAAGAACAATCATCGGTTGGGCTTGATTTGAAAAGTTTTCAAAGGTTCTCGCAAAAAAAGGGTTCTCAAAATAACTTTACCCTATATATACATATATATATTCTTTATATGGTTGTATAGATATTTGAAAGGTTACTTATGGGTGATGTTTATGTATGATTATGTAGATATGCTTGTTATTGTCGTATTGTTAATTGTTCTTGGCTTATACATATAGTAAACTAGTCTTGATTAAGTTGTCATGTCACGTACACGTTAAAGACCTTAATAACAATTAGTATAAACATGGCATGTTGAAGTTTGAAATACAGGTATGAATTATAAATGTGCATAAAGTTTCGATCAACCCATGAAATATTATAGATAGTATTAAGCTTAAAATCACATTTAGTCTAATGGGATTTTGTGCATATAAATCACTCGAGGTCAATCTAGATGCATCCCGTAATCCAATTGTGGAAGAGTTCCGGATAGAGCGATTAACCATTTAGTGGGTAACAGATTACCCATATATTGGTTATGCGTATCCATAACGGCGTTGATGGACCACCGAAAGTTTTACCCATCATATTGGATGTGAGATTTCATGTTAGGTCGATGGCTGCCTACATACAAATCCCATCCCTACTTAGTTTGCATAACCTAACGCAATTAAACTGTGCTAACATGATCCAATGAAGTATGATATTGTGGATAGTTGAGTATTGCTAGGCACTTTTTAAAATTTGATAATCGGTATGATGTAGTGTGTCATATATATATATATATATATATATATATATATATATATATATATATATATATATATGCGTGTGATGATTGCTTATGAAATTTATTAAATGACAACCCTTGTCTAATTTGTAATACTCGTAACATGTTTTTTTTGAACAATGAGTTATTAGTTATTAAAAACTAGTAGTTAACATTCCAGACAACACATTGACATCCAATTGGGCAGTATGCGGAGTTTGAGTCACATATCTCTGGGATGAAACTCTAAACTATAATCCACTGCTTCAAATGTAAGAATTGAGATTCAAACCATGATAGATTTCTACAAGGTCTAGACCTTACTAATAAGTCACCAACCCATTGGCTAATAACATGTGATATTATTCGGTTGACACTTATTTTATGAAAATGTGTTGTGCTCTAAAGTTACACTACGATGAAGTACGTAGTAATGCGTGGGACGGGCTATCATTGACGAGACAGTGATGTTTTTTGCCTTACCCCATTTACTTATTGAATTTATGCAGATTACTGTTAATCGTAGATTTCCTTGTACCATTGTAGTATGATCTATGAGGTATTAATTTCCATTTGCTTCAACATTTAGCTTTTAACATACTTTTAACTTTTAAACTTTTCTTATAATGAAATTAATTTTAAAAAGCGAAAATATCTATTTAAAAACGAAAAATTTCAAATATGTATATATTTTTTTATTTTATTATATCTAAATGTTGCTTTATTCCATTAGATTAATTTCAAATCTTCTTCAAATACCTATCTCTTACATATTAGAAAAATATATACTTCAAATTTAATTCAATACTTAACGAATATCAAATTTTCATTGCAATGATTATTTTACCTTATTCTCTTCAAATAAACACTACTATTTATCGATATTATATTATTAAAAGAATAGTCGTCTTGTTGAAAGTTACATGGAGGAATTGTCTAAAATGCTCTTAATAATTAAATTACATTATCAGTTTTTTACCTTTTAAAATGTCTCCATTAACCCTTTATATCAATTACATTTACATCAATTATTGACCACTCGACGCCGCCTCTACCACAAACAGTCGCCCCCACTATCACATAGTTATTGCCATAACCACCGCCATATCGCGCAAGTACCGTGCTAGTAATACTATATCCCCCTTCCTTTTTTTAAGTAACAAACATTTAATTTGAAAAACCAATTATATCCTATTATCCTTATACAATTGATCAATATACCTAACAAGTACTGTTTTATCAAAAAAACCTTTATAGACTAGTTTACAAAATTAATTTCTCAACTCCTAAAATAACTATATTATCACTTTTTAAATCAATTAACTTTGATCAATAACTTACACTACTCCCCGTCACCATCACCAATCATCATCACTACCTGTCACCATCATCACCACACCGTCATCACTACCATCATCTCCACTGTAACGGATGGACACCTATCTAATCCACAAAACGTTTTTCTTAAACTTCAACAAAAAACAAAACATGTATTGCTTGAAATTGATACACAGGGTATATATGTATATATACTAGTAACGCCAAATTAGATTAGATACCCTATTAAAAGGAATGAACTAATAAACGTGGCGAGTTACTATTCGTTCACATAACATTTCGTTAAATTTTTCCAAATCGTATCCGGTCCGATCTTTTATTACGAGTTATTTATTG
This sequence comes from Erigeron canadensis, assembly GCF_010389155.1. Classification (NCBI taxonomy): domain Eukaryota; kingdom Viridiplantae; phylum Streptophyta; class Magnoliopsida; order Asterales; family Asteraceae; genus Erigeron; species Erigeron canadensis. Next base: position 30,242,889 of record NC_057763.1, on the reverse strand, counting down.
GTTTTTTTCACTTTTTTTTTCCATTTGGGTTCTCAATCAATATATTACATTTTTTTTATGCCTATATCATGTATCATTACCATTATTCAGATTTTGTCACATCGCATCCCGGTTGAATTTTTTTATTACGAGTTACTTATTGGTTTTTTCACGCTTTTTTCTCATTTGGGTTTCCAAATAGATTATTGCAACTTCTTTATGGCTATATCCCGTAACGTTACATATCCTTATTTGATTTTTGCACAAATTTTTTTTTTGGTGGTTTTATTGAAAAATTTTCATTCGACTTTTTTCTTTGTACATATTAACTATATGTAGTCGATATTATAAACTTTTAGATGCGTTTGTGCTATTGCTTCAAATAAATGTATATTTTATATGGTAAAAGTTTTAAGCTAAAATATATACAACGAGACAACATAAGTAACAAAACGTAATCACAATAATTATACAATATTCAAATGGAAGCTAATGTGATTTTGTCATTAAATAAATACAATATATTTGAAACAAATTTATCTATGACAAATTAATTTTTAATTAGACGGTTGGAGGTTCAATACAAGTAATCTAAAACAACGTAATTATTTTAAAATGAAAAATTGAGGTCCCACAAGACAAGACTCTAATTATACTACTTACAAACATGAGATAGAAGGGGTATATATACTAATAAAACCAAACTACAAAATCACCCTTTGTACTTAAGTGAAACACTAATCCAACATTATTCTCTAATAATTCTTATCGACATATAAATAAAAATACACAATAATATGAATAAAACTAATCATTCCTTTTTCAACCATTCGATTGTTTTTTTAATGGATGTAGGTAATTAAAAGTATATAGTATTTGTTGAGTATAATATGATGGTGGTGATTGAATATTTTGCTGAAGTTGTTGGAGATTAAATTGTTGTTGAAGAGATTTTTTTTGTTATTTTTATTCAAAAGATTGGAAATCGGCTTGTAGGGGTGTGGGTTGGTAATGGTTTGTCCATAGTAACGATAATTGCGAATATGGTTTTGATTATGTTATTGATTGGTAATTTGTTACAAATATATTGGAAACTATAGGGTAGATTAGAGGTGCATAAAAAAAAATGGTTAACCGAACAAATTTGAAAGTTAACCTATAACCGTAACCTGTTAGTAACCGATACCGTGCAAACCGATTATAGGTTAGGAAAAACCGCCGGTTAGTAATCGATTTGCACTTTCAAAACCAAAAACCGATTCCAAATCGGTTAACCGATAACCGATTTTTATTTTTAATTTTAACCGGTTAATCGATTAATTGTGGGATTGTTATATTGTTATTTTATAATATTTATACTTGCCTCGTCTTACCACTCACCAGCCAATATTAACCCAATTTAGCACCGATTGATTCACAAACCAAATACAAACCCTAACAAAAAAAACCGATCGAATATCCTGTAACTCCCAAATCAATCATCCCTTTAATTCCTTTAATCATCAAAGAAATCGATCAAATATTTTTAAGTCCTAACAAAAAAACCCTCACAAATTAAAAACTCTTATTATCAGTAGATTTACAATACACATGGCTACCCAGGTTATGAAACATAAATATTAAAGTTGATGCTACTATCTTGTACTCTTGTTTGTCTAGGTTATAAAAGCAACGTGTGTGTTCGTTTGTTTATTATAAATAGTTCTGTTGCTTTTTTCATTCAATCGAAATGTATGTACATTTTATGTTCTGTGACTTTTTTCGGTTAACTGGCCAGGTTAACTAAATCGGTTAACCACTTTATATAAACTGTAATCGATTGCAGCGGTTAGAACTTTCATATAGAGTAACCGGTCATTAACCGGTATCAGGTAACCGAAACTGATTAATTTTTTCCCCAAAAAACCGATTTCGGTTATTCCTAAAAATTAACCTAACCGATTAACTTATATTTGCATCTCTAGGGTAGATGAAGATGTATCAAAAGAAGATAATGAATTGGTTGAAAAACTAAATTGTTGATTATCATTCATCTTGTTGTAAATAAAAAGTTGTGATGAAAATAGGTGAAATAATAGTGTATGTTTAGCGTTTTAGGGGTAAAAAATAAATAAAAAGGCAGAGCTATTAACTTGTAGTTGATGGGTTTTTCTTAAAAATACAAATAAAGAATTTGAGTTTATATAAGAGTATATAAAATCCAACAATCATCTTAATTGAAAAAAATATTAAATCAATCACTAAGGTCGGTAATAAGCACACTAAAAAGGTGGATCATCCATCCACTTTAACCAATATGCGGGACTCGATGGTCTACTTTCGAGTCGACAGTTAGAATTGATGTCAGTGGTTGTTAGCATGGCAGATGTGGTCTATATGCATGTCTCTTTCGTTTCCATTTTATAATGAACTCGTGTTTTGTTTTTAATCGGGTTATCTACTTAAAAAAACTAATTAATACTTTAGTCCACCAATCATGAAGTTAGATGCATCTAAATTTGTGAGCTTTTGTTTTTTGTTTCGTTTTTCTATTGACTAATTTTTATTCTTATTTAATAAGACCATTAGATGATTTATTTGCATAATATAAATAACCTTTACTTAAGGCATCTCCAAACTCCAATAATGAGTTGATAAATTTATTTATTCAAAAAAGCTACTGATAAACCTTTTATCATTGAGAAAAAAAGACTTATTTCTTCAAAAAGTATTTGAAAATGTATTGTTCGAATAATGATACGACAAATAAAACAAAAGCTATTAATAGTTAATCACTTAATTGCCATTGGAGATACTCTTATCTTAATGCAATAGTAGTGCTACCTATTTGATATGTGTTAACTAAAGAGCCAATCTTGCTTATGATGTGTAGCTAAATCCGTAGAAAAAAAGACGTAACAAATTAGGTAAGGTGTTTGCTTCTTGTGGCCGACATATGTCTATCGTTTTCTTTTGCCGTCGATTTATAAGGCCTTGAGGCTTGACCAGTTATTTAAGGCTTTCAGAAATAAACCTCTGGCCTTCCATAAAAACATATATAGCTCATCAGTCATCTCATATGGAATATGTTATACGTCGAAGAGGATGCAATATCTACTTTATCGCTTATAACTAATGCTACGAAAAATTTACTTATTGTGTATCTAATCTAACATACATGAGTTTGTACATGCATTATAAACAAGACTATATATAGACATATGAGATTTCAGAAACTATTTGTCTTGCTTTAATTTTCGAGACCATGTGTGTTACTTGTTAATTGTGATCTTTCTAATTTTTGAGTTTCTGCAATTAACTTAAGTACCAGAGCCCAATATCCTGAAGGCCAATATCCATGTATGATCCAATAAATAAGTTAATAAGCCCATTAATGCTATAATTTAATTAAGTGATTGTACTAAAAGGGTGACATCCATCTCTGGCGTTTCTTGGCCCACTAAACGATTTCATGAAATTTGTTTTTATAAAAGAGAGATTGACTTGCATGCTTTTTGTCTGGCTCTCTCTATAATAAACATAATCGACCACCAACGTGTTTAGTGGCTATGGTCATAGAGGTGCAACGATGGTTTAATTGGTTAGGTTTGTCTATATATAATAGAAACCGGATTTTTTTTATTATTTAAAAAAAAAAAAAAAAGAGTTATGGTTAACCGGTTTCTATGTTTTAAAACTGGAGTCAATCTAACGTTTTCGGTTAATAATAATTGGTTAACCTTTTCAATTTTTTCTTACCGCCCACAATATATATAATAGAGAAAGTGTCAAAGTGGTGAAAGAAGACAGACTAATGGCTACCAAAAAAGAAACACACGCACAAAATGCATGCCCTGGCATATTTGTTATGCCCAATTCCTCTTTCTTCCACATTTCCTACTTTTCCAAATTTTTAGCTTCTGATTGTAAAATTCTTGTTTGCCAATCTTTATTTCGCCTAACAACAAACAACGATCATGCTCTAAGGTAATAATACTGTTATTGGTGATAATATTTTTTTCTTGTCAGTAGACATTCTTAGTTTCAACTCAAGATAGATCCATGTTGATGCATCATATGATACGAGTGTATATATATATAGAATCATTCAATGTATATGTATAATAATATGTGATTAATAGGAAATAAACCGGTAGTTAACTGGTTATTATTTGGGATAATTAACGGGTTCTTAATCGGTTTTGGTTTTGAAAAGACTAATCGGTTATGTTTATAACTGTAACTGATTTTGGTTAACCGATTATGTTTATAATGACGTGATCGATATCATTAGGACTAAAACATAGCATGGATATATAACTATATATATATATATATATATGAAAATGGGAATATAAGGTTGACCGACACCTAAGCTTAGGTGTGGAACCCCACATACTAATATTTTATTATTTATTGTTTAATGAATAAATGTCTAGGCCCCCATGATTTTTATGGTTTAAAAAATTAATATGTAAGTGTCCGACATCTAAGCTTAAGTAGCTAACAGCCTTATATTCTCATCCCCATATATATATATATATATATATATATCATTCAATTCCTACTTATAAACACAATCGATGATACATTTGTCCGCCTAGCGCTAGGGTGTAATAAGTAACAAATATTATTAAAAACTTTATTTTCTTATTATGATTTTTTATTACACCAACGAGGTTGAATAAAAAGTTAACATCTTTGCCTCTAGTTTTATCATCATCTCTTGCAAAGCTAGAGATTTTTTTCTACATTAAATATAACAGGATAAGACTGTTTATATCTTAACCCACCTCATACACCATCAAGATATTAGGACTTAAAATTGTGAAAGACAACATTGAGTTTACTTTCTTACTTTCTATTTCCAAAAAAATCCGGGATTTCAATTAGGTACCGTAAAAAATATTCGATATTAGAGAAATGAATATATAGGCATTAGATAGATAATTATAATTTATATATATTTGTCTCAAACATTTCAAATAAATGTATATCACTAACGTCTTAATTATAAAACTTAACAATATCAGTCGTATGATGTATTTTATAACAGTGACATAAATGATTCAAATTTTTTAGTAGTCATATATATGGTATCAGTTTTTTTCTTTAAAAAAGTCAACAAGTGAACTATTGAAATAACCTGAATTTATAAGTTCATTTAGGGAGGTCTCTACTTCGCGCCATGCGGATGTTCTAGTTTCTAAATGGGTTGGTGGGAACCACGCTTGCGTGGATTTCACCGGTGTATCCTCTTGTTAGATCGACTTGGGGATATCGGTTTTATGGCAGGGCAAAGACAAACAACTATGAAGGCTGAACTGAATAAAGTTGAGAAACATTATAAAACATGCACTGAAAATTTACATGTTTTAGTCCTCTCTCACTTTTTGCCTTTGATCCTTTTGACTTATTGGCACCGAAAGCTGTTTGATTTCTCGATAGAGTATAGAGGGTCATTTATAGCATTTTCACGACCACTAGGGACCAAGGGTGTGTTTTTAGTAGGATAAGATTTGCTATTCAAAAATGGGTGGTGACGCAGTTAGCTTGTTGTCTGCTTGCCTACCATCTTGATGTAATTTATCAGATTATTTTTTTACAATCAATCCGAGAGCATGACTGCTGGTGGCCGAAAGTTACACTACCGTTCTGGAGGAAACCAGCTAAATGTTAGAGATAACACCCTTGCCCCACTTTAATTATGGGTAAGGACTTCCCAATATGCATTTCATAAGTGTTGAACCTATGACCAACATTTAACTGAAGGACGACATAAAGAATATTAAATGTCCAATTTGGCTAAATCCCAAGGACAAATTATCAGATTATTTGATCGTAATTAAATAAATTATCATCATGTAGTTAAAAATAAAGCTGACCGACATATATGCAAGTGTATGTAACAGCTTGTTAGGTAAAGAGGGTACGTAATTTCTAAAGTTTGATTCCTCGTATCGTATCCCATAAAAGAGACTGCTCATATAATTCCAAATAGAATTTTCTCCACCTGACATGGCAAGATCGATAAATGAAGTTCGAAATTGGAAGCACATTTTTGGCAAGATTTTGTTAATTAACATTAATTAATAGTAATATATACTTAAACAAAAAAAAAAGTACGACTACTTAATTACATGCGGTCAAGAAAATAGCATTTAATAATGTATATATCACCACAAAAAATTGCATGAGTCTCAAACCAAACAAATATATACATGCATATATAACTAAGAGTACGTACGTAGTTTTAACATCTCATCATATATCATACATATAGTTCATATATATATATAGATTTCATATAAAGCAAAAATATTTTACATGCATATATGATGATAGCTTGCTGGCCGGGCACAAAAACCCGGCCTAGCTAGCTATACCTCGATCATGAGTACGTGACATATATACTATACATTACATATGGTTATATATGAGTATTATGTTGAAAACTTATACGGTACGTACGTAGTACATATATATAGCTAATTAATACTCGATGATATATATAGGGATATATTTCTAGATTTAAATCCTTGCTAATTGCATCGATCGATACTGCGCATGCTTAGAACGCTTACGTACGTGCGTAAATGCCGCTAGCTAGTTCGGTATGAGTTTAAAAGGAGGCTTGACGAAAGTTGGTGTTGGATCCGGTCTTCCATAATCTTTTGTATTAGCCCTTAGCAACCTCTCATGAATATCTTCCCTCTTGGAGATTTCATCATTTTCTGAATACAATTCTTCCTATAATTATAACATACACATATATATTAATTACTATACACACACGTACACGAATTAATTAATATGAGATATATAAACCATAAATAAGTTTTAAGCCCGGCCGCTTGCATATGTTTAAATTATAGTAACCTGATTTTCGCCGATTTTTGCCTTTGGAATGGTGGATCCGCATCGAGCTGTTTCACATAAACATCAAACATATTTCAAAAGGGTATTCGATCGATCGGTAATGTATAATTAATTAGTAAAGATTACTTAATTAGAGATAACATTAGAAATTAGGTTAAGAGTTTGATGAATTAGATATGAGTTAATTAATTAATCAAACCTGCTGATGAAGATGATACAACTGAGGCTACAATGAGAAGAGTTAGGAGACAAATCTTCAAACCCATGATTAGTTTCATTAACTTTTTTGATTGTTTATTTCTCTCTTGAGAGTTGAGAGCAAGCTTAGATAATTAAGAGAATTCTAAGAAATGATGCAAAGTTTGTATAATGTATACACAAAGTTAGAGTGGGGGTTACAAATAAGTTTAAATTAATAACAGTAGTGGTGTTGAGGATAAGAGGCAACAAACTATAGTTTAATATAAAGAATTCTATCACAATGCAATACTTTTTTGCTATGCTTAACTTTTAGATTAAATTTAAAACCTAAAAGGTGAAAGGAAACCACTTTGCTGTTGTTGGGGCACTAAGTCTATAGGGTTAGTGGAAATTTAAATCTTTAAATGATTAATTAAATGTCTTAATGGAGAATGGACCCTAATTATTAACTTTAACCAATAATATTGTGTTCTTTTTTGTCTTTTCATCGATGAAAGAAGTGAGGCCCAAACCTAAAATGCGTGGACTTGAAGGTTAAAGTAGTCACGTATTTTGTTGGTAAGAGTTTCTTTTTATGATTTATTTTAATTTAATTGATTGATATCATGCATTGGGATCTCGATCTAAGTATTGGCAAAGTACACTCTTCCATAATTCAGGCCATTTGTGTCTTTCTTTTTGTTCTGCATTGATCGAAATGGTGAAATTTAAATTATTTTATGATTGTTGTGCATATAAAGTAGAGGATAATGTTGTGCTTTATTTGATCTTTCAATTCTCAAAGGAATAAAAAGGTAGAATTATCTATATATTAAGATTGTACTAAGGGTACGTATGTAGTCCAAACCACGTCGTGGATCATCTCATCGTGCATATTTTAGAATGTACGGGGATCGCACAGGCCGGCCTCGTGGGCCGCATGTGATGCCGTTGATAATTATGCGACATTGAACAACTAGGATCAGAGAAGTTTGGGCGTGGACATGGAGTTTTGTAATTAACCAATTAATACTAAAAAGTAATTCTTTTTATTTCTTAAGAAATAATAAAACATTAATTTGAGGAAGAAGATAAAGAAATGCCAAGGTTAGTTAGTGTTTCACACTGCTTGGAAGAGGCCTAATAAGCAGTCTATAAAATCGTACATAACGCGCGTTTGGCCTAAGGGTATCGGATGACACTTGTTTAATTAGCTACAATAACGAAAATTATATATGATGTTTAGGTGTTTTTTACTATATAATTTATATAAGGGATTAATCATAGATCAAGTTTTCTTTCCATTTTTGAGGTTTTAAATAACTTTTATCTTGCCGAAAACTAATTCATTAATACATATTTGCGTTGTTAAAAAAAAAAATTCACTTTTTGTCTCGAAGCATATATACATTATGCTAGCTTTATTTTGTTTAAGTTCTTGAGAGGGTAAAGTAAAGGTTCCTTGATGGATTTTAGTGCAACATTACTGACTGAAAAAATCTAGAAAGGCATAATGCAACTAGTGACCACTTTAGAAACATTTTTAGGGTTTATGTTTTGTCTTTACATTGATTAGCTAGGGCTCCAAAGGATAATTAGAGATAACACTTGTTTTAAATTATTTAAATGGTTCAATTCTTGGATGGTTTTTAGTGCTTTCAATTATACATATGGACAAAGACTTGGCACCAAATACAATTGAGAGGACACTGGTGGAGAATAAAGATGCCATCCTTTTCATTATATTATTTCATCTTCCTTTTTTTTTACTAAAGCAGTTTGACGACAGCTCCCCATCTCCCAAAAAATGATAAGACTTTCACTTTAATAACAACAAACACTTAATTTTTCCATATATGTATCTAAGATTTTGTAAGTTAAAATAAGTATATATATATGTGATATCTCATTATCACAAGCTAGATAGTCATGATGATTATTTTGATTTGCCATTGAAAATCATTTTGTTTTATATACATGTATTATACTATTTTTTTTAAGTAAAAAATGAAGCAACAATTAATATCCACTCATTTATAATATAACTAAAAGAAAAGGTTAGAGGTACACTTTGCATCCTTAATTCTCCTTAAGTCTAATCATATCTCCTTATTAATCATCTAATTTTTTTAATATTTATTTAATAGTTGTACTTTTAATGCCGACCTTTTATATTATTTAAAAAAAACTCTCAAAAGTTATTATTATTATTATTATTATTATTATTATCATCTATATATATACAACCTATAAAAAACTATCACATATTTTAAACCAAAAGAAAACCTACGTACGCCAACAAAAAAAAAAGCTACCATCGACTACAAAAGGTTTTTTCTTTTTATATACTTTGTTCATAATTAATCATCATTATTATTATTTAACATTGAATTCTTATGTTATTGTTATTATTCATTTCTTTTAATTTAGTTTGTTATTTATTATAGGTTCATTATGATTTACTCTTCAATAACAAAAAATAAGACCACATTAGTTTATCTTGAAGATCTTAAGCCAACACATGTTAACCATCATCTATGACTCCGTGTTGTGCATGTATGGACTGTTTCATAGTGGAACAACCTGAAGAAAATCAAAACGTTCGAGATGATATTTGTTGATAAATTGATATGAATTTTTCAAATGATATACTTTGTAGCAAATTTTTTATTTAACTAAAGTTGAATAAAAAGGGGTAAACTAGAATCACTATTTATATGGAATTAATTTTCATATATTTTTTCTTTAAATTTCGTATTGATTAAGTTGTGATATTTGTTTTAGCAAATTTTTTGTAGCAAGAGTTCTTTATTTGCCGTTTTGGACCAATTCTCTACCGTTTTAAAAAAAAGTTAATTAAATTTAAAAATAAAAAATAGAAGAAAAAACAGAATATTTTAAAATCTTCTCAAAGAATAAGATAAAAAATGATTAATAAAAATTTATATAGATAATGCACATGCATAATTTATAGCATTGATCTATCTGTATAAAGTATTTCTTCACTTATATGTCATCTAAATAGGCCTTCCGCGAAAAAATTTTTATTACGCATTACTTATTCAACTTTTTGTCTTATTTTGATCGTTTTATGTTTTATTTTTAGTTATTTTAATTTTACTCGGCAATTATTTAATATACTTAAATTCTAATTTTTTTTTAGCTTTGATTGATAAATTTTGAGACTACCTGTCCATCGGACAAGTCTGAACACTAGTAAACATATATAAGCTTCAATTAATGTTTATTCGATAAGTTAGGTTAGTTCCCAAGTCGTATGTAAGTTTTGTTCAACATTTAACTACTATGCACAATTTATTTTGATTAATATGCATTCAAGATGGATGCAAAAAACAAAACGTGATTTTTTTGATTTTGACGGATTAATTTGTTGTTAAACACTTTAATAATGATAATTAGTTATACACTATGTTAGTTTATTGACATTTAATGCATTAAAAAGAAATTTTTTAAATGTTCTTATCGTATACTTATTTTAGAGTCGGATGTATTGGATTGACACCAAATAGGTTACTCATTTGGTTGTAGAGTGGAACTCTTGGGTTTTTACATTGGCCTTGTTGTAGGACTAAAGTCGGTCCTAACAGTATATACTCTTGTTCTTTTTTATATGGACTCATTAATTTAATTAATGTCTGTGTTTATTAGTTCATTTGCGAATGACCACAAAAACAAAGTCAATTAGTTGACGTGTAAACATGAATGAAGGAACACATACATATGTCCCGTTATATGTTTGTTCGGTTCCTTGGAAACTTTATACACTAACCAAATTAAAAGCTTAAAGTGGCAAAACAACATCCAAAAACTTAAGTTGTTGTAGGATTATGATTGGTAATTTTAAAGAATTCAAAATAGTAATTGTATTATAAATTTGTATGTAATAGGGTACTTTATACTTTATAGTATAGTCTAAACTTGATGGTTTTCTTTTCCATTTATATTCCAACAATAATTGCATTACAAAAAGTTCTTTATAACAAAGATAATTTATCTTGGTGTTTTTTCATTAGAACAAATTTTATTTTGTCATATAGAAAGTGATTAAGTATTATATAGATGATTCAGAAAGTACGTCAATTATAGTTTATAAGGCTATGTATGAAACTTCTCATTTGTATGTATCCAAGTTCTGCAGGTACTATCGTTGTATCAACTTTTTTTCAAGTTAATATTAGGATATGTATTTGATTACCTAGCTTTTTAATTTCTCATCAAACAACTTATATTTTGCTGATGTGGTTGTCACTTATCACATATGTTGGGATGCCATTTGTTGCATCAATAAAACGGTACTATATAAACGTCTAAGTAATAATATCAGTGTAACGTGTCTGTACTCATATACATGTATACACTGGTCCAAATCTAGTTAATTAATACTTTGAAATAAATATACAAACTATTACTCGTATATCCTTTATTAAGACAAATAGATGTGAATAGTGTATTTTTATTTTTACATGGTTTTGTAATATACATATAACACATAGAAAATACAAACATAAAGTTGAATTTGGTTTAGTGGTTTTGTTTTTATTTGGTTCTACTCATACTTCTCCTTTTGTGTGAATTTTTTTTTTCATTTAAATTTATTGAATCTACATATTGCTTAAATTGATATACTTTGAAGTTTATATACTTTGAAATTTTATATTTGATGAAATGTATATATAAACTTTGGTCACTTTCCTTTTCTTTGTTCTTATATAAAACTTTTTGAGTTTTAAAAATAACTTTTTTATAGCTTTTTGTTTTAGTTTTGGTTTAGATATGATTTTTTTTTTCTTTTTTCATTTTGTTTTCTTATAGATTTCTTTTGTACTATTTTAGTTTTTTTATAACCTCTTCTTTTTCATATTTTTGATTTTGCTTTGATATATCTTTTTAGCAATAATTATTTGTAAAACGTTGTTTCCCATATATTTAATCCTTTTTTTTAGTTCTTTTTGTTGCATTTTTTGTTTTTTGTTTTTTGGGGTTAAACAATATAATCTGCATATAAACTGTAAACAACCCGAAAAACATATATACTTTGGAGTGACAACATTAAAACGGTTGGGGTATTGCTCATGATTAAAGTAGTTTTTGGGAGGGGAAGGGGGTGTTAAAACATATGGTTTATGAAATTATTAATATGAAAGTAAAATCATTTCCTCTTTTGTGTTTATACTACCTAGTTGTGAAAATGTAAATGCGAATATTATGTACATCATAGGTAGACTCATGATGCTCAAAATTGTTTTGTCATGCAAATGTGATGGTGTTTATATGATCATTACAACTTAACCAATTATTTTGTATAAAGAAGTGCATTATGATCCAAAAAGATAATTGTCATACATGTCTAGCATGTTACCTCCACAAACCACATATATATGCAATATAAGTGACAGCTTCGTAATAATAATCATATATAATATCTGCATGATTATTTCTCAATGATAAGCCAAATAGCTAAAGACTTTATATATGCAACTTTAATCTCACTTATTAATTAGTTTTTCATTTAGTTAGGTTTAATGGTGTCTGACGTTCAAAACATTATCATATATTCATATCCAACTTATATTATTACAAACTTTTATGATTCTTTTACATCTTTGTATTAAAAATTATAACTAATATATATATATATATGTCCATGCCAGCTCTTGGAGTAAAGTGTGTTGGTGTGTACAATCCGTTTCGGTTTGCTTTGGCCTTTCCAGCATCATTCTGTATAGGTTTTACTTGTTAGAATATCGTTAGGCCCGCATAAATCAGAGCCAATTAAGCTCAACTTTCTCCAGTGAGTCTGAACAGAGATCCCTCTTGACCCTTTTACTGGTTTTCTTTTGTCGTTGAAATATCGATATAATGCATTAGAGGATTGAGAGTTTTAAAAGGCCAGATTTGTTTTTGTTTTTTTATATGTAAGCACATAAGTGTTTTGGAACATTTTATTATACATATGATATTTGAGGATTTTCTGTCTCTAAGGTGACAAAAGAAGTTATTTTGTAGGATGGACATTCTTTCTACATGATCAGTCAGATATAAATTGAACTAAAACACAGTTGATGAAACGCAAAAATTAATATTAAAAAATAAACAAACTTGAATCAGAGCCCCAAATGTGAAGAGCTTTGGGCTGGCCTGACAGTCAGGCAAAGCCATCAAGGCGGTTCACATAGATGCCACTATGTACGTCCGGGCAATACCTCTCTGTAGAGTGGACTGGTCGCGTTACACTTTCCCCAAATTGAAAATTATACTGTTTGAAGTTTGTACGCTTCTCCATCACTCAGCCCCTGTATATATATAGATATATCGGTATTTGCAAAATTAGTACTTTCCCTTTGCATGGACTTCAGCAATGTAGAAGAATATTTGTATGATGATTCATTTTCTCATAAGTAATTTTAGGTAGTATACTTCATGTATCGTTTTACATTAGAGACGTTTCATAGTCATTTCAATACATATAAGCAACTACAAATGATTACACTGCCTCATTGATGTCCATTGCATAGTGCCATAGTCAACATTCGAAACTATTTGGATGAAGAAGATGACGCAGCCGGATTGGCCACACGCAAACTGTTATCTCTGTGGTAGTTCGACTTTGCTCCCTGAAAATTAGATCAAATAGAGTTTTATATACATACTTTCTTTATTGTGTGCTTGAATACTGATATTAGATGACTTAATGTCTTTTGTATTGAAAAGTTTACTTAAACATATATATAAATGATCATATAGAAATTATATGCTTCCAAAACTGAAGGTCCCTATCAGAAGATGACATGGAGCACTATGTTATACTAAAGACACATTTCTAAACGACGATCAATCATGATGGCTATAAAGTGGTATAGAATTCTTTTGTTTATTCTTGTGAACGACAAAGTGGATGAAATTATATGTGTGTAACTTTATACTGTTTTTAGCTTGAAATGAAATAAACATTGGGATTACTGAGTAGTTAAGCCTTACATGAAATACTTGAAAGGAAAAACAGTTTTTTCATCATCAAGAACCAGTCATATTTTGTGGTTGTGTAGGTAAACTCAATCTTTTTTAAATAAAAAAGTATACCTATTTCAAGGAAAATCAATAGAAGATTTATACAAGAGGATGGAAAAGTCAGTGACATGATTCTTACTTGAAATATGGTTCCAAGCTTCTTCATTGCTCTAGCCCGCTGCTTGAGTATATCTTTTGAAACGCTAGAATCTCTTAGAACCTGAAGTAGAAGCAAGAAGCCAAGAATTATACCTAAATGATGCAACTTATTTTGCACATAAATGCCATGAAACCAATGAATGGATTGATTTGGGGTATGTTTTATCTCTAATCAGTCTAACAAGTAAAACAGAAAATAGCTTAAATGGAAAAAGGTCAGAAGTTGCAGAAACTGATTTTAATAATTGCATGATAGCTCCCAAATCATTTTTATCTAACATCAGATTGTTATTGAAATAACATAAGTTTTGTAATCATAGCTGACAGATAAAGATTTATAAAGCACCTTATAGCCCAGCAGCGAAAGTTACCCGTTTTGACTGTTACAGAAACCGCCCAGCCACCCATTTTTGTCACTTCTAAGCACTAGTTAAGATCTTAAAGGTATATTCTAAGGAAGACGATGTGAATATCTAAATATGTTGGACTTGTTCTGTTGGTTGGAATTCACTCGGCGGAACCTAAATATCTTCACACTTGCATATTAAATGGGAGTCAAAAGGGTCATACTCTCTTGGGTGTGATTTCCCGGATGTGAGAAAATATTAGGACTCGAGTCTTGACCAATAGTAATAGGAGTCCAAGTGACATTATTGAGTAGTACTCGGAATAGCTCCCAGATGCCCATTCTCTGGAACCAACTAGGCTACAAAACTATCCTGCCCCGCCCATTTTACCACCTCTGGCTTTTGTGGATCATATAGGCATTCCGCTTCCTCTCTAAAATGAACAAAAGATTCATGTACTCACCGCTTGACAGACATGGGATAAGGTTGTTTCAATATCTACAACATTTAGTTGCCACAAGGAATTGAGCATTGCATCCTTTCTATTCTCTATAGCTTTGATTATCTCTTCTTCATTGGCTTTTGATTCGTTCAACCTTTTCAATTCCACAACCGTATTAATTAAATGAACGGCACCTACATAGACCAAAAACAACGAGCATCTTAGTATCACATGTTACATCGATAAAACTACTTGTCACGTTTCAGAATATCAAACCTGAAGCAGCTGCAACTTGTGATTTAACCTGGTGTCCTTTATCTCTCACCCATTCTGCTATAAACGGGGCGTTCATATACCTTCTATCCCTTCCCAGTTCTCTTGCAGCCTGTCTTGTGTAGATGTAGCCAATGGTATGTAACATAGCCTCGCCAAAAGCTATCAAAAAAACAAGCATTTTTTTAAAAAAATAATCAGGAAACAATGTAACTTTGTAGAAGTTAGTAAAGACTGGTAAGTATGATTCATATACTTATGAAAGTCTTAAATTGGGTTGGGTATCAGCATTAATGGGTCAAATAGAATAAGAAGCTATGAGTGGGATACAGGCCAAACGGGTTAGAAGTTGCCATAAGTCTAATGACATATGATTATCAGCTGCAACAAATATGATTATCAAAGGGTAAACTATAGTTACCTATGCATCTCTTAATTTCACTTAATCATCAGAATTTACCAAACACCGTCTAATTGGTAGGGGATGGAACCAAAAAGGGGATGGAATAAAAAAAAAATACTTGCTGGTGAAAGACGTTTAGCTTCTGACGTCGCCCAGGTTACAAACTCCTCTGTTTGGCCTTCAACAAATGGTCGAAGGCGATCATTCAAAATTGCTATGAGCTTAGTTTCCCTCTCTTTTTGTAATTCCTGTACGACAAAATGCAGTTAAGTGGTACGCAGTAACATATACCTTAGCATAGAGGTTGCAGTTTCAACACAGATACTTACGATGGGTTGATTTGGGTTATGTTTTTCTCTAACTGGTCAAACGGGTTTAGTTAAAAATATATGTTATCAGATTTTCAAATAGATATATGTTACTAAAGTTTAGGTTTAAAGCATATACCCTGCTAAATCATTTTGTTCAGAATTTAGATTTATATAACATTTGCATCATATTCGACACACTAACAAAAAAAAGAAGCTTGTGATTTAAGTCTCAATCTGGACATAGTTTATGAAGTAATTGCCTTTTGAAAAAATAAAATGAAAATTGACACGCTAAGCACTTACAAGAAAACAGACAGATTTCGGGCAAAAGATTTCTTACTTGTCAGCCCAACTCGACCCGTTACCCAACCAGCCATTTTGCCATCTCTTATGTAACTCTTAACATTTTAGACGTTGAGTAAGACAGCTGAATACCTTCATCCTTGCCTGGATTTTGGCTCTGCGAACTTCTGGAATCTTCGACTCCTCTTCAAGCTCTACAGTCTGTATTGAAGCCATATACAGCTCCCCTATATAATCCTCAAACATATCACTACCAAATACCATACCGAAAACAGCTGCAGGATCCACCATTACCTCCCTATGAAAGAAATTGCAATATGCATAATTTCAAATTCCGCTAGATATGCACAAGCATAACTATTACAATGATGACCCTAATTTGCTGTCAAAATATATATAACAACTTTTTGAAAGTATTGTTGGTCAAAAGTATCTCATTAACATCCTTCAAAATATGAGACAACAAAAGCTTCTCTGCACAAAACAATGATGAAATATACTTACTGCTTTACTCCTTCTTTTCCTCTTTCGTCATATGCTTCACGCTTCTCAGGATCACTTAGAACCTGGTAAGCCTCTCCAAGCACCTTCATGTTAAAGAAATACAAGCCATGAATGCCATGAATCTTGAAAATGGAATTTCTTTTTAGTATAAAATTGAGACCTAAACCTTAACGACACAACACACCTGGAAATTATGGGCTGCTTTCGGGTCCCCAGGATTTTTATCAGGGTGAACAATCCTTGCCTAAAGTATAACATATAAATAAATAGTCCCATAGTAGTAGAGTAATTATAAATGAAATGAAACTATATGCATAAGTGAACATCCTAGAATAGAAACTATGAACTTAATACAAAGTGATTCATGTAAAATCTTTCTAAATTTATTAAACATGGTTTACAAGAATTGCTTTGAGTCAAAGACTCGCCTTCCCCTGGTATATCCGTTCTGGTTCTCAAGAACTCAAAAGAGTGTTTTTGTTTTTTCGATTTTTATTATGTTTTAATCATTTTCCATGAAGTATTGTTGTAAGTAATGAGTGTATGATATACTTTGACGTAGTAAGCCTTTTTAATTTCAGATGCAGATGTTTCAGGCTTGACTCCCAAGATGTCATAAAACTCAGTTTCCTTCACCATACTTTAACAACCAAAAATCTCCAAAGCCTACAAAAGAACACAAAATCACAACCCCTGATCAAACACTCGAGGAAGATTAACCCGCAGTTTTCATCATTGAGTTTCGATAGTATATAACAATACGGGTTTCAGGCAAATCAGTGTCTGTTTGAATGTGTTAAATATACAAATTGACCCATAAATAATAATCATGATCAGTTTCATGAACCTAGTCCTAAACTGATAATCCATAACCTGCAGTTACATCATGTCGTCATTATGTACACGAAAACATAATAATCACTTTCAAAATGCGATTCCAATCCAACACATATGTTTGATTTTTCGACGTGACAATGAGGCTTTTGTGTTGAATATACAGTATAATCAAACAGGTCATTATATGCATGGATGTATACATATATAGATACAAGTTTATATATTATTATGCATTGACACATATACATAGATCATACATACGAAACTGGTACAAGAAGCTTACAATTGTCGTAGCACGTGAGATCAAAATAGAATAGATGGATCAAATTTAAGAATTAATATATCACAAAATAAAAAAATCTCTATGCTAAAATAGAAATATGGGGCATAATTTTACGTAGTAAGTCGTCGGTTTGGCTTTGTCGAAATGTAGTCTACTTTTTCGTTAATAAAGGGTTTTGCTAAACAAAGCCCTATGGACTTTCGTTAAGGTGCATTAAATAATTGTACACTTACCATAAAAATCAGGGGTGGACTTTTGATATGGAAACGTACAACCTTTTTATGCACGTTAAGTGAAGCCTTAAAAGATTCATTTAGCCTTTTCCATAAAAATATGCTCCTCCGTATTGTCGTTCGTCAATTAAAAAGTCAAAAACCAAACCCTTAATTTGTCTTATTTTTTCCAATAAATTCAAAATGTTAAAAGCTTGGCTTGCTTAGTTCATTATCTTTGATAACGAGTTGTTGTCGTGTTCGGCTTGTTCAAGTGTCATGATATGAAGGATATAATCGAATTTAACGAGACAAACAAGCCTAATGTATATAAGGATTTTGTATCTTAAATCTTTAAATTTCGTATCTTAAATCTTTAAATTATAACTTTCTCGTAGCGATATAAAAGTCTATGAAATGTATTATTGAGATCAAGCTTGCAGATTAGCAATAAAAAATTAAAAAGAGAACTACTAAAACGAGCATCCAGTTTATGATCAAACGAGAAACAAAACTTAGCCCGGCCTTCAACACAGTTTTTTGCGTTTTGCTGTTTTCTGAGAATAGATTTAATGCTACTATACCAGATATAACGCATGCTAAACAAAACAAACCAGCACCATCAATTTCATTAATGATTTTTTATTTATTGAAAGACAGGAGAACCTGAATCTAAGTAGACATTTGGATTTTGCATTATTTATAACACATATAGCGATTAACTTGACTTACTAAACGCTAGAGTTCAAATTACCATGTCTTAAAGTTTCATATATATCAACTACTTATAGATCCAACTGAAAATACAAAAACCGACAAAAATGTAAAATTAAGATCAAATCTAAAAAAGGATCTCGGGTCATATGGACTTCAAAAGGACAACAATGTGACCAGCAGAAGCGGTTTCTGTTTATGAAAGATTACAACTGCATTACAAAAATAGAAGGAAGAGTGGGTGCATTAGCCTTTTGTCCCTCCCTTCCATTTCCTACCACCATATCTACACTTTTCCCGCACAACCGAGTCAAACTCTAATGTCAACTTCATCCCATAAACCATTGTTTCATCATTATCAAGAATCTGCACCAAAAACAACACGTTCGGTCAGATATCTCTGAAGCTACGAATATAATTAAAAGACAAAGCCTGAAGTATACTCGACACTGAAAGAACGATCCAAAATGATGTTATTAACTTCAAACAGGCTGATTTAGGTTTATATCCTATAAATCACCAAAGTACACTAAAAAATAGATTGAATACCAGCAGTTTAACAATGGCCCAAAGTACACTTCAGAATTTACTAACTCCTAAACTGAACTGTTTTCAAGAAAGTAGGCCTTTATTTCCTTTTTATCATCATATTTAATGTAAGGGCCATCTATGATATACATTAAAAATAGCAACAATGGGATCCATTTTGGCATGACCTGATATTACACCCATACTGATCCCAGTACCCAGCCTATCTAACCCCACCTGTTTGGTTTCCTAGACTTGCTTTCATGGAATTATAGAGAGAACGCACCACTGTTGATTCTTTCTGAATTCAGTAAGAACAGGATATATGTTCTCGAATGCAGTATATGTCTCGTCTCTGATCTGGAAAAGGTCAAAATAGGTGAGAATATAAGTCAACATTCGATACGCGGACACAAAATTAAACATTTCAGAAGTTATGTCATCGCACCTTGGCTCCTGTAAGAACAATTTTCCCAGAAACAAATATAAGCAGAACTATTTTCGGTTGTTTCATTCGATAGATCAGTCCAGGGAACAGTTCTGGTTCATACTGCATGAATAAATGACATGAGGGTAAAGCATAATCAATCAGAAAACTAGATTATACAATGTAATGCACAACAGGTTTTGATCAGTACTTTATTGTTTGTAATATCACTAACAGAAAGTGGTAATATGCAGGTTTGGTGACGGGTTAAATAAGTTCAGGTCAAACAAGTTATCTTTATTAGGGTAAGGCTGATCTGCAAACAAGTCATCTTGACGATGTGTTTCCTTGGTCTCTTAATTAATGATATGGTTAACATAAATCTTGACATTAAGTATTCAAATCACATTTTAATATATGAAGATTTTGCTTGTTTCTTTTACAGATTTAGTAACACAATTCTAATTCTAATATTGCGTTTGAGATATTGGTCAGCTTCATTACTTTCATACAACTTGAATATTATGGTTAAGATAACTGTAATTACTATAAAAAGGACAAAAGAAACACCTTCATTTCTAAAACCATAGTTGCAACAAAGGGTTTATCTTGTTACATTTTTGTTATTCTTGGTAAATATTTTTAGCTTTAATTATTTTGGCCTGAACATGTTTTAACCAAAATCCAGTTTGACGGTCACCAAACCCAATCTTATTACCACCTCTAATGCGTGGTTTCCATGCAAAAATAAAAAACCCTGGAACTGCCGATGCTGTCATCCATTTATTTTCTTAACAACAATTGCGTGATTTATTTATATAATTACAAGAGTTATGATATTAACATAATCATCTAAATTTTTTTACTAAGCTATACACTGCAGGTGACTTTCACCTTTTCGGCTCAATTATTTAAACAATTTGTAGGCTTTGACATGTTGAAGATAGAAAGTAGCTCAAGTCGGCCCATTCATTAGTATATGGGTCGAAAAGGACCTTCTAATAAACAGTATAATTGACAAAACATTCTCCTAGAAACTCACACTTGAAAAAGCACCGTGAGAGTACGCAAGACCTTCAAGTCTGATAGGAAATTTTACATCACATGAGCCAACGATGTTCTGAATCTTGAAATCCTACAAGCCCCCAAAGATCATTATGAAAGAAAGGTCGAAAAATATTTATATATTAATACAAGCAATGGAACTAAGGGAAGATATGCTATATATATAATGTGTATATAATATATATATATATATATATCGAGATAAGTTATATTGAAAAGAAAATGAAAAGACAATGACTGGTTACCTTAAATTTGGCTGGAAACCCAAGTTTCTGAATAATCCGGGCATACTGAAGAACCAACATTATGAATAAATGAATAAGGACAGATTACTGACGGAAATTGATGCTTGATTGCTTTTAGATGCAACAATAATGCCTCTTTTTCAATTTTAAAATGTCCTGGTAATAAAAAAAATTGTCTTTTTGGCATAGCTATGGCTAGAGTGACCTATTTGCTCGTCTAATTCATACATATGTGATGTTGATTTTGAAAGATGACAGGATCTAGACATTCGATTAAGAGACTATATATCCACTCCACACATTCCAGTTTTGTGAAACAACTAAGTGAGTACAAAGATAAAAGTAAAATATAAAGAATGAAAAATTATGCTCTTAAAAGACCTTCCGTGCTGCAAGTTTAGACTGTTGTTCACTCTTGGCTCCTGTACACACCTGCAAATAAGTTGATACCGTACGTAGAATCGTTAGAACTTTGAACTTATAATCGAGCATTTAGCACATAGTTTGCTATGCTGAACATTATCATCTTATAAAGATAGTGATTTTGTAATTCTTCAAATATTCCACTAAAGTTCATAAGCCTTTTAACCACCTAATCAACATTCATCATATAAAAAAATAGTGTAGAGGGGGTGTTTGGATGAGTGTTTGAAAAGTAACTTTTGTGATTTATAGATTCGATATCAGATATTTAGAGGGTAAATGGTAAGAATATGTATAGATAATAGATATACTGTATTCATCTATCTCAATGATCAGTTTACTAGAACAGGCTGAAATGCGCATCAAAACTGATTATAGTGATGTCATGTCACGATCAGTTGAAATGCGCATCCATACTTCCCATAACATTAAACTTAACTATCAGAAACTGTTGATTATAATAAAAATCAGCAGAGGAAGAATAGAGGCCAAAACACCATGATTAATTCCATACAGGAAGCTAAACAGTAGATACTAGTATTCATACACCAGTAGATTGAGGGTAAAAAGCTGGCTTACCATTTTCCCAGAGGCAAAGATTAAGGCCGTTGTTTTTGGTTCTCTTATTCTCATGATTACGGCAGCAAAACGCTGAATAACAGTAATAATAACAAATGTATATGTTACCAAAAATCATAAGACTCCCTAACTTACAAATAAAAGTACTAGTTTTATTTAAAGAATTTTGGATTCAATTAGAAAAACTTATACCTTTGGGTTATATTCTGCATTACGTGCTTGCAATGCAATCGCCTTCAGGTCTAGCTTGCAATCAAGATTAACAGTAGACACGATGTTCCTGTGCATAAGATTATTTAACAGTCATGAGTATACATAACACCTACTTCCATCACTTGAAGAATGGAGACTTGAAAGATGAAATCATGATTAGAGCTCATCACAACAAATGTGAACATTAGCTCCGCATATTGTGGGCTATAACTTTTGCTTCATAAGGTTATGTCAATGCTACCATAAGAAGGTCCAAAATGTATGGAAATTATTTCACAAATGTAAAAATGTGAAACGGATGTTAGTTCTTGCAGCATATAAATCTTTTTATCCACTAATAAGTACTAACCCATATGTCCCAAAACTAAAATGTCAAATTAGGCATATCTTAAATTTATATCTTAAGAATAGTTGTCATCTCATAAAGTCAATTGATAATCTGTATCAGAATTCATAAAACAAGATAGTATAGACTATAGAATATTAATGCTTGAGTTTATTCAAGCAGTGAACATGAAACCACATATAGAAAACACAGGAAGCATTCAAGTGCTGTACCAACCAGAACATGTTTAACCGATAACAAGAATGTCGAGTTAAATCACCAATATTATACAAACAGGGTGCAAAGCTTGTATTTAAATGTTAAAAATGTCAATATTGATGGTCAGAAAAACCAAAAAACAGAGTTGTGAAGACATATATCGAACAAGTGATGAATTCAATCCTAAAAAGCTGATTAACCTAATACTCTATAGAAACACAAACATGTGAAATCCTCTAAACATATAGATATTATAAAATGATAGTAATATCGAAAGGAAAATCAAAACTACTTACTGAAGAGTAGGGATAATTCCAGATGGATGCTTAGATAGATCAACCGGTTGGCTACCCTCCAACACTTGATCTGCCATATATCTTTTTTGCTGTTTTACACAACATCAAAATCAAAATGTTTAAATACACATATACTAAATCACCAGTTTTAAACACAAAATCAAGCTAATAAAAGCCAAAAAGCTACAATACCAACCAATCATCAAGTTTATACAAACTCTCTTTTACTGTTATAAACAACATCAAAATCAAAATTTAAAAATTCCCATATACCAAAAAAAAACCATTTTTCCCAATAAATAATGTAAATCAGTTTCTAAATCACTGAAATTTATATAAAAGCACATAATGTTTTGCAAATCAAAATCAAAACTTTAAAAATACCCACATAGCAAAATCACCAAATTTCACATAACACAATGAAATTTTAATCTAAAAAATCACAATATATATTATTTTTTACAAAAGAAAAACCAAAAACTACCATGAGACTTTGTTACTCAAGTTTATATAAATTCTTTTCTACTGCTTTACAAAACATCAAAATCAAAACTTTAAAATACCCAGATACTAAAATCACCAACTTTCACACAAAATAATGAATCTTTATAAAATAATAATAAAATAATCCATAATTATATATTTTAATAGAAAATCAAAAGGCTAAAATATCACCTGATCACTCAAGTTTAAACAAAGTTAGGTATTTAAAACTTCAATTCATAAATGGGTTTTAATAAAAAAAAGAAACCCAGAAACAATTTTAAGAATTTTTTTAGTAATTTAACCTTTTAGGGTTTGAAATCTTGAAAATGGATCGCTGAAAATCAAGAATCAAAGATGGGCTTGAAATTGATGGATTTAATTAAAAGGGGTTGAGATTTAAGCGGAGAAAATTTAAAAAGTATGATCTTTTATATGAAGAGATGATGGATTTATAGGTTCTATAAAGAGGGAAATCTGAGACAATAAAATGTGTTTGTGGGGGAATTTGGGGAAACGTCTTTTTGAGTGTGTCTTCGTCGACTTTGTGTGTGGTTGGTGTTTTTTATGGGGGTTTTGGGGGTATTTATTGTATTCCCAAAATAACCTCTTTCGGATTTGTTTGATTTAGTTTGGATCAAGGGTAGAATTGTAATTTGGACACATAAAGTTTGTAATCACACCCTTAAGATATTTGTTTTTTACGAAATTGGAATTTTTTTTGTTTTTTTTAAGGTGAATTTCGCTTGAAACTTCGTGTCGCGATTCAACAGCGGGAGGTCTAACATACGTTGTCTTAACCGGGTCCGCGCTAGAGAGTTCCCTCGAAATAGAAATGTCTATTTCAAATAACCGATGGGGGAAAACCCCCTATGAATCCGCCCGAAGGTACGACGATCAATAGGGGTAAACCTTGCCTCCTCAGACTTGAACCTAAGTATACCCAAGTTAAACCTTCATAGAAAAACTTTCCTATGTACTTCCCAAGTCTTGAACCCAAAACCTCTTACTTGTAAGGCATGTACTCAACCACTTGAGTTAACTAGGAAGTACAAAAATATTTTAATAGTAATCATAGTTAATTTTATTAAAAACAAGACCATATAGCATGTAAATCTTTATATGACCACATGTAGTTAATAGCAAAAATTGAAACATACAAGATCCATAATAATGAAATAATTAATTTTAATTTCTGTTTTGGATAGATGTGATTATATTTAATTGAAAGTTGGGTAAATATGATATTATTAATATGTGATTTGGACAAATGTGATAATATCTAACTTAAAATTGGGTAAATATGAAATTATTAGTTTTGATTGGGTAAATATGTAATTAGGGTGTTAATATTGGGTATATATGAAATTCTCCCATGTAAATATAATTTATATAAAAGTAGTTGTAAAAATATTTTAAAACATAAATGTTTAAGGCGTAAATTAATAAGATAAAAATTTATAATGTAAATTAGTTACTAAAAATAAATTAAGTACTACTTTATAAATCGTTTCTATAAAGGGTTCGTGAAGAGAAATTGAGTTATTTCTCTTGTATCTATACTTCTATAATATATAATAAAACAAATCACTCATTTTTTTCCTTAAACATTCTGCTTTTGAAAAACCGAAAATATCCCTCTACTTTATTCACTAATTTAAACATCTTCATCTAATATACCTGTAATACCATTAATGAAATAATTTACAATATAGATCCTGATATATCATATTTTATACCCATTTCCCACAATGAATTTAGTTGCTTTCGTATAGTTTTTGAGTCATTTTCGTATACATTTGATGCGTTTATGGTATTTGTTAGTGTTTTATGTACTTAAGCGTATTTCTGGAAAAAATAAATACGACATTTTAAGGTTCATAGATAATACCGCATAATGGACTCGACAAGATGGTGCACATGACTTGCTGTCAACAAAGTCAAAGATTAATTGTAGAATTGGAAATGCAAAGTGGTGGTAGTGTCTCGTTGAATCTCCCCAGCCGCAAAAGGGAGAAAAAGGCCAAGGCCTTTTGGGCCTAATATACTTGTGAACAGCAGCCCAAGGAAGAAGCAGCAGCCCTGTTGGGCCTTGTCATGCGTGAGCCCAGTAGGAAAGAAGAAAGGAGAATGGGCCCAGCCCTTTGTAATGGCGTGCGGCGGGAAAAGGAATAAAGGGGGTCGGCCTCTTTTGTTTTGTGAGGTCGGTACGTGAGGGATTCTTGAGCAGCAAGTGGGAGTCGCCAAACAAATTCTTAATTTTGAGTTTTGGTTCGGGGTTTTCTTGGCTTTTCGCGGAGGACAACCGACAAAGAAATCTTTCGTGCTTGTTCGACTTTATACTATTCCTCATTCATTATCATCATTGTTCGATTTTCTTTCTTATTCTTTATTAATAGTACAGTCAATAATTTAAGTGTATTATTATTATTATTCATCTATTAGTAAACATATGAATTCTTAATTTGTTATTATTAGTATTATTATGAGAGGCTAAATCTCTCAACATCCGTTTGGGTAATGAACATGTCATAGGGTCGATTGATGTTACTTGCAATTGTTGAACAAAATTTATACGTTTAATCGAAGAACCACATTTATTTGAGTTTAAATATTGTTTTTATCTTTTATATTTATTGATTGATAATTGTAATTAGAAGTTCGGAAGAAATCTATGTTATTGTCATTGGTTTATGAAATGGTTAATCGGTCTATAATTAACCTAAAGTTGTTGGGGTTCAGAAGAAACTAGCGATGAAGATTTTAAACAATTAAATTTATTTTAAGTGTGTAAACCTCTATGATAGAGAAATCTAATTAGGCGAATAAACAGTTTGGAAGAAAACTTTTAAAGATTAGATCATAAAATCAACTTAGGTTTTTAGTGCTTAATTGTCTGGAGTAGAAATTATTTGCAGAAGCGATAACTATATTTCAAGCAATTAAAGTTTCAAGTATAGCGGAAATTCATCTTGACTACCTTTTAAGTCGTTCAACAATGCAACTGATATTTAGACCCGATGATTGGCATGTAAGCTGATCCAAGTAGGTGTTCATTTTATTATTATTGTCATAAAGATCATTTTTACTATCGTTTGAGGACGATCCATGTCCTAGTAATACCGGATTTTTAGTTAATTAATTTTTCTTTTTGCAAAGTGGCAATTCGGCCACAAAACCCCCTTTCTTCTGAATTACTTTATTTTAACAATTGCTTTACAAAGTCCTTGTGTTCGACCTCAGATTTACCAAGTCAACTATATTGCATACGATCGGGTCCACTGCCCGCAAGTGTGTAGTAGACGGTAGCTAGGTAATTCATATTATAAATTTAAGACTAGAAATTACACATCATATCCCTCAACACTTAAAATAACTACACAACCGCCTTTAACATCAATTACTTTTATGATCACCACCATCAGCCATCGTCGACACAACCGCCGTCCTCATTGTCGTCCCACTGCCGCCCCCACCATCGTCACCATCACCACCTCTGCCATGACTATCCCCATCGTCGCTGCATTGCGCGGACATAAGTCTAGTTTTTTTAGAACTATTCTTATAAAAGTTAAAGACTTAGAATTATTATAATAATGTAGATAATTATTGTTGTTAAAGATTTTGTGGTTTGATAACATAGATAGGGTCTATTGTTGATTTACTTTACCTCGTCTCACCGCCTTAACCTTTCTTTTGCTATTGCTATTAGCCCATTCCTAGTTTAGGCTTGAATAAATAACGTAGCCCACTTTCATAAAGGCTTAAAGGGCAATTTCATTTTAGAACATCAATTAGAATAGAATATGTTTGACAAAAATAAATCTAACTAGTCGTTATAGCTTAAAATTGTAAGATTCAAATTATCGTCAAACAACTAACTTATTAGCTTATTGCTTCATAGTATGTTGAATCAATTAGGATTAGTATTCTCTAAAGTTACTTCAACTTCATAGGTGAACTTGGAGTAACTTCAACCATTGGATTAAATCCAATGGTCAAACATCATATGTCACCATAAAAATTGAAATACTATGTTATGATTTGTAACTTTTCAAACCATTAAACTTTATTTTCATAACAATGTTCAATAGTTATTAATAAACAGTAATAATAACAAAAAGAAAATAAATAATCTACCTTGATAATCAATTTCTTACAAGTACGTTTACCATTTCCTAGGCATATTTATCATTGCTAAGAGATTTACCCTTACTACATTTTCATAATGAAGACTCAAATACTGTTTATTAAAGTAAATATGTCATTTCAAATAATAATAATAATAATGAAAGTGATGATTTTATAAAAAAATAATAATAATAAAAATTAATAATAATAATAATAATAATAATAATAATAATAATAAATTAAGTTATGTCCTTATTATATCAGAAAGATTATCAATGAGTTTAAAGTACTAAAAAAAAGTTGTTAACCAAGTTCAAGAAATCATATTGTTTATTTAGTAATTCAAGGTAGTAGAATATCTAGTAAGCTAAGTTAGATAATAATTTACTACAATCTGACTGTTTGATCAAATAATCGCACTATGGCTCAACCAGAGGTGTAACTGAGGTTGTTGGTGTTTATCGGCGATTTTCTTACGGTCAGAGGGTCCGAGAGGCCGCTTTATGCCGTGTCTTTTTATGTCTAAGTCGATTTGTTCGACTTAGAGTTTAAAGGTTTGTTTTAGGGTTTATTCGGAGGTCGAATAAACTATGAGTATGGGTTTATGTGTGTGATGCGTGTATGATGTGATTGTCCCCTTCCGTGAGGTTTTATCCTCTATTTATATAGAGGGTAAATGACTTGAAGAGCAGGGTAAGAGAACTAGGGTAAATCTCTTCCTCCTTTGTGAATATCTTGTTTCCATCTTTGAGGAGATTCATGGTAATCTTGTCACCTAATCGTGCCCGAGTAAATCGGAGCTTTGATATATGTTTAATGGGATAATTATAAGGAAGATCTTAATCCGATCTTTCTTTTATATCTCCTCGGAGCTGGGTAATCGTTACCTTTGGGGCTCCGGGATTATTGTTTTGATCGGAGGTAAGCTCCGTTATGGACATATATATTTATTACCTGTACGAAGGTGTCTTCGTATTCTGCTTCGAGTACGGAGCTAGCGCTCCGTATAGGTATATCATCATTGACCTTATACTTTATGAGTTATCTAGACATAAATTATATTTGGTTCATTGTAACACTCTAACCAAACTTGTATCCATAAACAATTCCAAAATAGAAAATAAAAATATCTTACCATTTGCACATTATTCATAACATTAAGCTTCACGGTTTCGTTAGTGCCATGAATTTTTGAGTATTAGGTGATGGTTGAACCGGACCGGATGCAATTAACTGTTCAAACTAAAGGTTAACGGTTGAACCGGTCGGACCGACCAGTTCGGTTTTCAAAACCATAGTAAACACTATCATTAGTGGATGAATTGTGATCCAATCCGATTATCTAAACGGGCTCGGGTCCATTAGGGTTAAAGATTGTTAGAAGTTAGAACTAATGGTAGTCTATGTCTATTTATATGATTGTCCGTAACCATATTTGATTAACATGAGAAAAACACATTTCTTGTTTCCATTAGTTTGCAAACACAGGTACAACATCAACTTATATCCTCTCCATTGTACTCCACAAACATAAGTTATGGCGTGAAAAAATCATCTCCAACAAAGATGAAATATCTTATATGCAGCATAAATAATGTTTGTCCATGGACGATGGGTAACCTTGTTTCATACTCTCATGTGCTTCCTCGATGTGTGTTTCATGTCACTAAAGCCAGGGCCGACCCAATAGTACTAATGGGCTAGGCAATGGCCTAGAGCTCCAAAGTATTTAAGGCCTCCATTTTTTAATCGGGCTTGATATTTTTGACATTGGGGGCTATATTTAGTAAATTTGTAATAAGCCTGCTAAAAAAAAACTCAAAAGAAAGTAAGAGGTAGGTTACCATAAAATTAAATTTACGGTTGCTCCAATATGCTTAAATTCGGTAATTATTATTTATGTTTTCTTAAATTCTTATACTCGAAAATTATGTTTTGGTGTTCAGTGTTAATGGACTATAGAAGTAGCTACAACACTAGCAGCAAGTATAAGTTTTAGTTTATTCTTTGTCGATCCTAAGGCCGAAGAAAGGAGTGGGTTAACAAAGAATTAGATAGTTTGCTACGAGAAGCAGAGAAGACATAGTTTGCTTGATATCCCTAGCAAAGGAATCATTGTTAACAACAGTTGCTTCTTCCGCGTGATGAATGCTTGTCTTAATCCTTCCTTACCACCAGCAGCTGGAGAAGCCTTTGCAGAATTCTATATATACATTGTTCGTTCAATACTAAATTAACATCATATAATATACAAGACCGAATCTGGTATGTTGGTGGGCAAACGTTAAAGCGGTTTTATCTTCATTCATTTCTTATATAATGTAAACAGCTAGCCGAAATGATAGAAGGCTGGTAAATAGCAAGCACGTTATAAGTTTGTAATTCTGAGTTGTCTTTATGTTGCTGCCTTATAAATAATGTTTCATCTTTCTTCTTCTTATTAATGAATGATCACAAGTAAATCAAGCTTAAAAAACCGTAGATACTTACTGATTATTGTAATGTGAAGCAGGTTTTGTGTTTGAGGGATTCAAGTATACATATACCTTACTTAAGGATGGTCTCAAACAAGCAAATAAATGATATACAGTATGTCGAAGTGACGTGCATAAGCCAAAGTAAATTTTCGTTAGAAAAAAACCCTTATGTTACGCCTTAAAGGTCAGGGTACTCGTCCTGGGGACGTTTAGGGGACGGGGACGGCAAGGAAACGGAAGGGGGAACGTCTCGGATTTTGGGGATGTTTCAGTTGAACAGGGGACGTTTCATAGCCTATTTAGGGTTTAGTGTTTGTATTCTCTTCAAATTAGATAACCGGCCCATTTAAAAACTACATATCAGGCTAACAAATCTCAATTAATCATCATGTACATCGATTTATTATTATCGAACAACATTCATCACCATCAATATCTATCTATTTTGAACATGTAGTATGTTTTGAGCTTACACTTTACATCAATAACTATCTATTTTGAATTTTCTTTAATATAAATTTTAATTTTTATATTTTTTATTGTCGTATCCTTGTCGTCCCTGTATCTTGTTTTTTTCATTTTTGCCGTTTCCCGTACCTGTATCGTCCCCATACCCCTTCACCGTACCCGTCTTGGTGCTACCTAGGATCTATTCATCAAAATTTAATCATTGCCTTAAATGGAGGAGATTTAAGCTGGAACAATGAGATTGTTAAGATATAGGAGTATACTTTAACATGTTATTTTTGAACACAGAAGTTTTATTAAATAAAGACCATCTAGCAAATATATCTTAGCATGTGTACTATTGTTGTTAGTAACATTATAGCATGTGGATTTGTTATCGCGCAAAATGCACAAAATAGCAACGACATGCTACTTATCCTCATCGGTTTGTTTGGCGACAAATACATACGCCAACCTGTTTTGGGTGATAAAAGCTACTTTTGTGTCAACAAAATTCACATATGTTGACACATTCATGTACAAATGAGTTTTCTACCCAATTATGTTATCAAGTCAACTTCATGTCAAGTAACTTGAATCTGCCAATACGTCCAAACATCCCATAGCATAAAAACCCGATTAATCTCATATCCTTAAACCCTAATCCATAAAAACCCGAACCCAATAAATTCCCGCCCACAAAAACCCACCTCCAAATCCCAATTTCTTCACCAAAATGGAAATCACAACAATGGCACAAGCAACACAATTACATGCCCAATTACTTAAAAAACCACCCACAATTAACCTTAACCAAAATCTTCAATTTCACAGCTTTATCACCATCTGGAAACTTAACATATGCACACCAAATTCTCAAATCCCTTCAAACCCACCCATCAAATTCATATTTCCACAATACCCTTATTCGGATTCACCTGACCCGTTTCAATCGATTGATTTTTTCATTAATTGGCTCATTTTTGATGACCCATTTGGCCCAAACCCTGATAGGTTTACTTTTCCATTTGTACTTAAATATTGTGCTAAGTTGAAGTTGAAAAGATTAGGAAAATAGGTTCATGGGTTGGTTTTGAAATCCGGGTTGGGTTCGGATTTGTATGTGCAAAATGGGTTGATTAGTTTTTACTCTTGGTGCGAGTTAATTGGTTTTGCACGTAAGGTGTTTGATGAAATGCCTGAGAGAGATGTGGTTTCTTGGACTTCGGTTATTAATGGGTTGGTGGAGAATAATAATGCGGTTGAGGGTTGTGTGTTTGAACGGATGGAAAGGGACAGGTTTGAGCCGAATAGTGTGACGTTTGTGGCGGTTCTTAGAGCGTGTGTTGAGACTGGAGCGTTAAGTGTTGGGAGGAAGTTGGATAGGTTGGTTAGTGGTAGAGGAAGTAAGTTGAAGAAGAATGTTGTTACGGGTCTAATTGATATGTATTTGAAATGTGGGTGTATTGATAGTGCGGTGAGGGTTTTTGATGGTGCGGGTGATAGAGACGTTTATGTTTGGACTGCGATGATTTCGGGTCTTGCTAGTCATGGACGGTGTAAGGAAGCTGTTGAGTTGTTTAAAAAGATGGAGAGCGTTGGTTTGAAGCCAGATGAGAAGACAATGATGACTGTGTTGTCGGCTTGTAGGAATATGGGGTGGGTTGATGAAGGTTTAATGCATTTTGAGAATATTAGGTAAGTGTATAAACTGAGACTGACTGTACAACATTATGGGTGTGTAGTAGATTTGCTGGCTCGAACTGGAAGACTAGAAGATGCTGAATGTTTCATCAAATCCATGTCTATTGAACCCGATGCTTTTTTA
This sequence comes from Erigeron canadensis, assembly GCF_010389155.1. Classification (NCBI taxonomy): domain Eukaryota; kingdom Viridiplantae; phylum Streptophyta; class Magnoliopsida; order Asterales; family Asteraceae; genus Erigeron; species Erigeron canadensis. The sequence goes on along the minus strand of NC_057763.1, from coordinate 30,210,369 downwards.
TGGAGATCTTTGATATGGGGTTGTAATGTTCATGGGGATACCGAGAGATTGGAACATTTGATAAAACCTTTTGAAGGTTCTAGTATGGATGCTTGTGATGACTGTGGGACATATGTATTGCTTGGTAACGTGTATGCATCTAACGAAAAGTGGAAGGATAAAGCGAATGTGAGTCGATTAATGAATAAAAAAAAGGGCTTGTTAAACCATTAGGGTACAGCCAGATTGAGATTAATGGTATTATTTATGAATTTACAGCTGGGAGTACTTGTAACAATGAGGCGGAAAATATTTATAAAAGTTTGGATGAAAGAGAGGAGACGTTGAGGGAAAATGGGTATGATCCTAAAGTATCGGATGTATTACTTGAAATAGACGATGAAGAGAAAGCAACACAACTACTGCACCATAGTGAAAAACTTGCGGTCTCATTTGGACTTATAAAAACTGAGCCAGGAACCACAATTAGGATTGTTAACCTACGATCGTGTGAGGATTGCCACTCTTTTATGAAACATATTTCAAGTGTTTACCAACGAGAGATATTAATTAGGGATCGTATACGTTTTCATCATTTTACCAACGGAAAGTGCTATTGTGGAGATTATTGGTAATAAGAACAATAAAAAAGGGTGGAGGTGAAAGTACTATTCTCTTATGAAGACTAGACACTCTGTACTCCAAAGCTCTGTAATTTTTGCAGTTTTGTTTAATAAAGCAGCTTGTAATCTTAGAGTGCATTTTGGCAACAATTGAGATTGATTGCCACACTAGATGCGGAGCTAATTACTTTGATCTATTGGCTGAGAGATAGAAATGTACTTTGTTTTATTACAACATACATATACTTGTGAAAAAATGTTTTTACAAGTTCTCGATAGGTAATTCGAGTCTTTATAAATTAAGGTGATTTACTGATAGCACTTCTTTCTAAAAACAATACATGCTCATTCTTCAGCCTTAGGAAAAAAAGAATATACTTGGTTTATCCGTGTAGTAGAATTGTTTTAATGTGATGTGAACTGTTGTTTAAAGAGTGAAAAGAGGAAAGATTAGATACTTGGTGAGTGTTCACTTTCGAAACCAAACTTTTGCATATAGAGAGAACTAAACCTTTTCTTTTCTGGAATTAGATTGGTTGTTCCACTATCATAGTTCATGATCATTATATATTTGCTATATAAAAATAGAAATCAGAACCAAGTGGCTTAACCATTATCGTATTATTGAAAACATTACTCGATTGGCAACTCTAGCACCCTAGAATGACAATACCTTCCAAAAGAGAATACAAAGTGCCACTTTCTTCAATCCCTTAAATGTGGAAGTTTCATCCCCATCTAATATAAAGAACATCATGTTAGCTAATATGTCGAGAACCTTTTACGTGTACGACACTAATGAGAAAGGGATCCACTTAAGATGGTTAAAGATATCTTTCCTTCTTTCTTGGGCTGCATTAATTTTTTTTATTTCTTGCTATAATTCATCAAATTTTGTCTGATTTAGTATGAATTCCATTTGCTTTCCTTTTGGCTTGTTGGGGTTGTATATTACTTTGCACATTCAATGACCTACTCAAAAACATTAAATTACATAGTGAGTCAGTGCCAACTGATAGTACTATTTATAAGTCTCTTGTATCATCAGTTAAGTTGTGTAAACCCAATTAAAATGGTGGTTGCTTGACATAATGACATTTTTTGGTAATAGTGATGTGTGTTTCACATAGGGTTGAAAGTGATTTGCATCCTAAACATGGTAGTAAAAGATAATATTGGAATGCAATTCCATGAAAGGTACATCAACACTCTATGAACTTGTAATTCTATCTATGCCTTGATCCGTTAGCTTCACAACTAAAGGTAGCATTTTTGAGCCATTTATGTTAGAATGAGTCAGTTTGAGTTATGTTGTATCTCCAATGTGCTGGTTCGATAAAAGAAATCAGCTTCAAAGTATATAGTTCAAATGGGTCAAAAATCGCCCATAGTGTATATAAATGCATAAAAGAATTTAAATCAATTTCTTGGAAAGTTCAATTATTAGTGTAATACGTACTATAATTTTAACTCTTGAATTCTTAATAAAAAGAAGTATCATTTTCTAGAAAAATAGTGTTTGTGTCAACCAAATTCGACCATAATTGTTCCTACAACTACCACACAATTACGTGACCTAGAACTTATTTTGACATGTTACCTAACAGGCTAACACAGCCATTTGCCTGTTCCCATCCGACTGCTGTAATCCGATCTAAACCTATGAACAAAAGTTGCAAAGAACAGAAAAATAGAATATATGAACAACCTATAATTTGTCTATATGCTGGTCTTGATTCAGGCGGTTCCAACCATATTACAGAATCAATACATTGAAATTCTTTTTAGACACTTATATTTAAAGTCATAGTAGAGTGTGACTATAGCGAATTGAAACAAGAAAGTATAATATATGTAGATGTTTCTAGAGCTCCCATCAACAACCATGTTATTCAACTAATAAGACAACTCAACAAAATTGATGACCTATTTCTTTCTTCTTGTTCTTGACTAGGTTATAAAGCATAATCCATGCCTAATCTCATCAAGACCACTTTAATTACCTGAAAATTAGATTTAAAACAAAATTAATCACCCACTAAACAAATCTAAGAAAAGGACACCTTTGCCCAGAGCTCATGTGAACCATTCAAACTTGAATAGCTGGCCACATGTTCCCACAATCTCATAAAGAAATAACAAAGTCATGACAAATGATTTCATCATCTTTGTCCCCTCTTATTATGCCCACTCTATTTCCATTAAAATTACTACTTTGTAATTTATAAATTTTAACGCAAGTTACGTTGGTTTCTATATTTGTACCTAGCTTAATACTCCGTATAATTATCATATTCCTGTATTAGTTATAGCTTTTAAATCTGAATTAGGATCAAATTGGTGCCATTAGGAAACCATGATTCAACCGTTCCTATAGTTTTATAAGTTCATCTCCTTCATTATATTGTTAATCTTTGAATGCTCCTCCCTCCATTCAACCGTTCTTTTTTAAAAAAAAAAAAAAAATCTTTTCCACTTATCTTATAGTGATTGAACATGACATTTGGTGTAGCATATCTTTTATTTGTAATATATAAGGGGGTGTTTGGTAAGAGAGATCATAGAGAATGAAAATGTAATAGATAATGAAAATAGTGAGAAATAGAATTAGTATTTGGAAAGAGAATGAATTCCATCGTTTGGTACCCACAGAGAATGAATATATAAAAAACATAAAATTTTAAATAATATTAATACATTTATTACATATAACAATTTTAATTTATTTTTTTTTCCATTCTCACCCATTCTCTACAATTTGTAGAGAATGAAATTGATTCCCCTTTCTTATTCTCTTTCTTTGTTGCAAACAAACAAGGGAAGTCTTTCCTATTCCCTTTCTCTCATTTTCATTCCATCATACCAAACATCCGAATGGTCTCCCCCATGTCCTTCTTTACTCATGCCGAAAGTAGAATGTCAAGGACAAAAGCCACCCACCACCCAGCTTTCCCAATGTCAAGGACAAAAGCCCACCCACCGCTTAATTGGCTTTCCCAACAATAAGTTCTATCTTGTTGGTCAAGTACGAAAGATTTGCCTTTCAATCTTAAAAATCATGTCTTTGCAGACATTATGCTTTTTAGATATATAGTTTGTAAGTCGTTGCTTGTTGATGACCCCTCATATTAATTTGATTAAACTTTATGGTTTATGTTGGGTTGTAACCAATGAAAGTGAACCCATTTGGGATCATCATCCGGCAATAGTGGTGGTGATGGTTGGGTGGTGAGGTTGAGCTGTTAATAATAACATGTACTATATAAAATGTAAAGAGTTTAAGCATATCAACTACTCTAAGTAGTTTTTAATACTCTGAATGTTTTTAATTTTTTATTATATGTTTCAAAGAAGATGTTTTCTTATGTCATGATATAATTAAGTGGTTATTTATATTATATTATTACTCGTATAATTATAATACTATCTATGTAATTTGTGATGGTTGATGATTTCCATGGACATTTAAATTAAATCCTGGTGTAAATCATATTTAAAAATTAAAATGTATAAACTTCGGTTAGTACATGTACATCCAGTTACCAAACACTCGGTATAGTTTACTGTGTTTTTAATTTGTTGGTGAAATATTTAAAGATAGAAATATTTCACCAAAATTTTATTCATTTGTTAGGAGAGATTAACATCATAGTTTTTGAGAAATTCGAGTATAAAGAAGCCTCCCTTATATTATAAAGTATAAAGAGATGGTAATTGGTAAATCACTTTTAAACAACATGCTGAGGTAAAATCAGCTTTTGCTAATAAACCTGAAAGTACTAACTTTTAGTATATTATACTAACTGCTAATCACATGCATCCAATATGAAGGTACTAACTTTTAGTATTCTTAATCAAGACATTTAGTATTTAGTCTACTTCAAAGGTCATTTGTAATATATAAAATTTCAATCTTCTTTTTGCGTGTGAGAATGAAAATGGTGTGTGATTGCAATTATTTTGCTCAAGAGTTCCAAAATATTCGTATCTATTTGAGGGTGTTTTGGTCATTTCATTATATTTCCAATGGTATGGTATTTGAGCATGTATACGGTAAACGATGCATTCGCATACGTAGTTGTGGAAAAGAAACAGAAACTCATGCGAATTCTATATTAAACTACAACGTTAATGGCTTAAGGATCGTGACTTATACATGAAGGACCTTCATCATTTTGCCTTAATTGGTTCTTCATTAAAGATAATAAGCAAAGGCATCACAAAAATGATGCGTTTTGATAACAAAATTCCATCCATGAACCCTTTCTTAAAGATTTAGTGTTTGTTTCTTTACCAAATTTAGAAGCAAAAGCTAAAAGTGACTTAATAAGGAAAACCATCGCTTTGTATATCCCAAATCAAATTCAAACTACGGGGTCTCTTGCTATGTTGTTTTGTCACTTTCATGGCATGAAAAGGTTAGGCTTTTCCCAAAAGCAAAATCGTGGTATTTGAATCCGTAACCTTTCTAATATTATAATTGCGATGCTTGCTAGATAGCATTGTAATCAAACCTTCAAAGTATTGTATCATATATGTAACACTCTTCTGTAAAAGCTTTATATTCATATTTGTTAGGGTTATGATTAATTAACTCATAAAAAAGTGTTTACAAAAGCTTGAAAACAATAGTTATATATAAGTTCTAGGTAAAATAAAACAACTATTAAAGTAAAACAAATAAAACAATAGATTTCTCGTTACTGAAAATCACCGTGCATCATAAAAATTATCGTGCATCAATATATGTATTTTTGCTCTGTGAATCGTCGTGCATCAATTTTATCATGATCTATGGGTCAAGATTCTATTATATTTGTTTTACGTTAATATCTGTTTTACAATAACCAACCCCTAGTTAAAACTAGTCACTGTAACTACAAATAACTTTTGATGAAAGATAACTTAAAACAATTTGCATGAATATTGTACTCTTTATTTATCATTTAAAACAATGTATCAGTTCGCTGAAAAATAAATGAATTCTTAAACTCAAATCTAAAACTGAATATATTGATTAAAAATAATATTTGAGATTCATGATCGAATTGAAAAAAAAAAAGACATAGCTTGAAATACAAATAAATGAAAATCAATATCAATAACTAAATTATCAGTTAATAAAACTAAAACAAAAGACTTATTAATTCTGAAATTATAGAACTATGTAAAAATCATCGATGACCTTTGCTAACTATATTAAATATTGGATCTAAGATCAATTTTAAATAAAAATAAAAATAACTATAAATTGAGTGTTTAGTGATGTTAAAAAATATAAATTATTGATGAAAAATAAAAATGTATAATTAAGTTAGTGAGATTTTTTTACAAATACTAATTGGAATAATATTTTTTTTTGGTGAATTATTAATTCTACTAACTAAAGAATAACAAAATTAACATTTGTTTTATTTAAAAAAAAAAATGTATTTTGGAGCTTAATTCTATGTCTTTATACCACTATAAACTAATGAAGATAGGTGTAAATTCTCTCAAGTTAATTCTCTTATTTGAGTTAAGTTCAAAAAATTCTAACCACTAAATGAAAATAAAATACTAAAATTACCCTATTCATATTAAGATATTAAGATAATTTAAGGTAATCCCTTGTTATAGAAAAGTAAGATGGAATCTTAATTATGACCCTTTTACATGATTCTCTCTTTACCATGCTTCATGCACGTGCTACTTGTGTTTAATACTCTCTACAAAGATTTATATCACGTATTTGGCGTATTTGGCCAAAGACATATGCATGTGATTAAAATAAAAATAATATTCAAACCTTCGGTTTTGTACATGTATATATGGTAATAAGAAAAATTACGCGCTTTTTGTTATGGATTTACACTTTTACTATGTTTAATTTTTGTTATAACGGAATTATTTAATGTTATTTCAGAATATATTTTACAAATTAAAACATAAATAATCAACACTAAATATTTTTTAGCATTGTATTTGAACATGTAATAATACTTTTTCGTAGAAGATATCAAGTTTATCTTATTCGGTTGATCATTTTATTTTTCTACTTTAGAAATTGTAACATTAGGTTTTGATTCTTTTATTTCTGTTCACCTACCAATAAAAATAAACAAAAGATTGATACTCCCCTTCCCACTAGATTTGTCATGTTTTGAATTTTCAAAGTTTAACTTTTGCAACTTTGACCATATATAATTTTCTTTGTGTTACATAATAATTGATGAAAGTTATATAAGTTGATTATGTTTTAGAAATGTTTTCAATGATATAATTTTCATTAAGTTTTATATAACATAAAAAATATATATTTAAGGTCAAAGATTAAAGATTAAGATTTTGAATATTCAAATTAAGACACTTCTAATAGGACAGAAAGAGTATTACATTAAGTTTACTAGATTTTGTTAAGTTTCAATAATGTTATTAAAATTAAAGCTTTGAAAAATGAAAGGCATCATATATGGGTAAAAAAATATATATAACGATTGACAGAGACCTCAGAAATTATTGAAAAATGCTACATGCTCTCTCTAAATATCTGAGAATATCTACAGACTACAAAGTCGTCCTTTGTCACATTACATTCTTACATAAATTAATTCTAATTAAACAAAACTTGTTTTTTCTAAAAGCAGAGCAGATAAATGATAATCCTGTTTTCGCTAATAAGACATGGACCAAATAACAACCCCTGTTGATAAAGTAAATTGCCTAATGTTTCCAAATTAGTCCAACTTCGTACCTTTCCGGCATAAACCATGTTGAAAGAGAACCTAACCTGAAGAGTCATTGGTTTTCCAGGTCAGAAAATGAAGTAGCGAAAGATTGGGATGGGAAACAAAACGGAATGTACCGGATTTTTAGCTATTTCGCCCAAGTTGTTTCAGAACCGGAAAAAAGAAGCGATTTTTCGCGCAACTTGCGCATAAAATGGCTCTCACTGACACCATCTACGAGAAGGTGAGGTCCTCTTTATTTCGCCATACGATAGCCCACATCAAAACTTGTTAAGCATTACTTAATTTTTATTTGCCACCGACTAAATTTCATATTGCATGTGCAGTTGTGCACTATTTCATACTTTTCAACATTTTAATATACTAATAAGTATTACATTTACAAATATTGGGTATCTTTATACATAATAAAAAAAAATTTTCTTATAAAACTATTTTTAGAAAACAACATTATGTGACATGTTTATATTTTTTTTCTTATTTTTTTAAATTTTTAATAGGTAAAAGTAAATGTAGGGACACTTTTAAATTAAAGATACTCTGGACACTTCTCAATCATTCATTTTTTACCATCTCTGACCACCACCACCACCATCATCTTTGACCACCATCATGATCCTCCGGCGACGGCGACCACTACCACCACGACTTACACATGTGTAAGTTACATGTCCCTAATGGTCCCTAATTTAAAATGTCCCTAAATTAACCCACCTCTATTTTAATATATATATATATATATATATATATATATATACTTGTATTTAAAGGGTATTTGGGTTGAGTTTTGAAATGAATTTATAGATTATTGCGTTTATAAATCGTGAATAATCTGTTTGTTTTTAGTGTTTGGGTAAAATGTTTTAAAAATGGATTAATTGCGTTTAGATTGTTGCAAAACGCACATTTGTGAAAGCACCTTCCACCTTGCTGCATAAAAACGTCGTTAACAAAAAGCAAATTCCTGTCATATTTTTTCCACAAATACCCCAGTAATCATGTATAATATATACCCTCCTAGATATAACTATATACGTTCAAATTATTAATACAGTGATATATTACTTGTAACTTTACAAGTACAAGTCTATGTGTTTTTTATTTGATTCTTTTCTATGCCACTTTTTATATTATTACAATACTTGATAATATAATCGGTTTTTTCTATAATTTATTTATTAAACAATTATATTTATTTATATCAATCAAGAATTGCAATAAACTATGAACATTACCTTTTAACTTTTCTATTTTATCAAACATCGAAATTTTTTAATATGTATACCCCCTTATTACACCTTGTTTCTTGTTAATAAATTAATTATAAGGATCTCGTAAAAATAACTATCTGATTAATGACTCTTTTTGTCATTTTACTTGTTTCCCTTTTAAATTATATATATTTGCCAAACATTAATAGAGTTGATTATTATGATATCAAACAATAAAATGAAATCCAAACACTATCTTTTAATAATACGTTTTGTTATAAGATTTTAATTATTCAAAACGTATAATCTATTTTTAATATGCAATGACAAACAACCTCTTAAATGTAGTTTGCTAGATTTAACCTTAATATATTAAACTTAGAAATATTATTTATTCATTATGAACTAAAAAACACATTACATTACAATCACCATCAACATCCCATAATAATATATCATATCATCATGCAACATAACTTTAGCCCCCAAATGTTATTTCTCCAACTTAACTTCTTGACAAAAGTACCACCATGACCTGATAATTCTAGAAAATGACCATTTTCTCCTTGCTTCCAAAACTTCTTTCACTTTTAGTACATGATCATGTCAGCAGAAGCCAAAATAGGTTGGCAAGAGTAAAGATAACTCAATGAGTTGTTCAAAAACTCGGCACCAAGTTCGGTACCACTTCCGTTGTACTCGTCCTCTAAAAAACCGTCTCCATCATTGATCATCGGTTGTTTCATAAAACCGATGATCTCGTTGAGAGACTGGAGTCGGTGGCCAAGTTCGGCCACCTGAGCTCTCAATACAGAATTCTCTGCCTCAACATTCATGTAATGTTGTGTGGTCATGCTAATATTTGACATGATTTGGTTATTCTCATTTCTCAAATGGCTCAACTGCGTCGTGAGATCATCTAAATGCTTTTGTTTTCTCATTCTTGACCTCCTTGCTGATTCTCTATTGGATATCATCCTTCTTTTCTTTCTTTTGTCCATTTCTTCTTGAGGATCCGAGCCACTAAACGACGTCGTTGTGCCACTTGATGTTGCCATGATCAAACTTTCCGAAATTAGTAACTTTTTCTAAAAATTTATCTTGAAGGTTTGAAAGAGAATACAGAGAAAACAATAGGGACCCAAATGGTAATTATTATTTATCTTGAGTAGTTATTCACTTACTTATATAAGATTATTTATAATATATATATAAAGAAAGATCTTTTCAAGAAACTTGATATTGGAGATTTTGAGAGATAGTTTAAAGAAACTAAGCAGGACCCAAATAGTAAATGAGATTTATTTAATTATTTTACTACTTATAAGATTATAAATATGCATATATATATAGAAATATATAGAGATAGATAAATTGTGGCTAATTTTATATAAACAACAAGAGAAGGTAGAATCATGAAATGAAATAAAACCAGTAAAGGAAAACAACAGAGAAAGATTGAACTAAATGGGTCCTGCGCCAATAAGTAGAATTTATCATACACCCAGAAACAAACAATTCACTAAGAATTTGAGACATCTATTTGAAACATTAAGAACAATAAGCTTATCATGAATCTTGCTTCAAAATTAAGCTTCCTAGACTGATCAACTTATAACACAGAGTTATAAGGATTGTTTATATATATATATATATATATATATTTTTGTAAAACTTGAAGATATATAATTTTACAAAGGATATTTTGAGTGGAAGATGGAGTTTAAGGATGTGAGATAGTGGTGAAGAAGAAGAAGGAGAGAATAGGGAAGGATTGGGGGTTGGATTTATAGGAAGAACTTGAAAAGCAACCTGAAAAAGTAATACTAAATACTAGTAAATACTGATAGTTAAGAATAACTATATTAATAATAAGATTAACTAGTGCCATGCATATGTAATTTTTATTTATTATTTTTTTTATTGTTTATTAATTATTATAAATTTGTCTTGAGAAATTATATATTATGATTTACTTGTGAGAATTATGACTTATCAGACTTCTATGTGATGTGCATTCTTACCTATTCACCTCATTTTTAATTTGTTTGATTGTTTGTTTTTCACTTGTTTAAATTTATGTTTCAAAACTATTCTAGCAATCTAGCCTGATCAATTGATCATAATATATAGTCTTGCCTCACGGAGTTTTGCTCTAAACCGTCACAAAGGCGTTGTTTAAGAGTATAAGACCTTGTGAGGAACAATACTCCTAAGACCTCAAAAATGGATACGAGTCACACGACCCATTTGATCCCACTATTTGCACCAATAACATTGTTGACTATGTATACGTCTATTTGTATCTTCTAAATTATATCCAAATTAAATAATGATATCCTTAAACTCGTTTATACGTCTAACATCTCTCTTAATTAATAGTATAGTTATAAACGACTTTAGGGATATCATCATTTAATTTGGATAGAGAGATACTAGAGTTACTAACAAATTACAAACAAAAACTTACAAATTCATATATGACCAATAGAACATGGAGAGAGAAGCTTGAAAGAGAAAAAAGAAATTATTTGAGTTGGTCCATATCACTTGACAAGTTAGTTTGTAAATATTTGTTTGTATATTTAACATTTCTCATTAATTAAACTACTAATTAGGAGACTAATAGCCCGGCCATACCGTCATACCTCAAGGTCTGTTCAGTGTTTGCCACAAGTATCAAAAAATAAAGCTTAATTGTATTAATTCAATGTAAACTTGTATATAGTATACATGAGTTTCTTTTAAATCGTATTTGCAAGTCATTAACGAATCAAACAATGATATATATGATTTATATGGTAGATTTAAAAATATGTCTAAAAATTTGATGCTGACATACAAATTCTCCTTTTTAAACTTAATCTTGATAATATCAACACTGAATGTCTAAGCATAATTATGAATTTAACAAATAAAATAATTAATCTTTTTAAAAATTAGTCTAAAAATCCTTTTAAAAACTTTAAAAGAAAGTGTTATCCATTAATTTTCTTTCCCGATTTCACCCTCTGATTTTGTCACATGTCTCAATCTAATAATTAGAAGACTTTTTAGACTATGATGATTTATCATTTCCCGTTTAACAATTTAATTAACGCTTTTACGTGTGATTTTTTTTCGGAAGAAATGGAATGTAAAAATAGCGAAAAGTGAGAAAAAGGACATGACTACTACACGGGGAATCTTAGAGTTAGGAAAAGTAAATGGGAGATGGGACATGTGGGGTTTAAGAAGGCAGAAGCCTCCAATGGTCTACAACCGTCTAGATCTAGCTGGGTACCAATATCATTCACCTAAGGCCAAATTCGTCCTTTCATACACTTTTATATGTGTAGTCAAAATTGATTGATTAACCTATCAAAATTCAAAAAGGTGTGATTTTCACTTTATAAATGATTTTTCTAAGAAATTAAAGGGCAAAAAAAAAAAAAAAATCTAAAAGTTTTTGGTTGAGATATATAGCACAATTTAAAATAAGTATAAAAAAGATTAAGAATCTGGAAGTGTTTATAACTTGTCATATTTTACTATTGTATGTATGCATAAAAATTTTTGAACGTTTTATGGAAACAACCTGCTAAAATAGTTCTAATAAGTAATTTACCGGCTGATTTTGATGTTTGCCGGTCATTGACAGAGCCACGTCATACATTTTAATTCTTTTCTAAAAAAACATAATATCATCACGAAAAATACATTCAAAGAAACATTCAACCCACCAAAACCCAAACACTTCCTCAAAGTATCATCAGTCCCATTTTTAAGAAACATATAACATAATCAAAGATACATTCAACCTAGCAAAACCCAAACACTACCATCAAACATCAAACAAATTAAAAAGAATCGTGAGATCCAAGTTTTCAGATGGCAACATCCATTGTTATTGGATTCACCACGAGGAAGATGTTTCCAACCAAATATGCGTTTTCTGATTAGATCTACAAGTTCTAATCAGATCTACTTTTTTGAGACCTATGTATTTCTATCGAATTTACCTTGATTGTCACCAGAAGAAAACAGTAAACAAACTACCATGTTGACGACCATTTCCAACTACGACCATCTCCAAGCAGATCCATGGTGGTGACGTCCATTTCCAACTACGTTTTGGTATATGTGTAATCATTTGGATACACTTTGTTGGTTTTATTTTGTATTTGAGTTTTTCTTGATGATGATGATATAAAGGTTGATCATTTCGGGGAAAAAAATAGCAACTTTAATCATATTGGAAATTTTGGAAAAAAATAGTAAATGTAACCAGCTAACCATCAAGCAGGTCACCACTTACACGATTCATTCAAAATTTGAGAGTTACTTTCATAAATTGTTCAAAAATTTTTATGCATATATACAATAGAAAAAGTTGACAAGTTAGCACTCCACGGGATTCTTTTCCCTATAAAAAATAGTTAACAGACGCATTATTCGATCACCTACCAATGCATCTCCAAGTCACCACTAACATAAGAGAATGTAAATCAATAAATCACATCACATTATGGTGAAGAGAACATCGGATTTGAGATAACTATTGAAATCTTTTGTATGTTTTTATGTTGTATACTTGTATATTTTTTACCATATTATCTTAATATTAATTTTAATCTTAATATATATTAAAAGACAACTGACCTAACTTCAATTGACCAGCTTCCAATTTTACCAAATTAATTAAATCAACATATGTCTAAATTAATTTACATTTTTTGTTTTCCATAACCAATTTACACTTTTAACCCTTAATTAAAAAATAATGTTTATCTAATAATAAAATATAACACATTTGGATTAATACGAATCAATATTTTTATCAATATTTTATTTTATATTATTAGCTTGTAATCAAATCAATTGTAATTATTTTTATTTTTGTTATATTTTTTTTAATCAGACTTTGATTAGGATAATCATTTTTGTTATTGGTAATTAAAATCAAACTGTATTTAAGATACATATTCTTCTTATATAAAATGAACCCTACAAATAAAATCAAAACACACGAAATCATTGAAAACACCACGAACCAACGGTTACTTTTATTGTTTTTAACAGTCATGACTAAAAACTAAAATTACTTTTTTGCAAGATATCAATGAGAACTCGATCAATTGTGATTACCATTCAATATTAAGATTTGAATATCTTAAGATATTACTTCTCTCGAAAAGTTTGAATAAAATAAACTTTGCTACACCTCCATCCTTGATATGATTAGCATTCATAATTAAGATTTGAATATCTTAAGATATTTTTATATTTAACATATAAGTAATGTTTAATATTTTAATTTTTATATTAATAATGCTGTAAAATCCGTATATTTGACACGGATCTAACATCTAGTTGAGCTATCATCATTACTGGAAAAAAAAAACATATAAATAAAAAGAAGATGTTAATGTATCAATAGAACACAAAAATATCACTTCCCTTTAACCGGATGAATGGATGATATTTCATCTATATATTTTTTATTTCTACTTAAAAGTTTTAAGTTAGAGAGTTAGAGACAATATGTGTAATTACACAAGCAACACCATCTCATCTTATATTCATGGTATCTAACTTCTATTAACTAATACAATAGTTAAGATCGATTATAGGATAACATGTAGCTTTTGATGAATAAAGAGGCATATGATCCGAAAGCGTAACTTTAATCACCAAACTATTACGCCCTATAAATCTACCTTTTACTACTAGAATTAAATTAAATATATTACTGGTTGTATAAGTTCAAAAAACAATTCTATCTATTTCACTTTTCTATTGGACTTAGCTAGTGTAACTGACTAACTGTGTAAGTAATAACACTATCCGATTCTACATTTCACGGATGTATATAGTTGTATATTTATCATGAGTTGAAGTTCCACGAATGCACAACTTATGTTATATTTAGATTAGACAAGAAATTAAGTAAGAAGATAAATAACAAGAACAACAATAAGTTCAATTGTAATAAATCAATGCAAGTATAATCATATGTATCATTGATTAAACGATGAATACATGGTCGATCTTATACACTTGACTTACAAGAATACAAAAGAACAAAGGTAACTGCTAAGTCTAGACACACTAAAAACTTGAACAATTACAAGTGACACACACTTTCAAGGTGACTAACACACTTGATACAATGCGACTGTGTTGCTTTATATAGAGGAAGAATTAGGGAAACACAGCCTTCCTTTGATGGTGATAAATGGTGGTTGTCGACGTTTTATTGGTTCCTTGTACTTCCAAGCAAGAGCCCTTGTCTTCTTTTACCAAAATGGGTATGAGAGAGAAGACCAAAGTTTTGGTCCCAACATGTACCTTTTCCAAGTAAGGTATGTTACAGTTGGAAGAACCACCGTGTGACTCTTGTCTTCATATGGTTTGAATACTTCTCGCCATGATAAACATTTGGTCAGCATGCATCCCGCTGAAGAGAATCACTAGACTCACTGAAGACTTGCTGACTATTCATGTCAGCGAGTAAGTCTAATCAGCGAATCCAAGACTCAACATAAGTCTTATTTGAAATAGTTTATGTTCTCTATATTCCTAAATATTTTCAATAAACAAATTAGAAAGAGTTAATGACAATGTCTCTTGTGTTAAAGTTTCACCAAGTTGTGTTGTAAACCATTTTTAAAGCTATAGAATATGAGAAGTGATAATCGTACCATATAAGTTGATTAATCTCTCACACTATACGACTATTATAACATATTGTACAAACAGTTAATGCACAGTTATGATAATTAATCAATTTATGCGGTACGATTATCACTTCCTATAGAATATACAGTCTAAGTTTTGTAAATTTATATAAGAATAAGTTTATTACCACGGATATTAAAATCTGTTGTTTATTTTATTCAGATATTAATTGAATTGTCATGTTCAAACAAAAAAAAATGAATTTTTAATCTTAATACTAATGATTTTCCCTTTTGTTTTGAAAGGTAATAATTTTTCTTATCTCTACCAATAAACTAAAACAGGATTAAGATAATCTTTAAACGACGCGTGGCGTAATCTTTAATCGACACGTGTTCTTTTAATTTATTTATTTTATTAAATTAGTTTTTTTTATTTTATATAGATTTAATTTTCTTAGTAGACTTGGAATTCCTTTTTGAAAGGTATTAGACTTGGAATTAAACTTTAACTCTTGTCTTATAAATACAAAATATATTATAACCTTATTTGATTAATCATTTTCTCATTAATAAAATTGTTTCTTTTTCAATTCATTAAGTCCTATTATTTATATTACTTTATAATAAGTTATTAACATGAAGACTTTAAAAATTTGAGTTTACGATCCAAAATCACAAGGCTATTTCTGGTCATCCACTATGCTGACAAGTCCCGAATTTGATATGAAATTTAAGGTATATCAAAAACTATAACTAAACATATATTGTACACACAAGACTATTTAAGGTATAATTACTGTTTATTATAATTTAACTCACTGTATATCGTACAAGTCATTATTATATAACAACATAAGAAATAAACTTGATGAAGAAAGTAATAGACACTTTTCGTCCCTGAAGTTGACACGTTTTTCACTTTTCGTCCTTTAAGCGAAAAAATTACAATTTTGACATTAAAGTTGCCAGATTTTTCAATCATTGTCCCTCGCCAAACGTCGTTAAGTTTCAGTCGTTAAGTCGGACACGTGAAACACACGTGAGGGACTGAAACTGCAAAAAATGACAAGTTTAGGGACGAAAACTGAAATTTACTTTTCTGTTTTCATCATCTTCATCTTCTCCGGCTGACTTTCGTCTAGAAAATTCGCCGGAAACTTTCGTCCATGAACTTGTCGTTTTTTGCAGTTTCAGTCCCTCACGTGTTTTGCACGTGTCCGACTTAACGGCTGAAACTTAACGACGTTTGACGAGGAACGATGATTGAAAAAATCTGTCAACTTTAAGGTCAAAATTGTAATTTTTTCGATTAAAGGACAAAAAGTGAAAAACGTGACAACTTTAGGGTGTAGGTGTTGATTAAGAGGTGTAATATATAGGCCGTAGGTGTTGTCGTGTTGATTAAGAGGTGGGCGGTGGTCTCCAACTTGGAGGTTCGAGCCCAAATAGTACGGACTGTTTTTTTTATAACTGCAACCAACCTTTTTTGCATGTGCAATTTGTCATACTTTTTGCGTCTAGAATCTCCTTTTCTATTCCGTTTTATAATCGTAAAAGCAAAGATTGCTATATTATATGTAAAATATCTAAAATGTGTCTACATAATAACTTTAGTTACTAGTAAAAATGAAAACATTGTTGATTGAGTAATTGCTATGTTATATGTGAAATATCTAAAATGTTGTCTAGATAATAACTTTAGTAACAAAAATGAAAATAATGTAGAGTGATATTTAAACCTAGGCTGGTCCTAACTCCTAATAGGCTTTACAAAAACTGCATAACCAGCCGATACTCCATAATCAAATTAGAATCAAATTAGGGTGGAAAAAATCATTTGTTGAAAAAGGTAAAAAGATAATTTTATATGTAGTCACTTTAGCTAAAGCTACCCGCGCAAAATAAGGGTAGTAAAAAGTTTTCGTTAAAATGTTCAATAAATGGTTCATTATACCAAAAATCTTTTATTGAGTTTTATAGGTAAACTTTTTGTAATTTACAAGTCATATAAATTAAGTTGATGATTATAAACTAATTATTTAAATGATAAAGTTTGATTAGTTCATGAAAATATAAATTAAATATTAACGATTATAAAAGTAAATTGTTCATTTCAAGTTTTTAATTTTGAAAAAAAAAGCGCTTTATAAAATAAGGTTTTGTTAATGACAGTTCTTAAGGCTGTTAGTGTAAGATATTTGGGTGCATTAAAATTTATACATTGTCATGTGAAATTTAGGGGTTTGATTTTTTATGTATGTAATTAGCTGCTAATGACGATCCTTAGAGCTGTTATTATCATTTTTCTTATAAAATATTATAGATAAATTTTGACAAAATTCTACACATTCAAAATATAGGCAACCAACGTTGTTGGGTTGAAGACTTCACTACCACATTTCTTTAAAATGGGCATGGAAAAAGTTATCGTACATTCTTACAAGTTACAACTTTAAACTAAAAAATTGCCTTTGCAACCATGAAAAAAAGGTTACGAGTTCAAATCTCACCTATAGCAGATAAATTTTTTTGCTTTTCTAGTTGTTTATTTTCCATGACCTCTCAAGAATAAAACACTTAAAAGGCAAAAAATTTATCTATGACGAACAATCTTATTGTATTGAACTTATTTAATCACATATGAGCTATACAGAACATCTTTTCAAAGGCAAATATGTGTGATGGATATAGATCAATGAAACTAGCAAGAACATTTTGTCTTAGTGAACAAAAAAACCTGTCAAATTTCGTTAAGACACGAAATGTGTAAGACAAGATATTTTAAGAATATGAAACACATCGACGAGAAGCAGCATGGCTTCCCTCATTAGCAGTTTAATATAGATAGAAACAATCTCAAGCTCGTCTTGATAGGCTACACACAATATAAGAAATTGCAAACATGGTTGTTAAAGAGGTATGTTATACACAAAGCAAACCTTCACACTTGGACAAGGGGGTCAAAAATCGACATCACAGCCAGTTCCATGATTTCCAATTCTCTTCACTTCCTCTAGTTAGTTCATATCACGTTTTTGATGTCGTGTTGGCTCAGAAACGGAAAAATCTCTTCTTTTTCTTCTTTTTCTCAAGGTATGCCATGATCTCTCTTTGTTGAGAAAGGGACTCTTCAAGAGACTGCATCGTGGTATAAACAAAAAATGTGACCTTTTACATATGAGTTAATGTTGCACAAAACTATCTTAAGTAGGCAATTTTGATGTTTTTAAGATTCAGTCTACTTTTAGTCATGTGAAGTTCTTTCAAGTCAAGAACAAAGAAAAAATCACTTTGAAGCTGCTATTAGAGCTGTTAAGTACAACTTATTTGCTTAGAAAAGGTTGACTCGGGTTATGTTTTATTTCTAATGGGTCAAATAGGTAAAAATCTTACCCATTTACCTTCTTTTTTTCAAAGTCAAATGGAATCAAAGTCCACCAAAGTGCATTTTTAAAGGATACAACCTACTAAACTTTCCTTTTATTAATAAGAATATACAAAAATAAAATAAATTTTGCTTTTGGCCAACTCGATTAGTTCCATTTCAACTTGTAAATAAATCACATGTTTTGATCTGTGAAAATTTGACCAAGATAAGGCATTCATAAAACTGTTAAAATTTGGATAAAAAAGTGTTTTGGATACACCGTGTTTCAACCTGTACAAACCGTTACCCACTTTGACCCGGTACTCAACCCACTCATATTCCACGTCTGGCCTTCACGTCAATGTGAGTGGGTGATTTATATATCTTTGAATTGTTTTCTATAGGAGATTAAATGTTTGAAGTACCTTTCTGGTAGCAGCAAGCTCACTCTCCAAAGCTTCAACACGAGACAAAGCCTTATTAAGCATGTCTTCTTTCTCAGCAGGCATCTCTATTTTTCGGTTGTCAAGTACAATAACCTTCTCTTCCAAATCTCCCATGCGTTTCATCATGGCGAGGTACTCACCAGTAGAGATAGACAATGCTTGCTCCTTGTGAGATCTTGTCGGGCATTTTACCATATCATCATCATCATCATGAATGCCAATAGAGTAGAGTGTGGCATTCGTTAGTCTTTTTGGCATGTTATTTGTCATACGTACCATGGTCATTACTCCCATTACCAATGTCATCATGCCTGATATCAGGTGGTTTCCTAGCCTATCAGGAGACGATTTAGGCTTGTAAGCTTCCTGGATCGGATAATAATCTGTATCTTTAGGAAAGGCTAACTTCTGCTTTGGCTTAGGATTATCTATAGCCTTGTCAACTACGGGCGTGTTATTGGTTTTTTCACTGTGGTGCTTTTCTAATGCATCCTACAAACCATTTCATATCAGATTTACATTAATCAATATATGCAACACTACTCGTTTTGGAAATGAATAACATGTCAAGATTTAGAAATTAAACTTACCTCTTCAAAAACCAAAGGAAGATTTGGTTGCTTGATGTCTTCACCTTTGGGATATTCAACTTCTTTCTTAAAAGAAAATGTTTTCTGTCAAAGGAAAGGAGGTCAAAAACTACCATTTTTCTAATTTACAGGTGGAAACAACAAGAGTAAAATAACATTGCTTTCGATAAAAAGTACATCCTAAGTTTGAAAATATCTGAACAATGTTGATCAATAAGTCTGATTAGGTGGCTGGGACTTAGCAAGTATAGCTTAAGAATCCGAGTTTGAACTCTTAAATTTTATCTTTTTTTGATGAATTTCAAGACGAAAGTTTCACCACTCATGTCCAAAACAGAAAGTGATCCGACATGTTGCTAAGAGAAAATACCATGTTTGCAGACTGATCCTCAGATATGACCTTCTCTTCTGGGACTGCATTCTTTGAACATTTGTGGTGACCACTACGAACCATCTGCAACCACCAAAACAACACGACAATTAGCATTTCTAAATATAGATTGTAAAGAAAGGAAATTGCAGAAGTGATACCTTCATGATCTCTGGATCTTGCCATGGGCCCTTGTCCGAGCGCAGGCAACCACCTTTTTCAGCACAGGTGCAAGTACCTCCCAAAAACGTTGGAAGCTCACTGATCACATATAGAGAAAACATTAGGGGTGTCAAATAAAGATCCGGCATGCTTTTTGAGAAAGTTCCATAATTTTTTGACAAAGTATTATAAATATAAGAACAAAGTATGGTTTGTGCATCAATTATACACTTTGGTCGCTTTACCACCTGTTTGACCCATTTTATTTTTTTTATTTGTTTTATGTCATCTGACCCGTTAGAAAGAAAACATAAGCTGGATTGCCCCATTCACAAGTAATGGGTCAAACTTTCAATCTCTAGAGCATATAAATAGAGTTTAAAGGTGGAACATTTACAAAATGTAATTATCTAACAAGCGCAATTGCTGATAGATGTTAAATTGATTATTTTTGTTAAAGTACCTGGCATCAATCAATTCCAGCAACTGACTTTGGTATTTGGTGCCCAAAACCTATATGTAAATAGAACCGAGTGGCATGGTCAAGTTGACTTGTTTAAAAACCAATATGGAGTATGGACTTCCCTTTTTGGTATAAATATGGGATGAACTTACATGAATCTTAGAAGTAGTCTTTGGATCAAGGAACGATTTCACCGTGCTCCACAAAAGCCTAAAACCAGATCCCGCATTGATGATGTACATGCGGCATAGAGTCTATAAGGGAGATGAAATTTTTAATCAAATGATCTACAATGGAACACCGTATGTAAAAATATGTGTAGTGTAACCAGTATCGCATAACTTAAGTTAATGAAAGCCAAGTACCTCGGGGTAGTTGTTACCATCAATGTTCTGGAGACACTGAATCAGCTCCCTAGCAGCTTTGTTCATGTTTTTCAGTCCCTGATCCATAAACCAGGTAAAGTATGCAATCTTGGCTATTTCTCTTTCTCATTTTATACGCTAAATCTTAGCACTACAAGTAATTGCTTGATCTGGTGTCAACTTTGACCAATTTCTTTATGAAATGGATTATTTAGGTTGTGTTTTACCTAAAACGGGTCAAACAAAAGAATAGGTAAAGGGTAAATGGGCTTAATGTCGCTAAAGGTCTATTACTAATCCTTAAAACTTTCGTTTTTATTCAAAATTTCAGATCACTCTTGCAACAACTTATTTTGTTAATTATTATCAACACATTTGACTTTTTTTTTTTATACATTCTTTAATAAAGAAAGACAACGGTGTTTTAGGGTCAACCCAGCCGTACTGACTACCCCTGCCCTTTTAACCATGTAGAACTATAGTAAATATGACTCGTTTTAGCTAGATGGGCGCATTCAAACATCTGACTTACCACTCCTTGTACGTCTAGGATGGTCGTACTTTGATCAATATGCTTTTTCGCTGCGATTGAGCAAGCTGGGAACTTATCAATAAAGGTCCTTTCAAACTCCATCACATGGTACTTGACGTAACGCTCAAGGGTAGTGGCTTGCATGAGCTTGGTAGCATCAACTTTACCAAGTTGCTCGATGTAGACAGGTCTTCCATCCTTATCAACCCCGTGGTGACCTTGAGGATAGTATTTGATCACATCCTCTTTTTCCTTGAAATCAAAATCCTAAAAAAAGATGCAAACAAGGAGCAATTCAATGGTTTTATAGCATATAGAGCCAATTAGACCGATAGTTATTAGATATCTACACATTAGTACCTCCATAATGGTGTCGGTACCATAATCCTTTCTCCATTTGATCATATCAGACCACATTTGCTTAGTCTTCTCTATATCAAATTTCCTAGCCTTCAAAAATCTGTTTCATCATATAAAAACATCACCAATTGTGAATAAAATCTGCAGTGGTACATGAAGAATGATCTCAAATGGTTTACAGAAAAAGCTCCAACCTTAACATCATGTGGTAATCATCATGCTTTGCAGGTAATAGTTCTTCCAATATTAAAGTTTGACGTAAAGCGTCAACTGCTTTCAGTTCATCTGCATCATGCACATCCTCAACAACAGAAATGGGTCTACCATTTTTCCTGCTCTTCTTACCGAAGGAAGTCCTTAATTTGTTGGAGACATTAATAGCCCTCTGCTTAAAAGATAGCTTAGACCTTTTTTCCTCATAGTTTATTGAGTCGGTTTTCTCTAAACCTGTTCAAAAGTTTTGTGAGTTATGACATGAAATCAAACTTAATATGACATCTATTGATAATTTGATAACCAAGATGGGATAATTATGTTTAGACTTTAATTAGTGGATGAATAACACATGCTTTGCTATAATACATATAATCAAAATGAATGAACTAGCTTCTTGTTGATGAATTACTTAAGCTCGCGCAAAGTTAGCATTAGTTGCAAATCGCGATAAACCTCTATATTGATCAACATAACATAACACGGTATGCAAAATCGAGTAAAATTCGACAAATCATGAAAATTGGAGACCCCTAAGGACAAGAAAGAACATAACATAACATGGTAAGCAAAATCACTTCTTGTTGAACTAGTCCTATATGTATTTTTTCTTATATATCTAAAATTCTATATAAAAGACACCATAGCTCTAAAAAAGCAAACATGGATCGATCCTGCAAACATAATAGATAACAATAGACAAAAACAAGAATCTTGAAACAAAGTTACATACCAGCAGGATGTCCATGAAGGTTTGCCATGAATGCGGCTATGTATAGTTGATCGCCGTGACGAATTTGAGGCCCTTTATCAGTGAACAAAATATATGTTCAAATGGCAGGACAGCTGATGAAGGATAAAGAGAGGCTGTTTTAATATCTCATCATTTTAAAATAACAAATACCGAGTATATTTAAGAAATATATACAAAGTATTAAATATTAATTGTGATGACCATGTCTTATTAAGTCCCTATATTGTCAATTTGTCATATCTGTAATTTTGAGACATGGCTGCCACCTTTATGATTGAATGTGATGTATGTAGACATCCCTGTCATGACTCATGTATGTATTATTGTATATATGTATATGTAACAGCTTTTTACCCGTACAATGCGGCAGTGGTGGTGGTAGTGGCGGTGTGGTGGGGGCGGCGGCCTGTTGGTAGTGGTGGTGGCGGTGTGGTACGTTATTATTGTAAAATTAACTAATATAAACGTGATAGTGTAGTTATTTTAGGAGTTGATGTGTTTATGTTGTAAATCATTTTATTAAAGGTATTATATGTATTTTAAGTGAAGATGTTTAAATTAATAAATAAAAGAGAGAAAATTAATTAATTTTCGTATGGGGACATTTTTATAAGAGAGGGTGTTGAAAATTGTTAGGAGAGAGTGTGACAATTAATGAATAAAAGAAAAAAAATTAACTAATTCATTAAGGATAAAATAGTTTTTTCGTATGGAGATATTTTTATTAGAGAGGGTGTTGAAAAGTGTTAGGAGAAATAGTGTGATAATTTTTATAAAGTAGTATAGATGTGTTTGTTAATTTGTATGTATGTAGTTTTTTTTTTGTTTTGTTTTTATCTATAATGTGCAATCGACATAGTGTTTAACCACAACGCCACGTGGAAAAATGTAAAAAGTTAAAGTAACTACTAACTAAATTAAGGTAACTACTAACTAAACTTTTTTTGAAATGTAAAAGAAATGACAAATAATTAAAAAGCTGACTTGTTAATTAAATATGTAGCCATTTAAGTAAAAAAATATTCTCTCTTAGTTATATCTTAGTTATATAAAGAGAAGTAATTGTGATCTTAGATAACTAATTATAGACCTCTTAAGATTCTCATCGGCCAAACTCAATTATTTGCTAAAAGAACTTGGAAGTTTTTTGAGCAATAAGGAATATCATAAATTCATAACCAAGTCACCTACCAATATCTTCATTACTTTACTGAAAATAAATATTATAGTCGACATGTAGTGATGTTGATTTGCATTAAGTATTAAAAGCCAATCAACATCTTATTGACTACTTACACTTCAGAAACTTGTTATACTTTTTTAGGAACTACATAAACTAAAATTTATGACCCTCAATGGCTCAATAGCATCTCTATTCTCTATCTCTGTTACCTGATATTAGTTATTGATAATCCTTTCTTGATTTTGGCTTACAATAGTAATAACACAGTTCGTTTATCTAAATTTTGTTTTACAAAATATTTTCATGTATGATTATATAATGTGGTCCACATACTCGTGTGTAAATGGTGTAATGGTATATAATTATATATCATGATATAAATCGAGTATGTCATTATGTTTAAATACTAATGTCATATGTATTCATTTGTCGACACTTTTAGTTCAGGACTTTGTTCAACGAATGATCACTGTACTTATTTTATCGATGGTGTTCGGGATCGATCTACAACCAGTATGTTTATGTAATTAGCAAAATTTTAGTTTTCTATTTTTTTATTTGTTTTTGTGAGAGCTATATATAGAAACTAATCTGGTAGACATTGATGTCTTTAAGTTTTTTAAAAGAATTAACTTATATAAAAATTAAAAAACAATATTAAATGGACAGATCAAATTGCTAACAAAGACATACCAATAGCTACATATATTATTGGCATTGGCAACATATGGAAGAAGGGTGTAACACCCACACGGTGCGGTAACACCGCGGCCATTGTTTTTGGTGTGGTGTGAAAATGATCTATGGTAAACGTTATCGTGGAAGAAACAATGTAAAATCACGTTGGAGAGAAGGAATGTGGATGTTTGTTTCTTTTTCTTTTGGTTTTTTTTTTTTGGTTTTATAGCATGTTTGTTTTGTCTTCTAGTATGTTTATTTATTTATGATGTATAGTATGATATTAGATGTACAGAAGAGATGCGTTGTTAATAAAATAATGAAAATGTCATATGAAAAAGATCATGATAAAATGAGGTGTCATCATAAATGGATTAGTTGGAAGTAAGGTATGAAAAAATGTGGGAGATAGGTTTCCTCGTTAGCTAATATGAAAAGATACAGGGTGAATAATCTATATTGAAAAAATTGCCAAAGTCTTCTTATTTCTCAATTGTTCCAACGAAATCCGAAAAAATGAAAAAAGAAATCAATAGTTAGTGGATCTGAATTAAAACATGACCATATAAACTATTCTTAACAGATTATCACTGCTTTCACCACGTGATTAAATTGAAGGAGAAAAAAAAAGTTTCTGACTACAGTTAAGCAGATGCTTTGATCAAGATAATGAATAGATAAAGATACCCTCAAAAACATATCAAATACCTTCAAAGCTTATGTGAAACCAAAATGAAAACATAAAGCAGCTAGCTAGTAGACTTTCCCAATATGTTACACTATTTCCATTACAGTTGTTATTATACAAAAATGACTTGTATGACTTATTATAGATCAATCTAATAATATAAGAAAAGGATAAATAACGCAAGCATATGTTGGAGGAGTTGTAGTTTTACAAAAAGCAATGTATATATGGCCCAAACTCTATTAAAAACCTATATACATCGAGTGAAAGTGAAACTAATCAAGAGCGATAGCTTGAGACTCTCTTTTCAAGCTTTATACTGTATATGAACTAACAAACTACCCCTAGCTTCATCACGGTTTTATCTATTTAATTTTTATTAACAACAAGTTATACTATTTGTCTAAAATACATTTTACCGAGCATAAATAACCAACCAACTAATTTAGTTAATACCTGGTTGTTTGTCAGGAGTTAACCGGCCGTTGACTAGAGATAACAAAGGAAAATGATTAATCCTCCTAACCAAATAGCCCAATAATCCACCTGATGATGACATGTGGAAAAATCAGGGGGCAAGATTAGGAAAGAGAATACCACATGTCATCTTCTTAATGTATTAAAAAGATTATTAAGCTATTTGATTAAGAAGATTTATCATTTTCTTTATTTTATTATAAATCATATATAGAGATAGACGTAGATAACATAACATAACACTATTACAAGTCAAAGTACCAACTTGATATTTGCTAGTGTTTAACACATACAAAATTACAAATCGAGCTATCGAAGTAGTCATTCATCGATTTATAGGGTATGTTTAGTAAAAGTAACTGTAGCTTTTAGTTCGAGCCGTAAGTTGTAGCTTTTAGTTAGAGCTGTAAGTTGTAGCTTTTATTTTCTAAAAGTGTTTGGTATAATAGCTGTAATTGTAACTTTAAAAGGTACTTGTGTAGTTTTAAAGATTAAAAGCTTGTTCGAAAAGCTAAAGTTCTTGATTTTGAAGTTTTTTCTTTTAAATAAAAACTTAAACTAGTTGCATCTAAACAAAAATTTTAATATTTTAGAAACTTTTAGTTTAAAATAAAAAACTAAAACTCCTGAAAAAAACTTTCGAAAAGCTAATGACAGAGATAGCCTTGTGTTTAACAGCAGCCCATATCCTTTTGCAAAAGCCCATACCTTACTTTTTCTAGTTTAGTCGTTTACTAACCTATTTAAAGAAAAAAAATATTACGAGTAGATTAAAACACTACTTCACTTTCGTCTGCACTCTGCCTCCAACAATGGCGGCTGCTTCATCTTCTTCACTTCATCTCCAATCCTTATATTTCACCAAACCCATTAACAATACTTCAATCCAAACAAAACCCACATCTCAAATCTCCTTAAAATCCTTAAAGTCCAAAACTTTAAGCATCAAATCAGTCCTATCACAAACCCCCCAAAAAACCCAGAAATTTAACCATTGTTTTACCAAGAAAGATGATGGCTTTTTGTATGTTGAAGGACTTAAAGTCCAAGAAATCATGGAAAGTGTTGAAGAAAAAAGGCCATTTTATCTTTATAGTAAACCCCAAATTACAAGAAATGTTGAGGCTTATAAAGATGCTTTGGAGGGTTTGAATGATTCCATTATTGGTTATGCTATTAAGGCTAATAATAATTTTGTGGTTTTGAAACATTTGAGAAGTTTGGGATGTGGGGCTGTTTTGGTTAGTGGAAATGAACTTAGGTTGGCACTTCAAGCTGGTTTTGATCCTACAAGGTACTATTACAAACTTTCAACTATTTTATTTTTATTTTTTGATTTTGCTAACTAATAATGCTGATTGCCGAGTATAGTTTTTGTGCATACACATAACTGCCACCTGAAAGTAATTATCAATGCTCATATACAACAATTTACTGTGTCTTAACCATAGCACAATGGGATATGGTCATATGGCTAGCAAAATCTTTTTTTTTTTAAATTTATTTATAAATAAGTTATGTATATCGGTAATAGTAATATTAGTAATAATATAATGTGTATCACTATATCGTGTGACCATGTTTGTTTGGTGATGTACTTAAATTTTGCTTTTTTACTGAGTCATTTTGTTTAGTTTGTTTTTCTTATTTTTTAGTTATGTATCTAGATGGTAGTGTATTTTGTGTCTTTGTTCGTTTGTTGGAATGATGGGGTGTTTGGCATTGTGTTTCGGACGTGATCGTTGCGTTTGGAAGTTAGAAATAAGATGTTTTGGTGTTTGGGAAATTTGGGTTTTTTGAAAAATATTCAACCAACCAAGGTTTCTGGGGTCTCGCCGCCAGACAGCGTTGCAGGGTCGCTAGCTTGTGAGGAAGTATTCCTCTACGGGACTAAGGGGTTTCTGGGGATTTACCCTTATTTTTTTTTTTAACTTGGATGTGAAATGATGATTATTAAGTTTGATTCGGTTTGTTGTAGTTAGTGGAAAAGTGATTGTTTGACCACTTCTATGCAAACACTGGAAATTGATAAGCTATGAGTCTTTGACTTGATAACATAAGTAATCAGAAAAGGTAGTAGGATGTTTTTGATTATCTTAGAATTTTACGTGTAAAGTACCAGAAGTTAGTTCCGTCCAGTCCTGTTGTATGTAGAGGGTGTCTGGGATTGCTCTTTAGGAGTTCATCAGGTTATGGTATTTCCGTATTTGCAAAACGATACTAAATAGAAACGGTTTTTGGCAAACCTTCACGGAAGCATATAACTCTATCTTCTTCTAGAAAAAAAGAGAGTCAGTTTTAAGAAAGCAAGCTGAAACCTGCCTTATGAATATTCCATTTATTAAAAATTCATATTAATTTAATCAGCTTCACTATTCCCATACACTAGAAACTCCTTAGTCATGAGTTAAAGTTATACGAGTAATACAGTAATCACTAAATTCCAAACACTCCTTTCGAATTATAACTTAATATTGAACTTTTGGCAACTTGTGATTTTTTTTTGGGTGAAGGCTTATAACCATGGTAGAAACAACAAGTATTATGAGGACCAACTTGTGATTTCAGTTTCCTGATAAAACCATAGCTGACTAATAGAATAGGGGGCTGAAAATCTCTTGCTTGCTGTCTACTTCACGATTGAGTTTGTGATCTGATGTTAATGGTAGGTGTATTTTTAATGGAAATGGGAAGCTTTTGGAAGATCTTGTTCTTGCTGCTCAAGAAGGTGTATTTGTTAATATAGATAGTGAATTTGATTTGGATAACATTGTATCGGCTGCTAGAATTGCTGGAAAGAAGGTTAATGTACTGCTTCGGATCAATCCAGATGTTGACCCTCAGGTTTGTTGTGAAATTTCTCTTTATATAAATTGTCAATTTTAAACAAAGATTTGTGCAATCAAATCATCATTTTTCTATTGTTAAAGTAAGTAAACCCATAAGGCTTGTGACAACCGATACAATGACATTGTATAGAGCCATACAGGTGGCATTTTCAACCTATTTACCCAGAAGTGGGTTGATTCTAAAGGGTTAGTGGGTAAACTTTAATTATTTATGTGACTGTTCTCTTGTGGTTCTATGGGGATTATAAAGGCTTCCCTCGTATGTTGCTGCTAGGTTGGCCTGCTTTTTTTGGTCTGCTATGATGTCCTACTATCATGATTGCCATGTTTTAGGAGATGAGCGGTTCTTGATAGCACATCGTGCGTTTCTAATTAGCTCGATCTTTTTGCTTTTGTGTGCTTTTGTAAGTTCAGATACCCTTTGTATCTGCCACACTTCCTATGTGATTCGTTGGTTCATTTTGTATGGGTATGTATTTTGTGCATTTGTCGTTGCAGTCGTGAGTATGGGTTAGCTCGTTTATTGATAGATTCTAAGTGGCTAATACGGCTGATCTAAACAAAGTCTTACCAGTTTGCGTATATACTACTGCTGGTGGCTTCTAAGTTTATATTCTAGTCTTAAGGGGGTCATGTTTTTCTTTTCTTCTCTTTTTTGGCAAGTTCTAAGTTAGACATGATTAGTAGGATGTTTTTTGTACTTCTATCACAGGCTGTTCAGAACTTCCGTTTGATCGGTAATCAAATCAAGACCTTTTTTTATTCTTTCCTTTTTTGGTTTACCTTAAAAGCTTGGTGGCACAAAGTCACAAACAATATACTTCATTACCAGTTATGTCAATTGCCGCATGCGCACTTTTGAGTTTTGAATAGCGCTTACTTTTGCTGCTGTAATGAGTAATGACTTTGCTTGGTAGTCTTTTAGTAATTTGGGCCTCTTTGTTTGGAGGTCATTTTTGACATCTTGCTGTACTAGTTTTTATCTTGAAGTTGCTGGTTTAGCAAGAAGCCTGTTTTGTGCAGTTTGTTAATCTTTAGAGTGCAAAATTGGAACATGTTTCCTGGCTAGCAGAACTCATCGGCTCTTTACTTTATTTCCAGAGTTTCAAACTATTAGCTGGCCTAATATGAGGAATCCAAAAGCAGCCCTGGTTTGCTATGATGATGCCAATGTTTAATTGAATGCTGCTTCATTTATTTTTGTATTTAGATTTGTTATCTACTTTCTACCATGTATATGCAATACATTAATATGTTGTAATTGTTATTATGTACCTTTTTTATTATCAGGTTCATCCTTATGTTGCAACGGGGAATAAGAACTCCAAATTTGGTATCAGAAACGAGAAGTTGCAATGGTTTTTAGATGCGGTGAAGTCTTATCCTGATGAACTGAAGCTAGTTGGGGCTCATTGCCATCTTGGGTCCACCATTACCAAGGTACTCTACATCCCTGCGTTCTCCTTGTTTAGTATGTAAAGTATCTATAATCTGTGTGAGATCTATGTTTTGTGGGTTTCATTTGTAAGATACTAGGAAAAATGATGTAACCATGGGTCAATGGAAACGGATTGGCAAATGGAGAACAGAGTGAAGTAGTGTGAATTAGATGCATTCATTTAACCTATTTGCTCTGGGTTATTTTAGGTCATGTTTTATTACATGTAAATAGTTTGGCTATAGTAAAAGAATGGATCACATGCCTCACAAGGGTCAAATGTTACTGAAAATAGTTTATCAAAAAGTACAACTATTTAAATCCCTTTATTCAGATATTCAGGTTTTTATTGTCATAACAATTGTTGTAATAGTCTTTCTAATCATACCACCTGATCTGACTCATTTGACTTGTTACCCAGCCTATCAACCTGGTTAAATCACTACCTCAGTGTAAATATAAGAAGGGTAACCTTTTTTTTTTCTTTCTTTCAATATTCTGTCTTTTAGGTTGACATTTTCAGAGATGCTGCTGCCATCATGGTGAAGTTCATTGATGAAATTCGAGCCCAAGGGTTTGAAATTAATTACTTGAATATTGGAGGTGGTCTTGGGATTGACTATTACCATACTGGTACCGTCCTTCCTACACCCAGAGATCTGATCGACACAGTAAGAATTGCTATTTCTGGCAACTATTGAGCATCAAGTCATTTTGGATTTTAAAAGTCTCGGCTGAAATTTTTTATATTTTAATTGCTGTAGGTACGGGAGCTAGTCAAGTCTCGAAACCTTACTCTAATCATTGAACCAGGAAGGTCACTGATAGCAAATACTTGCTGCTTGGTTAATCGTGTGACTGGTGTAAAAACGAACGGCACAAAAAACTTCATTGTGATTGATGGCAGCATGGCCGAGCTTATCCGTCCAAGCCTGTACGATGCTTATCAAGTAAGATATAAATTTGACCTTTATGCTTTCACCTGGTTTGACTTGTGTTAGTATTATCTCAAATGCCCAAACATGTTGAAAGTCAAGGTATATTCTTAATGCATACTTGATACAACCTCTTAAATTGATCTCATCAAAGGATTAAAGTATTTCAACAAATTGAGCTCATTGTCATTCATTCTGAGTTTTTGGCCCGCCCTCTTTTGACCTGTACACTAAATAACATGTTTTAACCAGTTGACTGACCTTCCCGTTTTTTCTATCACTGGTAAATCATTTTAATGCATAAAGTATTTATTAAAAATATATTAATATGGACATAATGGTTTTATCCGGGTCAATTTGAGATGATACCTTGTCTCCTTTACTTATATATTCACTTTGTTTGCCATTTGCTTCATGTGTTTTTAACCTATTTTTTAGAACACAGAGTGTAGCTCTAATATATTTAAATGCAGCACATAGAACTGGTTTCTCCTCCGCCACCTGATTCTCCTGTTACAACATTTGATGTGGTGGGCCCGGTTTGTGAATCAGCTGATTTTTTGGGGAAGAACAGGGACCTTCCTGCACCAGCCAGGGTACAGATTCTCACCTTCTTTCGTCGTCTTTTTTAACAATATGCAATTAAGTTAGGAATGACAGTTACCACATTTTTCTTTGTATTTCTTGTTTGTTGCATAATGTTATAACAAGTTCGTCTCTGCAGGGTGCTGGGCTTGTAGTTCATGATGCAGGTGCCTACTGCATGAGCATGGCTTCAACTTACAACCTCAAGATGCGCCCACCTGAGTATTGGGTATGTTTTCTTGAACTTTGACTTCATTATAAAAGTTAAATGATGTTTCGTATGTTTATGAAGTTTCCACTTGACTAAATCGCCTAATTGATGTTGATGAAGGTTGAAGAAGATGGATCGCTAGCCAAAATCAGGCACGGGGAGACTTTTGATGATCATATGAGATTCTTTGAGGGACTCTAGATCTCTGACTTTCACAAAGCATTGAAGTTTGTACTTGTGACTTTATTTTTTGGATCATAAGATTTTAAGTTCCATTAATGGCGAAAAACCTTTGTGAATGTTCTGTAGAATGAATATTTGAATTTGAATTCTTTAGTCACTTTAGCGGGCTCTTCATTGCTGGTTTGATTGGCAACACATCTTTATCTTTATAGGTCTGATCCATCATGTAAGTGTCATTTCTGAATAATGGTATTTGAATATGTAGTTGAACCTTTGTGATTTGCTTAAGTTTCTGAATAATACTCAGTTTTTGTTGTAAAGTTTGATTTATTTGTAACTCAAACTAAACCAAGATTTATCTGCTTGAAAGGTAATATTGTCACGAATACAATAAAGGGATAAATGCCACGAATACAATAAATGGATAAATGCCTAGAAATGCAGTCAGCTAATGCTCAAAAGTTATTGTGTGCACGAACTCTAGGCCAACTTTATTGTGTTCACGAAACTTGAAGTCTTGGTTATTGTGAACATAAAACGGGATTATGGCTATATGAGGCCGGTTACTTTCACATTGACCCGTTGTCTGCTTACGTGACATACACACAATAACTTTTTGGGATTAGTTTATGCATACAATTAAAAAAAATATATTATTTTTTTTCAAACTCGCCAGAAACTGCAAACACTCGTCGGAAAATTTAAAAATCCGATTAAACCTTCGTTTCTTTGAATTAGACCATGAAATTCGCATCAAAATACTCAAAATTCAGCCGCGAACAATCCCTCGACAAAAGTTAGACTCGCCGAAAATTCACTAACTCGTCAGAAAAATTAAAATCACTATAACTTTGTTGTTTATTCGAGTTTCGACTTGAAACCACCACCAAACTGCTCAAAGTTGTTGTCCGAAACTCAATTTTAATAAATATTTCTAAGAATACATCATTTTGGTAATTATATTTTTCATATACATCATTTTGAACATTAACTCCATTATACACATTGTACTGTATATTCCATTACATCAATCTTAGTTTTTGAAGGTAAATAAAAGTTGACACTTATATTTTATTTGATCCAATATCAAATTTTCCATGAAATCAAACTAAAATACATTTTAATTTAGATTATATTATTTTTTATTTTATTTAATATAAGAAAACAAACAAGGTAAAAATTGTTTAATTAAGGAAAGAATTAGGGTTTGATTTTTTCCCGCGTTTAATCAACGCGATACCCAAAACCGACATACGCCGACCAAATATATATACTAACCGTAAAAATAATATTCAATCATTCCATTCGTATTCCCTCCAAAAGAAAAATACCCACCCAAATCCACTCTCATCCCAACGGTCGTCGACATATCAGAATTAGGGTTTGATATTGTATCAAGATTAAAGGTTTGTTTTTTCTTCTTTATACAATGTATTAACTTTTATCATATTTCGATTTTTGTCGATTTATTTATGTTATGATGGTGGCAGGTTCAGGGCTCAATTGGAAGAAATTAGGCCTTTTTTTTTTACATAATGTATATGGGTACTCTCTTTTTCTTTCTTTTTCAATTTTTGCATCTTTTTTTTTCTTTTCTGAATATAACTAATTCTTTTGTTACATGTCTTTTAGTTATTTGTGATATTTTATATCTATATATATGTCTTTTAGTTTCAATGTTACTCAAATTTATTTTCTTGTGTTTATTCAATATACCTGGAAAAATATCGATTTTCAAACTATCTGTTAGATCTCCATTAGGAAATATATGTCTTCTCATGTCTAAGTAATTCTTGATAACCGATTAATTAATGGTACATAAAATTTTTGTAAACTTGGGACTACATGTGCAATAAGTTTTTTGTCGCTGGTACGTAATTTCGTGAATTACTTCGTTTAGTTTTCTGGTCCCATTGTACTTCTGTATAATACCGGTTCCCTTTTTTTAGTTAAATGGTCGTCTTATGGTTTAGAGGCTTTGGAAAGATAATATTTGTACTTGATCTTTGCTGCTAGGTATTTCTGGTTCTTTAGATATCGATTATTAAATTCTCAAAATTTGAAAAACTAGTACTTTGAGATTGATATATTGTGTGTATCTAGGTTGTTGTAGCAAGGATTGGCTTCTTGATCTGGGGACTTTCTTTTTATATGTAAATCCATTTTGCTTTTGCTATAAATTTTTTAATAATATAGTTTTTTTTGGTATAACTCATGGTATGTATTTTTCTTATGATAACCCATATTTTCTTTGACCATATTTACTTAACGGGGTTACATATGTTATAAACTTTTCAATTGCTTTTGTATTTCCCAACTATAAGAACACCTAAACACTCGTTTTAAATGCTCTTGTACTTGAGGGTTTGATCATGTGTAGATAGGTTGTTGCTGTAGTGGAAATTGCTTTAGCCTTTGAACTCCCCTACTTTATGTGGTTTTCACATCATAAGTAAGGGGTTACATATCTTAAAGTTTTCAACTGCTATTGTATTTTCCAACTACTATAACACCTAATCACCCATCTCAAATACCCTTGTACTTTGGCTGTTTGATGTGTATTCAGGTTGTTGTTTTAGCGGGCATTGCTTTAGCTTTTGAAGTCCCTTTGATTCTGTGGTCTTGACGTTTTTAATAATGGAAATACATGTCCTCACATTTTCCAACTGCTGTTGTTTTTTTTTTTAAATTTTCAATTGCTTTTGCATTCCTGTACCAGAACACCTAAACAAGTGTTTTAACTACTCTTGTACTTTGAGGCTTGTACTTGAGAGTTGATCATGTGTACGTAGGCTGTTCTTGTATCGGGCATTGCATTTGCTTTTGAATTCCCCTGTTTTATGTGTTTTTCACATTTTCAATAATGGGGTTAGATATGTTTTTTTTTTTTTATTTTAATTTTTCAATTGCTTTTGTATTCCTGTACCAGAACACCTGATCACATGTTTTAACTTCTCTTGTACTTTGAGGCTTGTACTTGATAGTTGATCATGTGTATGTAGGCTGTTCTTGTAGCGGACATTACATTTGCTTTTGAATTCCCATGCTTTATGTGATTTTCACATTTTCAACAATGGGGTTACATATGTTTTTAAAATTTTCAATTGCTTTTATATTCCCTTACCAGAACACTTGATCTTAACTTCTCTTGTACTTTGAGGCTTGTACTTGAAGGTTGATCATGTGTATGTAGGCTGTTCTTGTAGCGGA
This sequence comes from Erigeron canadensis, assembly GCF_010389155.1. Lineage (NCBI taxonomy): Eukaryota > Viridiplantae > Streptophyta > Magnoliopsida > Asterales > Asteraceae > Erigeron > Erigeron canadensis. The sequence continues at coordinate 30,175,107 of NC_057763.1, read as the reverse complement.
CATTGCATATGCTTTTGAATTTCCATGCTTTATGTGATTTTACAGTTTTATTTTTGTGGTTACATATGCTGCTAAAACTTTCATCGCTTTTGAAATCCCCTACTAGAAGTACGTATCAGCAATTGTCTTGAGCAACATTATGACTAAATGGTTTCAACTGGATATCATCCAGAACTGGTTTGAAAAGAAGAATAAGTCAACCTGAATATAAGGCAAGTTTACTTTTCGTGGTAGACACATGGAGATGGGATTAGGTTAAAATAGATAGAAATTTTTTTTAGTATGGCATATAATTTTGTTACTCTAACAAGAGTAAGTGCTTGTTTTGCTATATTAACATGGATATGGAATTGGTTTCAATAGATATTTTCTTAGTATGGCATGTCAATTAGGCTACAATATGGATTTCGTGCACTGTTTACTGCCTTTTACTTGCAATTATCTGATCATAATGCTCTATACTGGTCTATATGGTTTTTATTTGATTCTTTTTCAATGCGAGGTATATGGACTATTTTAACTTATATGGCGGAGTTTGAATGTGAAGCCTCTCTGTCTGCTGTTTCAAATGGGGGATCATAGTTCTCCAGCCCGGTACAGATGGTTTTTATTTTGTTCTTCTATTCTCTCATTTCTTTCTCTGATTATAACTAATTTTTGTATCTATTTTTCATGGGTTAGAGTTTTGCAGGATCAAGGAGAGAAGGATTTAGGATTCCTTTCATGTTGATTTTGAATATCATTTAGCTGTAAGTCAACCTATATGTTATCTGTGATTTTTTATTTATATATTTTATTTAGTTATGGCGTTTATTCAAACTTATTTTCTTGTATTAGTATCAAAGAGTTTTGTAGGGTTCTGCTGGTTGAGAATGTCCACCATGGCAATCTATTTGTCTCAGTTTCTTGCAGTTGGATGATCGATCCCCTTTCTTCTACTTGCCTTAGTTACTGTACTTCAGATTCAATGGATCAATTGGTAAATTTTCTGTTCCAAAATGTTTTTATTTTAGATCAGGTCTGTTATCTTCAATATCTGGGATTATCGATTTGCAAGTTGATCTTGATTAGGAAATTGTTTACCCATGTCTAAGTAATTTATGATAACCCATTAATGGTAATTAAAATTATCCTAAACTTAGGATTAGATCATTGTGCAAAAAGTTTCTGTTGTTTCATGGTTCTTCTGTTGGTGAGTTTTTCTTTGAATATAACCGACTTTCGTGGCACAATGGTTGGGTTAGGGTTTTCCATGTTCAAGGAATCATGATGTTAACTTTTGAATCTATTTCAGTTGGTTACCGGTGGATTATCTATCCATTACCATTTGATTGTTGTTATGACAGGGTGCTAGTATGTAAATGGCTCACAAAGGATCGATCGTGACTAGTTCATGTACATGGTTTTGTACTTGTGTTCATGGAATATGGTTGTGTGCTCATGCCTAGAACGAACTCAAAATGATTGAATAGTTGTTCTTGATGGTAGATCACCCGCACATTCCTTTTCTCCTTTGCTACTATTTTTTTTTCTTTGCAATCTGTCTCCTTTGTGAGTAAATCTTGCATTGACAGACTTGTTAATTATATATGTTTGGTATAAAATGTAGTGATCATGTAGGATTGAAGATCCAACAGAGGTAGTACTGTCACTACCACATCGGTTCATTTTGTCTTCTAACAATTTTGGTATGTGTGTATTTCTTATATGTGAAGTTAATTATAATGACATTTCTATGTTGTTGTGATCTATCTTTTGCTGAATTTGTAGATTTCTATAGAAGGTGGCTTGTGAATAGGTTTATGCTCTTTGTTTTGGTTATAGGCTGTCGTGCATGGTAGTTGCTTCCATCCAGGTGGGAATCCTAAATTTTGGCATTATGTTTAGAATGATACAACTTTGCCTCATCCCTGTCCCCTTGTACTTCGTATAATACTGGTTTCTATTTAAATTAATGGCCGACTTATTGTTTAGAGGCTTTGGACACACAACGTATTGACTTGATCTTTGCTGTTTTGTCTTCATGGATCTTCTTTAGATTGTGATTATCAATAGCTGGGTTAGGGTTTTGTAGGTTCAAGGGAGCATAATATCGTATGTTGAATGTGTATGTGTTGGACAGATTGGGTGGCACTGGTTCATGGTTTTTCATTTCATAGGCTTAGTAAGATCCAGCTGATTATTCCTCTTTTTACTTGTTGTTACATACCGATAATATCTTTTATCTTTCCAGGGCTTGATTCATGGCTTTAAGCTCACTCAAATCCTAGCAATGGGATGATTTTCGTATTTTCTTCAGAAGGTAAAGTTATTATTACAATTATTACAATTATTATTATTATTATTATTATTATTATTATTATATTATTATTATTATTATTATTATTATGATTATTATGATTATGATTATGATGATGATGATGATGATGATGATGATGATGATGATGATGATGATGATGATGATGATGCAACGAGTTCGTGATAAATTGTTCTGGTTGCTTTTTTATTTGGTATATATGTCAAGTAGTGAGTCACTTTGTCTCTAGATACGACTAAAATCAAGTAGTGTGTCAGATTGTAGGTTTGAAAACCAATATTAGCTGAAAAGCTAATCCTCACTGATGATTGCTGCCTTATTATTGGACTAATTTGAAAGAGCACATATTAGTACAGTCGAGGAAGATTTAGTTAAATTTCTTTTTTGTTGTTATATATCCGATTTGTTTGTGTTATCATTATGACATTCAGTGGGATGATTTCTTGTGGGTGTGGGTTTTGCTGATTATGGAGTGCCGACCTTATATTCTTAGCAAGGGGATGGCTGCATCTAATTGACATCTTTGCTGCTTTTTCACAGGTTCTTAATAAGATTTACCCGATAGTCATTTTCTCACATTTTAATATTCATTTTCTTAGATTACAAAAGAAATCAATTAGACTATCTTGTGTGCTTTTGGGTTTTTGGTGGTTAGTGAGAAACGGCAGGGCATCGGGTCACTCTTATATAAGTGTCGAGTCATATATCATGTAACAATTGGAATGTTATCTGATCTTTTACATTTTACTTGAGAGATGCATACATCTATCATATATGGCTTGTTTTCTCTTTAGGATCACGTGGAACCAGAGCTCTTTATTATAGGGTGGAGTAAGATTTAACTAATAGTTGCTCTCTTTAGCTATTGTTTTTTGAAATTTATCATATCACTATAATACAGGTTTTGGTTGGTTGAAAAGGATCCCTGGCCCAGTTCACGCACTTGTAATTAGATGGTTGTGTCAGGGCCTCTTTGTTCTACTTGCTTTAGTTTTTTTTTTCCATATTTGAGAATATCGATTTGCAACCATTTGTTATAGCTTGATTCGGTTATTTGTTCACAATTTATTATCCAAGAAGTTCATGATCACCGATTATAGGTATTAAAGTTTTTATTGCAATATTATAACGAGATCATTTTACAGGTAGCTTCATAACACTATGCATCACGGCTTATTTTAAATCCAATGTTTATTCTTTTTGATACATCATTGTCAGAAAGTGTTGCCAGAGTAGATCATGACCAGTCTGTCATACCTGGTGTTGATCACTATTTAAACCATAACTATGGGGTCTATCTCTGTGTCTCGTTAGAAGTTAGGTGGCCTAAGTGATATACTGTTATCAGATGAATGAAACCATTGTGTAGTATTCTAATACTTCCGTGTTCTTGTTTGTAACATATCATTACATTTGTTGGTCTCTCTTAGGTTTATGGTTAATATATAGGCTCTCTGAGTGGCAGATCAAGGGAGCTCAAGTACTAGCTAGATAGGATGTGAGCTCGGGTACTAGCTAGATAGGATGTTCTTGTGGCACTCTCCAAGTGGGGGGTGACTAGTTTGATGCTAACTTCTGGTTATTATATAGGATCTCATCTGTTGGTTTTTATTGTATATAACGATTTCTAGGCCTCTGTTAGGTTTATGGTTGTTATTTTGTTTTTTTTAGCGGGCAGATCAAAGGAGCCCGGTGCTGGCTAGATAAGATGTTTTTGCAGCAGTCTCCAAGTTGATGATGGCTAGCTTGCCGCTAACTTCCGGCTTTGCGAATTCTCAGTTTTGGTTTCTTTGTTTTTTTGCGCAACTGGTATGTTTCTTTTTCATTTGTAAGTCTTTATTATATATAACGATTTGATCATAAATAGTTCTAGGCTTTTAATTTATGTTATATTATAGTTAGTTCTGTTAGAAGGTGGACATGAGGAAGGGCTATGTTTATTGTTTTGTTGATAGGCAGGGCCAACCCTGGGCATGGGCATCACGTGTAGCTATATGTCTAGAAGTATACACTGATTTTTGAATGATTTAATTTAATAAAATGATGCTTTATGATAACAAAAACACGTTTTTCTTAAGTAAAACTTATCATTGAAACGGACAATTGATCTCTTATTTAACCCATGCTATCTTAATGTTGTTTTTTTTGGTCTATGAATGCCCTCATGTTATCTTTAAGTGGTAATTTTATCTCTTCTACTTTTTAGATATCTATTTTAATCTTCAAACTTTAATATGTACGCTTGCTTTTTCTAAAAATAGTATTAATTATTATATTATCAACATTAAATATAAATACCATGCTTTTGTTTTGAAATATGCTTCAGAGTATTGTTTGCAAAAACTAGACATTATTTTTTTAGTGTTTTATAGTTAATTAGTATTAGTATGTATTTTGGTCACAAATATTGTATTTTTTAAAATTTCATATGCGAATGACACCCAATTTTCATAATATTAATAGTGCTTTTAAATCAAATCATTTATACAAATTTTTTTAAAAACTTTAAAAGTTTCTATAAACCTGTAGCCAATATATACAAGTATAAGTTATATCAATATCAATATCATAATCCTTTACTATAGAAATTTTTTTTTTTTCTATTACGTATTTACATCTTGATGATATCTTCTGGAATACTAGATGGATCTGACTACCTAAATGGTGGCTCACTAATCGTATTTTTAAGAAAACAAAAATAGATGTAAAGATGAGTCGCTTGACAGTATTCTAAAGACCAAAAAAGTCACGTGTTATAGGTTTTAAAATTTGACCTTTTTATGGTGGTTATATCTAGTTGGGTTACAATCTTTGCTTGAGATTGGAAAGCCATCTGTTATGATGGATATATCTCGTTCCCGGTTTACGGATGCACTATGTTATGACTAGACTGTTAACTAGATTCTTTGCTCAACTTCGGTAATAAACTGATTTAAAATGGAAGCTATTTTCTATGGTGATAATTTATTGGTTGTTGGTCCATAGATGAGATGATGGCCTGCCAAATAATTGATTGATAAATGGTTCCTTGATGGCAACTTTCATTTGGTAATTCAGTTTCGACTGCAATGCTATTTCTTGTGGCAGAACGATTATGATAATTTTTATGATTATATCATTTTGTGACTGTTCTCTTGTATTCCCTATGATTATATCATTCTGTGCTAGTTTGGCCCTGCTTTTTTTGGTCCACTATGATTTTCCTACTATCAATATTGTCATGTTTTAGGAGATGAGTGGTTCTTGATAGCACATCGTGCGTTTCTTTTTAGCTAGATCTTTTTGCGTGCTTCTGTAAGTTCAAATACCCTTTGTATTTGTCACGCTTTCTATGTGATTCGGTGGTTCACTTTGTATGGGTATGTATTTTTGTGCATTTGTCATTGCAGTGGTGAGTTTGCATATATACCACTGCCGGTGGCTTCTATCTTTCTTTTTCCAGTCTTAAGGGGGTCATGTTTTTCTTTTCCTCTTTATTTTGGCAAGCTCTAAGTCATACATGATTAGTAGGATGTTTTGTGTACTTTTATCTTGAAATTGCTGGTTTAGCAAGAAGTGTGTCTTGTGTCATTTGTTAATTTTCGGAGTGAAAGATTAGAACATGTTTCCTGGCTAGCAGAACTCAATGGCTCTTTACTTATATTCAAAATTCAAATGATTTATTTTTCAGCAAGTAGTGATGTAGTTCGTCAGTTTGCCAACTTGTTTTGTTGCCGTCTCCTTTGCTACTATTATGTTCATGACTTCATTCTTTGATTCCTTTCTCATCTCCTGCGTGTAAATTTTGTTAGGTTCTTCTATTTATTTTGTTTGTTAAATGCAGTAGTCCTGTAGGATTGAAAGTCGAACAGAGGCAGTATAACAAATAGCTTTATTTTACTTCGAAAGTTTTGTTATCTGGGCACTTTGTTGTTATATTTGTAAGCTGTATTATGATAGTATTGCTATGCTCGTCATCTTTTATTTGTAGGGTGCTTCTTCACCTTTCTAGTGCTTGGTTATCTGTTAATTTTGTAGCCTATAAAGTTTCTGTTAGAAGAAAGTGTCTTTTTCGAACTCTATGTGTGCTTCTTCTACCTCTTTTTTTTTCATTACACTTATAACTTCTAGTTATTTTCCTTCACGTCATGTTATCGTCTAGTTATTTGTGTTATTATTGATGTTACAGGATTGACAGAATTGTAGTTTTGGTATTTCACTTTGTTTGCTCAAAACGAGGTGCGTCTCCTTTTTACTAGAACTGTGTTTTTGTAGCTTGGCATCGGTCATGGCATATATGATACATAGTTTAGATGAAACAGTTGGATTGTATATTATTTGGGTATATGATGATTGGGTCTCTGGTATCTTTTTGAAAGGAGGTATGACCTTGTTATAGAAGTTTTTATCTCGAAACATGCCTGGATTAAATAGTCTTCGTTTCAGATTTTGCTAATAGGACATGCAAAGATTGACCTTTCACAAGACTTGATTGAACTCTGTTTGAGTGTTTGATTTTCAATGCATATCACCTTCAACAACATATAGCTGGTTAGTATCCTCAACCACCAACGTAAATCCGTAAATTGGAAGATGAATATATCCAATTATACATAGTACAAATAGAATTATTGTACTGGGAACTCAAGGATATATTTCATTGATTGTGGATCTCCGTCTCACCATGGATCTCCCGCAAATATCTCCATTGTGGTTAATCTAATGCTTATCATGTAGGATATAAATTTTATCCGTATACTTATGAGTGGAGTGACTTGTGTTAGTATTATCTAAAGAGTGTCAAATGGGCCAAACATGTTAAAAGTCAAGGTATACAACCTCTTAAATTGTTTGCATAAAAGGATTAGAAGTATTTTAACAATTGAGCTCCTGGTCATTCATTCTGAGTCTTTGACCCGACCTCTTCTGACCTGTACACTAAATTACCTCTTTTAGAGCTGACTGACCTGTCCATTATTTCAACCACTAGTAAATCATTTTAATGCATAAATATCAATATATATTATTATAAATATAGAAAATTGGACATAATGTATTTTTCAGGGTCTATTGATGTATACCTTAAATTGTCTCCTACTCATAAATTCACTTTATCTGCCATTTGCTTCATGTGTTTTTATCATTTTTGAAGACACAAGGTGGAGCTCTAACATATTTAAATGCAGCACATGGTTTTGGTTTCTCCTCCATTGCCTGATTCCCCTGTTACAACACTTGATGAAGGTTGAATTGAAGTTAGACTTTTGTGGAGTTCTCTAGTCACTTTGTTGCTATGATTGGTAATGTATCTTCATGTTTATAGACAAAGTTGTAGAATTCGTGGATTGGGATTGGACCAGCGAGGTTGAGAGACGTTTTTTTTTTTTAAATTGGGGAGATGTCAGATTGGGTAATTTATATACAAAAATATAATTTATGAAATTATATGAATATTAAACTCGGTTACAGCTTAGTGGCCACGTGCCCCCTTAAAAAGCAACTTGGTGGGAACACGACCCAGGTTCGAATTCCTGCAAAAGCAACTTCAACCAGTCAAGGTTTTAGGGTCTTACCGCCAAGCAGCGTTGTAGGGTTGTTAGCTTGAGAGAAAAAATTCCTCTACAGGACTTGGGGGTTCTTGGGTGTTTACTTTTTTAAAAAAAAAAAAATCTAGTAAGCTTTCAAACTTAAACATAATTGTCCCAAAACATTAACATAATTCTTTAAACTTAAACATAAAGGGTTTGTTTAATTTGAATAGGCTTTATTTAAAAACCTCTAAAAATATATATTTTTTTTACTTTAGTTGACCTTGACTTATCCTGACCGATATTTGACCAATTTTCCCAATATTTGACCGAGATTTCGATATTTGGCGGATATTTCATGGTTCACTAGCATTGATCTATATTTGAGCCGATATCACCCATTTCGTCTTCTTGAGAGGCTGACCCCTAGACCGATTACAACACTGCTCTAATCCATTATGTAAGTTGCATTTCTGAAATATGTTATATGATGCAGTATTTAGATAAGAAATTATTGACAGTTGATGAAAAGGATAATGATATTGATGTTAAACAAGTGTTGTCGAAGTTTCGATCAAAATCTTTTCGAAATCAACTAACTTCTTGTTCAGGTTAACTTCTTGTTCAAATCGAGTGTGTGTAACTTCTTATTCAGATTGAGTGTGTGTGTGTTACTATGTGTGTGTGTGTGTGTTTGTAACTGCAACAAGAGTTTTATATATATAAACTCTTTTATTTATCATTTTTTAATTATATAAAATCCAGTCAACGGGTCAAACCTAAATTGTTTACCAGCTAAATTTTTACTCGGTCACTTTTGCATACTATGGGACTCTTGAACAAGTTTTTTGGATACAATAAAGCTGACCTAGAGTCCGTGCACACAATAACTTTTGATGATTAGTTGACTGCATTCCGGCGCATTTATCCCTATTATGTTACGTAGTTCTGATATAGTTTTGATCAAAGTGTAACATCCTAAAACTTTTTAGGCCAATGAAAATTAACCTTTATTATAATTTTGCCTTTAAAACAATTTCCTAATATTTTATTTTTGAATACGGGATTTAATTAGTTGAACTTTTAACGGATAGCGGATAAATTACCCATAAAATATGGAAGGGGTCGTGGCATCACAGGAGAGTGCCAACCTCCCATCTCCTTCATCACCATTCCACCATTTTTATTTTCTTTCTTTTCAAAACCTCTTCAACCTCATTAAATCTAATTTCAATATTCTAATTCATTTAAGAATTCTATCTACATCAACAAAAATAATAATAATCTCCTATTATCTAAGAAATTTAAAGTGGGGATTTGAGTGTGGTGGTGGTGATGGCCGAAAATTATGAAGGAGGAGGAGAAGAAATTGTGATTTGAATCCTTGATTTTATTCCTTAATCCTTTAAGGTAAAGACTTTCTAACCTAATTTTGATTTGTTTAAATATTAGGGTTCTTACTATTAATTTAATTGAGGAAATTTGGGGGGTTTTTATTTATATTGAATTAATTGCTATAATACAAGTTAGGGTTATTGAAATTTAACCAAATTAGGGGTTTCTAGTTGGCTAGCATGGAAGTTTAGATGATTGTTAATGAAAACGAGATGTGACAGTTTTGGTAACTGATCTTGTCGTGGGTAAAACACCCTTGTAACAGATTATTCACTTGTTGAGTCCTAAAAAGAAAATTTAGCTTTATGTAGTTGAAGTGGCTACTGGAATGAGTTTAAAATGTGGAGTAGAACTCGAGATATAAATTTTTGAAGTCAGTGTGGTCATTCTGAATTTTCAGCAAAAACGATTCTGTGTCAATTTTTAAAACAAGTATATCACACTGATACGGGTCAAATATTGTGTTGGTCACTGAAGATAAAATGTACCTAAATGTGTTAAGTAGACGTAGCCACTGGAATGAGGTCAAAATATGGTGTAGAACTCAAGTTACGGTCATTTGAAGTCGGTAAGGTCAAATCTGTTTTGTCAGTAAGAACAGCAACTGTTTGTGTTTTTAAATCGACCAGAAGTCACTCTTGAGGGACAATTCACATATTGGTCACTAAAGATAAAATGTAGGTATATGTGTCATCTAAATTTGGCCACTGGAATCAAGTAAAAAGAGTGAGTAGAACATGAGTTATGCATGTTTCAAGTCTGCTTGGTCAAATATGAAAATGACGATTTTGGTACGAAAGTAAGTTTTGGTCAAATGAAAATGATATAAGAGATACATGTTTGATAAACCAACCCAAGAATAATATAAGACTGTAAATGATGGGTTGGGTGTTGAAATGCTAGTGATTATGGCTAGACGGCCTAGTATGTGATTGATGATCCTATATGCATTTGTGTATTGTTGCTAGGTTGAAGCATACATATTTTGTGTTCTTGCGGTCATCTTGATTTATGATTTTGGTTGTCGCGGAGGAGGTGAGTTTTCTTGAATACTTTTATATATGCCTTGGGTCAATTATCATATAATGGTGGATTCCGTGTGTGGTAATTGATTTGGCGTTAAGCCTAAGTAGTGGCCGTCTTTGATTACAGGCCTAAGTAGTGGCCATAGTCCATGTGGGACATAGCTCATGTGGAGCATTGATATTGTTTATTGAGATTGTAATCATTTGCTTATATGGATCCATGTAATGCGTTGGCACAAAGGAGAGTATTATAGATATGGCACAACAGTGCCATAGTCTATATGCAATAGACCTTTGTGCATTGCCCTCCTTCGTGTGTATAAATGTATGCAAGATTATTCACTAAGTTTTGCTTACTTTTAGTTGTTTACCCTTTTTATAGGTTGTCCCGGTTATGGAAACAAAGCCAAGTAATATAAAGATTTAATTTGAATTGTAAGGCTTGATGCACATCATATTCGTGATAAAATGGTATGTGGCTAGAACCCATAGTGGCCCTCTTGATATGTCATTTTGTTAAAGTTATTTTTATATAAAGTGTTGGAGTCAAGAAGTTCTTAGTTATTTATAATGGGTCATTTTGTATAGTAATGTAGTGATTATGGTTAGATGTATTTTGAAAAATATTATCCGTAACAGTTTTTGATGACGATTTTACGAACGGGTCATGCCGAAATTTCTAATTTTTGTGAGTTGTCTTTTATAACGAGTTTTGGTAAATGTATTTGTCCAGATTTATAATTGAGTACATTCCTTTTTTTTTTAAAAAAAAAATCTTATAAAATGGTCGAGTCGAGTTTGGTCCTTTCACAAAGTTAATGGTCTAGTGAATGAAAATGGGTTGTTAAGACTATCCGGAGTAAGACGTTTTTTTTCAATTTTTTTTGCTCCGGAACGCCATGGAACGTCCGAGAACGCCCAGAACATTGCCCCGAGGGGCGTTCTTTGACAAAAAATTGAAAGGGCGTGAGAAAATGGACGTCGAAAAGGAAGGAAGAAACACACACGTAGGATAGAAAAGGAATCTTTGTGGGTCTATGTAAGGGCTTTCTATCTAACGCCTTGCTCCAACAAATAAAAAGAAATGTCCATTGATAATTGGACTGTCATGTGTCGCGAGATGCCCTTAGAAAGGGAAGCCTTGCTCCGGATACTTTTAAGTTAATTCACAGTGTAGTTAACACATAAGCACATTATGCACATTTATGAACCAAATTAAGTTGATCGACCCATTTGGATATTGAGTCCCAAAAAATAATGAAAGAACTTATTCCTATCCAATATCTAGTCCTCTTTATAAAACATCAACGTCGAGTCTACTAATGTTAAAGAAAAAGAAAGATGCCTTTACTTAAATCCTTTTAGCTTTCAAGCCTAAAGGACATTTAAAATGGTTAAAATATTCATTAGATTAGATTCCATATTCCATTTAACTTATTTATGAATTTCAACTTAATTAAGAAACATCATATATACTTAACCATAAGAATTCATTAACTAGTGTGCATCAGAACTTAATTGTAGATTATGATTACAATATCATTTGTCAATTATAAGGGTTACAAACTAGATTCATTATCTATATTGAACTTGCTTCATTTAGGTATACGACGTTGTTTTGCATGAATCAAGTAAAAATTAAACAGACCCAAATTAATACTATATATTATTTACTTATGGACCTATGTACGGTACAGGAGCCAACTCTTCATCTCGTAGCGATTGTTGTTGTCTTGCGATAAACGCCTCCACTGTTCGTCTAAATTCATCGCTACTCAGTTCATCCTTGGACACGACAACTGTTTCGCCGCCACCACCACCACCACCATCGACGCTCTTTACTATTTTTTTATCTGTCACAGACCGCCTTAATTTCTTATAAACTCGGTTATGTTGGCATTTCACTTTCACCATACTCCCGGATTGACTCCTACAAATCTTTCTATCATTACTTGAAACAAGATTATTTGTTTCACAAGTAGAAATAGTAGTACTGTTATGTACCACCCTCTTTTCACAACTTCTAACGTACTCATCATAAACATCGATCTTATCGTTATGATCGCCATTTTCAACCACTCGAGATTTGAATAACAGGATCAAGATGATCATGTTTCCTAGCACGAAAACATATTTAGAACTAAATGAGATTCCTTTGAGAAGGTCAGTAGAGACATTAATGTTGAATGGAAGCTGAATTGGTAATCTAGAGATTACAATTAAGAAAATAATTAGCTCAATGAATCGGAACAAAGTAGTGAATCTTTGTAGCTTGTTATTATTGTACTCGTAGATTGCGTTGGCCTTTTCGATTTTGACATTGTCTGGGTTCATTATCTTTCAACGAAAATTTGAGGTTTGTTGGATTGTTGAGGGATTTCTCACTCAATAGAATAGTGATTTAGGATCAAGAACTTCGATCATTATAAGAGCAAAATTGGAATTGGATGTTTCCAAGAGTGGAGTTTTTTTTATTTGTTTTTGAGCAACAAGCTTTGGTGGTAGTGGTGTGGTATTTATAGCTAAAAGTAAAAGTATTATTCTTAACCACAAAAATAATATACTTATTAAGTGAAATAAAAATAAAGATTCTTTTCAATAGTAATCTTGTGTGTCTTTTGGAAGAACTCATCCATCTAATATAGTGATCGTATCAACAAAAAGGTTATAGAATTAGCTAGGAAATTAATATATGTCCTTCGTCGATCTTGTTTGCTAAAGGAATAATATTATATTACGTGTTTTAATATACCACAGACTAATATACTTATCTCTATATAATAATAATAATAAATAAAACAAAATTATTTTTACCAATATTTCTAAAAAGTTTTGGAGGTGGCAAACCAATATTTTACAAGAATTTTTTTTTATTTAATTATGATGTCATATTATATATATAGAAATATCCCCTTACATATTTAATAAAAATATTAATTATTGAAAAGAAAAATATAAATTCTATCTTATATAATATTACAGATAAAATCTTTTTTTATTTACTTAATACAATAGTTACTCTTATTTTATAAGTTGTTATTATTATTGTATTGGTTGATTTATTAACTCTATAATCATTATGTTAGTTGAATTATTAGATTTACATCAAGTTATAATGTATCAATAACAAACATTACATATATTTTTTAAAAATTTTAAATTTTAACCCGAGTTAATTCAGTGAAACAAAAAGGTTGTTTGTTAGATTTTTTCTATGGTCATTTAAAACTATTTAAAAACTATTTACACTTAAGATTGAAAACCATTCATCTTTTGAGACCATTAGGATATCTTACTTCTAGGCCAAACGGGATGGACTCCGCTCTGTGAAACCTTTTGAATTTTACATCATTAAGATAATAGTACGATTGGTAGATGATGGGTAAAACAGACTATATAGTGGTCAGATCGTGATAGTAGGGTGTTACTAGATACGAGTATTATATTGACAACAGTTCAATGTAGTTAGTACTTACTTTAATCTTTTATAAGTTAGAGTTTTTTAAATGAGAAATGATATATCTTCTTAATAGATCTTAAAAATATTAAATTATGATAAGTGTAATCAACGCATTCTCTCTAATAATTTCAGGAAAATTATTTAAGAGAATTTATCATTTTCCATTCTGAATACGAGACTTATGAGTATTTAGTTGGATTAGATTATTAGAATGTCGAACAGTCTAAGTCGTCTCTAAGTATATGCTTCATTCGTGTGGGTTAGTGTGGATATTGTGTAATATTTAGCTTTAGCTTTGGTATTGTAACGTTTAATGTTGAAATGATGATTGATGAAGCTATGTTTTACAAACTGAGATCTAAAGTTCAAACATGCAACTACTACAAAGACCGATGATGTTGAAAATAGGATGCGTTTTCAAAATATCATCGATCTTTTGAAAATAGGATGCGTTTTCAATATATGTTGAAAATAGGATGCGTACAATATCATCCTATTTGGGATTATTTGAAAATTAAAGATTCTAACTTTTCTATTCTAATCTAATCCAATCCTTATTATTATTATTATTATTATTATTATTATTATTATTATTATTATTATTATTATTATTATTATTATTATTATGAAAACATAACTTATATTAGAAATTTATAGATTATTATTATTATTATTATTATTATTATTATTATTATTATTATCAAACTCAAGAAAATAGCATTAATGTGGTGGGTAGCTTAAGTTTTCATATATGTATCCTAACTTTAAAAAAAGTGATATTGTACGCATCCAAAAAAATGTAACCTATATAAATTGTCATGTCATTAATACAAAAGGTCTACAATATTAGCGTTCTTAAATGTTTGAATCCCGTGAGCAAAAATATATACTTTTTCGTGGCCACAAAGATTTACCTGTGATGACTCTATGCTATCTGAAAAGCAGTCTCGTATTAATCGACCCTCAGAACGGGTCAGATATTTACAGAAATAAAGATTAAAAAAATATAAAAATTATAAGTTTGCTAATTAATATGTACGATAAGTTTTATATGAAAGTGTACATTTTTTTAACACTTCTCTCATGTAAAGCACACGATTAACATTTACATTTCCAAAATCATCTTTGCGTGCATATGTAAGGATTCATTGGTAGATCCAAGCTAGTCCAGGTTGTTGCATGCATTGTAATTCTTCAAGAAAGATACATAGATAATGTTGGTCATTGGTCAATAGTTGAATTAAAAAAAGCCATTGGTGAAATAAATTTCATAAGGGTGTTCAAGAAGCTTGGTTTTAATATATAATGAGATATGTCATCCGGGCGTTGCCTCTGGAGACATTACAACGGTTAACGGTTTAATAAAAAAAATATTATTCAAAAAATAAGATGCCATAAACTTTTTGAAGAAAACATGTATTATTCAACATATTAAAAACTGACAATTGTCAATTAAAAAATGAACTGTAAAAGTTTTGTGTGAAAGTGAAAGTCGTTCGCATAAAAGTTCAGTGCTAAAAGTGTAAGAGACTTAAATGTTGTGGTGAAAATAAAAGAAAATTAAAAAGTATAAAAATTTAGTGCTAAAAGTATAAGGGGTTAAAATGTTGTGGTGAAAATAAAATGATTAAAAAGTTTATTATTCTTTACAAGTTTTCCCGTACATGTCTTTTTAATATATGTGTTAAAAAGTTTGTTGCTAAAGTATAAGAGGTTAAAATGTTGTAGTTAAATAAAAGATTATCAAAAAGTAGAAAAAATCAGTGTTAATAGTGTAAGTTGTTAAGATATTGTGGTGAAAATAAAAAAATTAAAAAGTTTATAAAGAATTATAAAAGTTTTGTTCTAAAAGTGGAAAGAGTGAAACTATTGTGGTGAAAACAAAAAAATAAAATAAAAAGTATACTATTCTATACACGTTTTTCCGTACCTAAAATAAAAGAAAATTAAAAACTATGAAAGTTTAGTGCTAAAAGTGTAAAGAGTTAAATTATTGTGGTGAAAATAAAAAGAATACAAAGTTTACTAAAAAATATTATAGTTTAGTGCTAAAAATGTAAAGATTGAAAGTTTTGTGTTGAAAATAAAAAGAATAAAAAGTTTACTAAAAAGTATTATAGTTTAGTGCTAAAAGTGTAAAGATTGAAACTTCTGTGGTGAAAGTAAAAAAAATAAAAAGTATACTATTACTAAAAAATATTATAGTTTAGTGTTAAAAGTGTAAAGATTGAAAGTTTTGTGGTGAAAATAAATAGAACAAAAAGTTTACTAAAAAGTATTATAGTTTAGTGCTAAAAATGTAAAGATTGAAACTTATGTGATGAAAATAAAAAAATTTAAAAATATACTATTTCTTTGATACTTTGTTTTTAATATATATATTATAATGACCTATTTAAATAACATTAGCAAGTACGAGTAGTTTTATTTTAAGTGATCTATCAAAATGTTTCCTTACTATTGTGTAAGACAACTTTAGAAAGATGATTTACGTTATATACCGCCATGTTACATTTTAAGTTGATTTTAAAAAAAGAAAGTAAAGTAATTCTAGTGGATGAGAGACTTCTCGCAAGTGGCAAAACATGAATGGTAAAAAGTGGAATGTTTGCTTGAAAAAGGTAAGAGATGAGAGAGAAAAAGCATAACATAAGCATCCAGTTAACAAACAAAATCAAACGTCCAATTCTCTTGTTGCCCACCAGAACGGTGTTCTCCAAATCGCCTATTATTCCGCCTTGTACCAATTAGCCATAGAAAAACAACGTCATCCATTCACGTCTATCACTAGCTAATGTGTTGCCCGGGATTAACAACGACAAATAAAAAAGTCAATACATAAATAAACAATGATAATAATAATGTAAAAAAAAAAACATAAGTCTCACCAAATTTCATTACAAATATCATTACAAACGTGGGATTACAATATAAGTCTCACCAATGACTCTAATCCACTATTACAAATATCATTACAAACGTGGGATTACAATATAAGTCTCCAATGACTCTAATCCACTATTACAAATATCATTACAAACATGGGATTACAATATAAGTCTCACCAAATTTCACTTTTTACGAAAAACTCTTAAACTCTCTGAGTTTCATCTTCAAACAAGAATCAATTTGCTTAGAACATTTAATACAATAACTCTTAATTATTGTTATATTGTATAAGCAAGTCATCAAGGTAACTTTATGCTAGTACCAATGTTGGACAAATTAAGATTCCGGCACTATAAAAAGTTTGTTGTTTGTACGCACCACTTTTTAAAAATGCGAAAAAATTTCTTAAGTTGTTCCCACTTAAAAATGTGTATAAATAGTCTAACTAAAAAGTGTGAAAAAAGTTACAAGTTTCACATTTAAAAGTGCGAAGAAAATACACACTAATAATTAAGTGTGTAAAATATTAGATTTGTACGCACTTTTAAATGTAAAGATAATTTCTTCGCGAGTGATTTTTACGCACTATAAAAATCATTTCTTCGCACGTGATTTTTATACAAGTGGGAAGAAATCGTCCGCGAATAAATGATCTCCACACTTATAAGTGTGTAAAGTATAAAATTTTTACACACTTATTAGTGTGAATATTTTTCTTCACACTTTTAAATGTGAAACTTGTAACTTTCTTCGCACTTTTTAATGTATACTATTTTGTACACATTTTTAAATGCGAAGTATTCAATAAAATTTTACACACTTTTCAAAAGTGTATAGAATAAAATGTGTAGAAATAATTAATTTGTTGTAGTACGGATTAATTATCATCATAAGTACATGTCTAGTACGTGCATCAATGTACGTGTCTTTTAGGTTTAAGTTGCGGCAAAAATAAATGTTTGGAAATCTTAATACAACACTACTATAAAAACAATAGATAGATAAGCTAGGTTTCCTCGATTCACATTTTTTGGAGTAGTGACAGTTCCTTTTACTCACATATGCACGATCTAATCGTATATTTTGTAGCTATTTGTGAATGAGATTCAAACCCATTAAGACACCTTGGATAAAGCTTAATAAACAAAAGATTTATCGCCATCGGTCCCAACCTTCGGCCTCACTTGTATACTTTTGTCTCTCGCTCTCCATCATATTAAATCAATATAATGCCTTCACAAACTTACATCATCTAACATTTATAAAAGTTCGTAACAAATACACTGATGGAATTCAAGGAGAAAACGAAAGATGGTATAAAAATACTACAAGCCTCTACTTTAAATTAAATAGTCTATAAATAAAAAGCGATAAATTAAGAGCCTTAAAATATTTCTTTTCAATATGTGTTTCTTGGTTTAAAGTAACTCTTAATGAGTAATCGATGATGTCAAATGTCTTACTTTCCACATGTAGGTTTTTATCTATAATAAAGATGTATATAACACATGTCTTCTCCATATATAATTAAAAGTTCGTATATATAATTGCTTGTGTAGACACTTAACATCACTTTTTAGACATAGAAAAACATAAAATTTAACTAAGTATGCCAACTTTTCCATTTTATATGTATTTTATTAACAATATATATATATATATATATAGGGTAACACTCCAGTGAGAACACTTAAAAACATCATTTTGAAGCATTAAAAATCCATAAAACTAAGATAGTGCATGACTTATTATCATTATTTAAGTGTTTAACAACACATTGATCCGTCAAAATTGAAAAAATCATGTTTTTTTGTTGGATGCATCATTTTGATGAATATGCATCCAAGATGGATTCACAAAACAAAAAAACATAACTTTCTTGATTTTGACAGACCAATGTGTTGTTAAACACTTAAATAATAATAATTAGTTATATACTATGTTAGTTTTATAGACTTTTAATGCATTAAAATATAGTTTTTTTTATGTTCTTACCGTATTCTTATTTTTTTATTTTAATACTGTTCTTATTTTATTGTACATATATCATGATCGTTTTCCATTTCTCTTACCATTTCAATACTTTACCTAAAAAGGAGAATCATACTTAAAAAATATTATAAAGAGGTTCTTAGTGTTAGCTACTAAAAATCTACTTCAAACTGATTTTTGGTTACACTTTACTCATAATATATATAAAATAAATAGCAGCCCATGCACGTCTTCCTTTAATTATTACATTTGCCTTTGAGGGTGATTCATTTACACGATGGACATTGAGTCATTGATTCCTTATGTTTTCTAATAGAAAATTGTATGCATATTGTATGAAGTTTCTCAAAAAGAAAAATCCACAATTTAATGTATAACCATTTGTGGATTACGTGCATGTTACATAAGTTCATATTATATACAACAATTAAGCCATTAAACATATACTAACCATATGTTCACGAAATATGAAATAAATAAACTATGATAATATATGAAAGTAAATAGAAAAGAATATGGATATGAATTCGGATACGAATACAAATATGGGTCGGTCAAATTCGTAACTATGAGAAATTGGTAACACGGTCGACACACGTCGTGGAAAGGAGTATCATTGATTAGGACTTTCAACTTTATATCAATTTCCTTTCATCGTTTGTTCTCCTTGTCTCACGAATATTTTCAAACTATTATCGACCATTTATATTTTGACTCTTTAATATCTTTTCAACCAAGGTTTTGATCTTTTTATCCATTATCCAACTTCTTTACTATTACTTTTTAAAAAATTTTATATGATAAGTATTTTTTTTCTTATTGTTTTTAAACGAATTACTCGTATTATTCTATTTTTACTCCTCTTATGATGGATCTCTGTGAATTTCTCCTTTTGGTCTTCGGATGATAAACGTATTTCATCATAAGTTTAAATTGGGGATCTATTCTGTGAAAGGGTTCACTAGCACATACCCAGTTAAGACGGCGTATAATATAGACCTCTTGAAATTTGCAAGCCGCACCTTTTGAAAAAAAACATTTTAGAAACGTACAAATTATATGACATACATTTGAATACGTTGAAATTGGTTGGTTGTATTCAAACTAATGGTATGATTTGGAGATATTTTGTTATTGTCGATTCTTTCGAGTATTAAGTTAAAACTTATATCTACTAGACTACTACGCATAACTTACTTGTCTATTAGCATCTTGAAACTATTTATGAATAAGAATCGTATATGATATTTAGAATGTGATGTGACCATGTCGATCATCGTATTTTGAAGTTCGGATGATGCTAATTTATGTTCCATATCTTATTCGGATAAGATACCAACGTAATGTGCTTCACGCACATATAGATACGCACATATTGTGATATAGATACGTTTTGTCCCCAGTCTTGATATTCATAGCAACACTTGTGACACGAATCCCTTAATATTTATAGGTGAAAATTGTTGTGTCTATTATAGTTAGAAATGGTGACTAAGTTAGTTTTTATTAGGGATAAGGCAGAAAATAAAAAGCACCTTTCGATTAATTCACGAAAATAACAGTGACCTATAAAATTTTACTTTTTAGCAATGAACTTTCATTTATTCCCAAAAATAGTAACATTTGACACGTGTACATGATGACGTGGACATTTTTTTAATTACGTGGCATTTTTTAATGACATGACATTATTTTTTATTTATTTATTATATAATTTTTACCAGCCGTGTCATTTTCCCCAAAAAAATGACATGGCTCCATTTCAGTTTCGGTTCCAGTAAGGTATTTTTTTTCGTCATTTTCTTATGAAGCTAATTTCAGCTTGATTTTTTTGATTTTCGTTGAGTTTCTTTACTATTTCAAGCATTGAAAAGCTGAAAAGCTGTGTATGAGGATCTTACAACGGACATAGATCTAGCTCTTCTTTGTCTATTTCGAGATCGGAAATGATCCCTACACAACACAATTTTACCATACACAACAATATATGCATTAAAAGGTTATACAGTACAACTGTCTGATACATATATTGTTGTGTATGGCAAAATTGTGTTGTGTAGGGATCACCTCCCTTTTGAGATTAAAAACCTCCAAAGTTAGATGCCAAAACGTCGTCGTTTTAGCCTGAGGGAGATCCTGGGGATGTTCAAGTTAAGACGAGAGTTTCATAGGCCGGATCAGAGCCGTTTAAGAATAGTTTGTTGACAAATGACATAGATCCAAATAGGGGAGGTCCAGAGGTTAGCTCGAACTCGAACAGACCGCCGCCGGTTTCTAATCTAGTTGAAGAAATCGAGAAGAAACCATCTACACCTCCGACACCACCGTCGTCGGTGGAGTAATCCGACAATAAATGAGAGTTTGTTGCCAGAAAGTAAAACTTTTAAAGGTCACTATTATTTTCGTAAGTTGATCAAAATGTCCTTTCTATATTATGTAGTTATAAAGTATGTTACGTCATTAAAAAAATGTCACGTAATCAAAAAATGTCCATGTCATCATTTACGCATGCCAAATGTTACTATTTTTGGTAATAAATGAAAGTTCATTTCTAAAAAGTAAAACTTTTAAATGTTGCTATTTTCGTGAATTGATCTAAAGGCACTTACTATTTTCTACGGTTATCCTTTTTTAATACTGTATAGTGGTTGGCTCATGGTCGGGTTGTCTAAATGTGCTTGATGTTGTTAGGTATATCTTGCCCTTAAAGTTCCTTTTTGGAACCATATATCCATTTTTATCCATCTAATAGAAATACAAGTAGTTCTATGACTAGTCTACACTCTACAGACCCATATTAAATGTGCTCGGGAGCTGAGATAGGAGTACAAGACCTGGCCCCTCATCTTCCAAAAATCCACAGGCCCATATTAGTAAATAAGTAAGCAATTATCTTACCTGGGCTGGCAAACCAAACCACCGACCCAAAACAAACATAAACATTGTTTTCTGGATTTATGGATCATACAAATTAAGCTTGGATCTCGTAAATACACGATAGTGGGCCTTTTTCATATAGCCCATGCTCATAATTTCAGAACCTTATCTGCATACTTGTAAATTAATTGCATAGTTGTATTTGTGGTTTTAGAGTCCATAATTATATATTGTCCCTAATTCATTTATTTAAGAAGTTGAGCTAAAATATCATTTTTTTTTTATATGTTAATAATCCACGGGTTTTTGGGTCCCAAGTAATGTCGTCGCTATGGGAACAATTTTACTCGTATTTCTTTTGCAGATAAATTGCACCTAGAATATTGTTTTTTTCACCATGCTTAAAATCAAAAAATTAAATATCATCTCGATTTTAATTATAGACTTTTTATATAAACCACTACTACTTGTGAGATAATGTTGTCGTGCACCTTTTTGAATCACATACGTTTTTTTAAGTACTTAAGGTCAAAAAAGATAAGTTCTAAGTTTGAAACCTTTAGTTACTTTTGCTCAATTACCCATATAGTCGTTGTAAAGTCTCACCTTATCCTCACAATAAAAAATATTTTAATCTATCGTAATCTTTTTAATTAGTGTGGTGAGATACATACATATCAAAATCTATCACTTTAACAAAAGCACTAAAACTAACTTGTAACATCAAAATCAAACCCAAACCCAAACATATAAACACAAAAGCATGTTTCAAACGGTTTCTCATGCCACAAACATTCAATTTGTACCAATACGAAGAAGTTTGGATTTTTTATTATAATTTTTTTTTGGAGTTTGTTTATGATATTAATTTGAATGCAAAAAGACTAAAAATTTGTCACTAATTAAAGATACCAAACAAGTAATTTTGTCACCCTGTCGATCTTTTGAAAGAGATATTCTTTTACGCAAATTAAGATGAATAGAATTGAATTGATGAACATGCAATTAATTAATGTTGACCGATTCCACAAGCTTCCCGAGCATTTTGGGTTAGCCAGACCTACTATACGCAAGATATTGCATTTTTGTGATCTTTAGTTTTATAATTGTCTAGCTAGTGATGAGAGACATGATGTAACATAAAATAGAATGTTAAGAGTTCAAATCTGATCACCTGATAATAATGTTCTAGCTAATCGACGATTGTGATTTAGAGATGTGGACATGTAACATATATAGAATGTGACAAATCTCGATCACCTTCTATATATGTAACTCTTCTTAATTCCCCATGTTCGTGGCCGGAGATCGACCAATAATCAATGGATTGATTATATATCTTCTTCTTTTTTTAATACTCGCACACTTATACTTATCGACTTTGATGATCATTTTTTCCACATATTTGGCAGATATGAATGATATATGGTAACTTTAACTGCGGGGGAAAAATTGGATGTATACAATGCATCCCCGGCCCAAAGTCAATAAAAGACAACGTATGTGGAAAATATGGCGATAATTTTCTTCGTCGTCTTTTGTCTTTATCGTCAACATATCTAATTTTCTCCACACCTTCTTTTTCTCTTCCTATAAATACGTACGTACCCACATATCGTCTCAACATATATATATATATATGCTCTTCACAGTGTAGTTCACAGAACTTCTAACAAGTGTTCTAGCTTGAGCTTAATCATTTAAACATATATGGCGAAACCTTCAGTTGCTTTCTTCGCATTCCTTCTTTTGCTCTTCATTCTTGCTATCTCGGGTACTTATTAATTATGTTATTTGAACCTTCAATTCGTTTTAGTTTTTGGATTCTGTATTAATCCAATTCAAGCAGGGAAACAAGTTATGCATTATGACTAGTTTAATTAGTTTTTACTTTGTTAGTTATTAAAGCTATCGTAAATTTATAATGCCTCTACACTAGCATGGCTTTTTATATTATTAAAATCTTGATTAAAATAAACTCCTACGAGTACTTATTAAGGTTAAATTTGTTTTGAAGATCAATATAACATTTATTTTTTGACGTGTGCGATGTAAATAAAGAATAGTTCACCCTCGCTGTTTGGTTCTCAATATATATATATGTTAATTAAGTATTTTAAGTTAACATAAAGTTGATGAAATTTCGGGTTAAAATTCAAAATTGATAGTTATATCGTGACCTGTAATTTTAATTCAATGGTCAACATCTTTCTAAACTTACCCTTCAAGTTACTAGAATCTCCACCCTATTCTTAGAACCAAACGACTCCTTATATACTTGTATATCTCAATATGTTAACTTGATATACATAACACAATTCCATATATTAATTTGTACGTATATATGTACTACAGAAATATCGTATGTGAAGGGAGATTTATGTGAGAAAGCGAGCAAGACATGGTCTGGAAAATGCGGAAACACAAGACACTGTGACGATCAATGCAAATCGTGGGAAGGTGCAGCCCACGGAGCTTGTCATGTTCGCGACAATAAACACATGTGCTTTTGCTACTTCAATTGTCCTAAAGCCGAGAAGTTGGCTCAAGATAAACTCAAAGCCGAAGAGCTCGCCAAGAACAAGCAGCAGCTTGAAGGCGACAAGGTACTGCCAGCACATAATTGATTGATCGCGCGACCAATATATATATATATGCTATCATCCTAGCTAGCATGAATAACAATCGTTGTATGATTAATTATGAATAAACAAGAGATGCCGCTATATATATGCTATATATCTACTTAACATATATATGAGCATCTTTCTATATATATATATATATGTAAGGGTGTTTTCTTGCATGTGGAATTAATCATTTGCATGCATATGATTCCATGCATTAATGTTTTAGTAAATTTATTAACGTGTTTCAGTATATATTGTGTTGTTATAATTTAAACATGAACAAGCTCGTCTCACGAGTACACACAACTCACATATGAATATATTTTCAAAAATGAAAATCATGAAAATATCCGAAAATTCATGTTTCGCAAGACGTTTTGTTTTGATTAGCAAATTAAAGGAAATAATATATATACGCCGTCGTTTATATATAGAGGCATGCAGTGGGTGGATCTTCACCCATTTAACAAAGGGGACCGAAAGTTATGGGACAAAAAAAACATTATGGAAAATACCGGGAATGTCAAAAGTCACAGGATTTAGAAATGATACTAAGGCTATATATTGGGAGTGGTCACGGGTTGGAGGGCTGGGTAGGTGAACCCGTTAGGGAACACCAACGCCCAACGAGTTGGAGTTCAAAGGGTTCGGAAGATGTTGAGGTCTGGAGGAATTTCGAACGTTGGAGCATGTGAAAGTGGGGGATGTAACCGTTGGAGTAGCCGTTACATAAAAAAATAAACTCCCCAAATTTCTACCTATAAATACATTTCTATTTTTTCCAAACAAATCACAACAAAAAATCTATATCACACACATTCACCAAAAACACCTCATTTTTACCCCAAAAATGGATTCCTTTTCCTCGTCATCTTCATATTGTGTGTCGCCTACACTACCCGACTTATCTACAGGGAGAGTTAGACATGATTGGTGAGATTTGGGAGGGTTGAGAACTTAGGCTTCATGACCCCCTATGCCTTAGGAAATTTTTTTCCAGACATATAACGGATAAACTACACTATTAAATATTGAAAAACGGAAAGGGCCGGGGACCACCCTCGGGCCTTAACAAAACTCCGCCCTTGTATAGATATAAATTAATAGAGGTTTTCAAAAATTCTAAGTTTTTCCGGACATTCATATAATATAATGTAAAATGAGTAGTAGATTATTTCATTAAAATTGATACACACCGAAGTTGCTATGCTAGTTTATAAGTAAAATATCAAACTCATTCGCACTTTGAAGATATATATAAACATTAATTAATTTGTAACTCCAATTTTCTCAATCTCTCTTGTTTGAATAAATTAAGTGGTCTTTACAATATCAACTTTCACATATAAAAATATAAATAAGTTATACACCAGCATTACATACTTTATAACTATGAACTTTTTTATTACATCTAGATATAAAAATTAATTATTATAATTATTTGCCACATTGGTGAATATAATAATGATGTTAATACATATTATAGGTGCTAATAAACTAATAAACTTTGTACATTTATATATCTTTATATAAAAAAAATAAGATAATTTTGGATAAATTTGTCTTAAGTTTTTGAATGCTGCATTTTAAGCTTTTTGTTTATTTGCTATTTTTTTATCTCGTTTTAGTATTTTGTGATAAATTACTTTACAGAAACATTTAATAAAAATCTACTATTTAAGAATTATATAATGAATAAACATTCATAGTTTATACTTAATCACGTACGTATTTAAATTATTGTTTGAAGTGATAATTCACATATAGATAATATCAAATTATATATACTAGCATTAAGTTATATATATGATATAGTAATTTTTTTTCTTTTCATCTTTCAAATTATAGAAGATCTTATTTTACCTTTCAATTATCAGATAAAAAATTTAATCTTTTTCAAAATTAATAAATTATTCATTTTCTGAAAATTAACCCTTTTAGTTTATAAATTATATATACATTAAAATTAAACTTATGTTAATGGTTTATTTATAAAGTATATTTTATATTGTATATTTTTGATTTTATTTGTTTCTACAGGTTGCATGATATTAGACATTATCAAAAAATAAGTTCATTAACTAATACTAAAATATATTTATTTATGTTAAATATGACTTTATATTTAAATAAATTGTTATTACAATGTTGTAGTTTTTTACATTAAATTTGGAATATGCATTTATTTATTTTAATGTATTTTATGACAACAATTATTTTTTATGTCAGATATGAGTTTATCTAGTATTATAAATATAGAAAAAAAGATGTAGCAAAAAATATATTTAATTTGTCGTGGTTGAGTACTGTTACACTAAAACAATAATGTAAATAAAATAAATCTCGGATCATTTATAAAACAACGTATTTGTTTGACTTGATTGTATCGTATTTGACTAACTAAGCTATTTTTACCAGACGATTAATTTTAAATCATATACGATCGGGACGTGGCTATCTAGAATCATGTGCACGGCTAGAATCAAGAAGGGTTTAAACGCGCGATCATTTATTTTATTTGTTTATTATGAGGAAAGATTACAAGCCTAAGTAAGTCTATGTGTCAATTTTGTTAGAGTCGTCTCACTTTTTTTCTTCTATTAACTAGCTTATTAACCCGGGTTTAACCCGGGCATATTGATAAAAGTTTTATAAAGACGTATCTTCGTCATTGAAATTGCAGCAGTCCAACGATACTCATAACCTCGAAATAATATACCTTATAATTAACTTATTAACCCATAATATACGAATAATTTAAAATTTTATTATGGCAAAATTATTGAAACGATTACCATGGAGTTTTTAAAAGAAAATTAAAATATTTTTTGTAAAGAAAAACATCCTTAAATAACAAAAATAAAAATGCAATAAATTTTAAAAGGAAAGTTTTTATGACATCATAAATAAATAAAGTTAAAAACAACAAAACTTTAACAATAAATTTGAAAATGACAAATAAGCTATTTATATAAATTAGTGATGTCATAACAATCTTCTTTTATTTAGTATAGAGATGGGTGTTAACTATTCGGACTAATTGAGTAATGTTAGTGCGTCCAAAGTCTTGGCTAATTGCCATTTGGGGTTTCGAATTGAATTTGGAATGGGACGAAGTTGAATAGTAACTGCGTCTCGTGATACTTATATATATGTATCTGATGATATGAATCGGGCGGAGTCACATCCACATCCATATATATCCACTTTAATTCAATTCGATTTCTTCGTCAATATCCACTTAAGTTCGATTTCATCATTCATGTCCATATCCGTTGGATGAAACAAGTACTAGATGGATACCCGTTCCATATATATATCATGGGAATATATATATATATATATATATATATGAGAAAAGTGAGTATGGATTAGATAAGTAACCTCTCACATACAAATATTTTAATATTTGTTTGAATTTTAAATTTTTACATGGCTCCCCATGATCTTTATGATTATAAAAACCAAGTGTGAGGGGTTCTCCATCTAAACTTAGATGGGGGACAACCCATACTCACTTCCCCTATATATATTATGGTATGTTTTTCATTCTTATATCGTTATTTAAAGAAAAAAAAGTAAAAAAAGGTAATTTGATGGGACCCCTGATTTCATGTACTATTTGGTACCCACTAATCTCTCAGTCAGGCTAGTGCCTAGTTGGTGAATCTCAACCACTTGATAATTCCATGATTATCTCAAGTTTACTTTTGACAAGACCCGCTGACTCGAACCTATGACCTCTCCTACTTATGTTTATACTGAACACTATATATAATTGCTCAATTCTAAGTTTTCAATTAATTAATCTCGATGTTAAGTAAAAGTTCATGTCTTAAATATATAGGTAAAAATTCCATATCGTTAGCTAAAAGCTTGATTAATGATGAATATCTTTAAATCAATTTTTTAATGTACATAATCAACCTAGGACCAAAAAAATAACTCATAATCTTTTGTAATAAGTGAAAACAGAATATTGAATGCATACAACGCGCAGATTCATCCACGAAAGTCCATATTATATTCTTCAAGATCATTTTTCCTTCTTATAAATACCTCCATCTTCTCAACCTTTTCTTCACAAATTAAAGCTATATATAACAAGCAATATATTGCATGTTCTTAAAATATTTCATTAGCTAAAAATGGCCAAAATTTCATCTTCTTTCTTTGTATTCCTTCTGCTTCTCTTCATTGTTTCCATATCAGGTGAAAAAAATGAAACTACGTACTTAGCATACATTTTTCAATGTCCATTATATAATATACGGTGTTGTTTACTCCCATCTACGAAAAAATATAGTGGCGGATTTAGAAATAACAATCATTCAAAGTACTTACTTTATGATTAACCTTGCTAGGTCCAAATTAATCTTGAATAACATGTGTCCAGATATGATTTTTCATATACTTGTGACACAACTTTCCAGTTTAGCCTAAGTTAATGTATGTAGAAACGACATTGATCATGCATAATTAATTATAAGTGTAGCAATTGTAATCGCTTAGTTTTTCATGCATTTACTTTTGATTAATTTCTAAACTTTCAATTTGCATAACGATTTGTGTAGAAATTGCGACTGTGAAGGCAGAACTATGTGAGAAGGCGAGCAAGACGTGGTCTGGAACGTGTCGTTACACGAAACACTGTGACAACCAGTGCAAGTCATGGGAGAGTGCAGCCCATGGAGCTTGCCATGTTCGTAAGAAGAAACACATGTGCTTTTGCTACTTCCACTGCTCCAAAGCCCAGAAGCTGGCTGAAACGACTAAACTTAATTAAAGCCAAAGACCTCGCCAAGAAATTAAAGGAGCGAACTACATTTCTAAATTAATAACTAGTATTATATTATGATTATGAATAAAGAAAATATGCTTAGTTAATACTATATTGTTAAGCATTTTTCTATAGATCGAGCTAGTATTAACGTTGTTTCTGCATGTAATTGGCGCTTGTGATCATTATGCATCAATGTTTAACTTAAGTTTTTATAATTTTTAGTGCGCCGGAATGAAACAAACTATGCCAAAAAAGTTATAGTGTGTATAAACTAACGTCTTTGTTTATTGTATGCATAAACTTGGTAAAAATGTTTAAATCATGCAATGTGTATACGTGATAGCCCATATGAGCTGCCACGTGTAATTTTTTTTTTTTAAACATGCCACGTGTAAGGTTTTAATTGGTCGGTCACAAAAAGTTACATGATATAAACATTGGGATTAGTTTCCTGAAATGTAACTATCTTTGACCGAATGTCTATAGTAGGAAAAAACTAAAGTTATGTGCATTGTATGTAAGCAACTTGAAAAAATGTTTATTATATGTAAGAAAACATACGTGGCAACCATATACAGGTGCCACTTGTCATATTGTAATTGGTTGAAACGAAACTCTTACATACAATAAACATTATTTCAAAGTTGTTTACATATAATACACACAACTTTAATTATTTCCTACTATAGACATTCGTTCAAAGTTTCTTACATTCGAGGGAACTAATCCCTATAAACATTTTTACTAAGTTTATGCATACAATAAACAAAAACGTTAGTTGGTGCACACTATAACTTTTTGGGCATAGTTAGTTGCATTCCGCCGCACTAAACCCTTTAATATATTACTAATATTTCATAATACCTATTTATGTCCAATATAAATTATTATTTTTAATGAAAAGGTGTGTATCATTTGCTTGCAACAGGAAATATGGAAATATAAATTAATTATGTTGTCTTAATCGGGTCCTATGTCTAATATAAATTTATAAAAAATCAATATAAGCAGTATAAGAGCGTTAGTATGCAAATTAGCAAAAATAATAGAAAATATAGGTTTAATAGTTATCTACAACGAAACAAATTGTGGAAACCTACTTACATATATACACTTGTTCTAATACCCGTATGATGTACGGTAACTATA
The DNA here is from genome assembly GCF_010389155.1 of Erigeron canadensis. Classification (NCBI taxonomy): domain Eukaryota; kingdom Viridiplantae; phylum Streptophyta; class Magnoliopsida; order Asterales; family Asteraceae; genus Erigeron; species Erigeron canadensis. The sequence goes on along the minus strand of NC_057763.1, from coordinate 30,145,083 downwards.
TAGATTGTATCGTAAAGAAATTTGAATATACATCATACATGATTTGTGAATATGAAATAAATTGTAATTAAAGTAACCGATGATCAAAACTCAAATTATAATAAACAATAATGATATATGTAATATATGTTTAGTTAGAATTTTGGATTTACCCTAAATTTTTAGAGTAATATCAAAATTAGAACTTGCAAGCATAGTAGATGACGACAAATAACTTTTTGTTTTGGATCGTAAACTCAAATTTTTGAAATCTTCATATTAATAACTTATTATAAGTAATATAAGTAATGAGAGTTAAAAATTTGAGAAAGAAAAAAAGACAATTCATTAATGAGAAAACGATCAATCAAATAAGGCTATAATGTCTTTTGTATTAATAAGCAAAGAGTTAGAGTTTAATTCTATGTCTAATAAGAAAATTTAATCTATATATAATTAAAAAAGTTAATTTAATAATATAATTAAATTAAAAGGACATGTGTCGATCAAGGATTACGACATGTATCATTTTAAGAACATCTCAATCATGTTTTAGTTTTATATGAATTTTATAAATTATATTCTAATATGGAGAACCCATAATGAAAATGTTAACATATTGAGATGCAGATTGCGTTAAAAATAAAAAATCAAAAAAATAGAGGTGTAGATTATTAGAGATAAAAACACACCAACAAGGCCCAATTTTTAGTTTTATTTGAATTTTCTAAATTATATTCTAATTCTAGCATATTATATTTGAAAATTAATAATATCTCTAAACTATATGATAATTACAAGTGGTAAAATTAAATGATAAGATTAAAAAAGAGATTTAGTAAAATTCAAATGTTATCATTTTATGATTTTAAAAGAATGTTCCGGCTATTTATCAAAAGGATATATCATTTCCCATTAAATAATTTCTTGCCATTAAAAAACATGCATAAGTTGTCATATGTTTATTTGTTTGGAAAAACCAGTTACGAGTATATGATAAGCAAATAGGCAAATTAAGCTTTAAGCATCGCTAAAAAGTATAAGGGGATTGGGTTACTAGTGAGTCTCAAAGAAAAAGGTAAAGAAAACTGCATATAAATGTATAGAGTGATCCAATACACGAGATATTGGCCCAACATAACCACATCTCGTGATGAAAATGTGTACAAAATTTGATCCGATGATAATAGTGTATAACTAAATAGAACACGAGGGATTTTTATTTTTTTTTAACGGCATTTTGTTCTACTCCTACTCCTAAATTATACGTACGCCTAGAAACCAGGTTTCTCAAAAAGACCCCTATTAATCCACCTCTACAAATGTGGGAAGTGAGACTCGAACCTAAGTGGATACTCTCAATGACAAAAACCTTACCCATGGTCGACCAACCCCATTGGCTTCAACGAGGGATGTTATATGCGCGTTGTCGTGGAACCTATCCCTGAGCCTAAAAAAGAGTTGTTCGTAAAATAATATCTACATTATCACAAACATATATTTTTATAATGTTATGACATTTTACTATACGTCGTATACCAATATAACATAAATTGAAAAGAAAAAACAACTTTTATAAGTCAAAAAGAAAAGCCAAAACCCAAAAAGAAAAAAAAAACCTATGTAACTTAGCCAACTGCCTAACTCTCAGTGTTATCAACATAGGTATCAGACTATATGTCTTGTTTTAATATATATATATATATATATATATATATATAGATAATCAAATTGTTTTAAAATAAGAACGGTGAGAACAATTTAATATCATCATTTTGATTCATTAAAAGTCCATAAAACTGACATAGTGCATAACTAATTATCATTATTTAAGTGTTTAACAACACATTGATTCATCAAAATCGAAAAAATCACGTTTTTTGTTGGATGCATCATTTTGATGAATATGCATCCAAGATATATGCACAAAACAAAAAACATGACTATTTCGATTTTGACGGATGAATGTGTTGTTAAACATTTAAATAATGATAATTAGTTATGCAATATGTTAGTTTTATGGACTTTTAATGCATCAAAATGATGTTTTTAAGGTGTTCTCACCGTTCTTATTTTAAAACTGTTCTCACCGGAGTGTTACCATATATATATATATATATATATATATATAGTGAAAAGTTAGATTGAGAACCTTTTTTTTTCGAGAATCTTTGAGAACTTTTCAAATCAAGCCCAACCGATGATTATTCTTTACATGAAAATTGTTTTTAGATTATTTTGTGAATAACTTATGTATAATTTTAAAGTTTATAATTGTGTGGAGCATAGATTATCATCCGTTATACAATTATGTGGAGATTTGGATTCTTGATCACATGTGGATGAATATTGCCATGATTACATGTATGTAAGTCGATCACATGTAATCATAACAATATTCGTGCACATGTGATCAAGAATCCAAATCTCCACATAATTGTATAACGGATGATAATCCATGCCTCCACACAATTATAAACTTTAAAATTACGCATAAGTTATTCAGAAAACAATCAAAAAACAATTTTTATGTAAAGAACAATAATTGGTTAGGCTTATATATATTATAATAAGTAAATAACATATAATAAGTAAATAACATATTAATATGTATATGCATATGTGCATAACCATTGTGTCAAATAACCATATATGATTTTACAAAAAATGTAAAATTAATTAGTACGATGATAGTCAGAAACTACAGAATTGATTGCGTTATGAAAGGCTGGGCCCATTGGGCCATCTTGTCCAGACCACATAAAATTGTGCATCATTTTTTAATTATTATCATCTTAAAAGATTATGTAAAAGAAAAAATAAAATGTAAAACTCACTATAATTATTTTCAGGAACTACAAAATCGATTGCGTTCTAAATAACAGACTGGGCCATTGGGCCATCTTGTTTAGACGGTCTCATGTTTTTAACCTTACAGACAAACAAAACCACACACGGTCCATGAAGAGTGAGATATTTTAGACAACAAAATTTAGCCTACAACAAACATACAAATGTTGATTATAGATTATATAATGTAACAAACTATTCATTTAAACGACCACATAAAACATGTTATCGAAATTTCATACTTGAAAAGTTAAAACTATTTATCGTCGTCAAATCGTAAGGTCCAGTATTCTTCTAGTTAATATAAAATGACAAATTAAACATAATGATTTAAACGGTTTTTATCTATAATATAATAATATACAAAGGAGTTCATCCCTTTCTTTCTTAAAAAATGATTTTAACCTTTACATTAATCCCGCCACCATCGACAACACCCGTCAGAGGCCGTACTAGGAAAAATTTTAGACGGGGCAAAATTAAAAAGTTCATGAAAAATATATTTAAAAAGCATAAAATGTTAAAATCCTATATAAAAATTTTAAAAATCCATAAAAAAAAAAATATAAAAATGGATAACAAAATTTAAATTTGGAAGGGAGCATTAGCCGCCCCACCCCCCTAGGCACGCCTCTAGTTGTCGCCACCAGCACGTCGCCGCTATGATCATCATGCCATTGCCCAATATAATTTAATATGTATAAAATTTTAGTTAATTTTATAAGCTATTTTTGGTTTAAGAGCTTTTTTTTTCCATTAGCTCTAAAAGTTCTATCAACCAAACAAAGAAAAGTAGATTATTATTTATGAGATCACGTTTGATTCAAAACCGGATATGAGATCACATTTTGTTATTTTTTTGAATTACGGATATGAGATCACATTTTGTTATTTTTTTAAATTACTCCCTATTTTTGAAAGAATTTTGGCATAAGTTCGATGCTTAATTAGTCTCGTAGCCTAATTAAAGGTTGGTATTATGCTGGAAATCGGGTGCAAAAGCTGGTTTCATGAAATACATGTATGACACGCCAATTCTTATTACTACGCATTTAATTAATGGTTGGAAACATAAGTCGATCTGTTCATTAGAAATGTGGATTACCCTTTAATCTCAAATCATATGTGTAAGGCATTATATATATTCTCACAGTCATCTCTAACATTGTTTCTTTTCAATAACAAGCTGAAAATTGCATTGCATATGGTATGTGCATGATGTACGATAGATCGATTACTTTGGTTTGTGTGTTAATATAAAATGTCGAACTTTCAAAAAAAAAATTCACCACTCAAAAAAATCAAAGTTTTAAGGAGTTACAAGAGGACAGTTTCTACTTGGTCAGTGACGGTTCTATAGAGAAAAGTATAAAGTAATGATATATATATACAATTAAGGGCCCTAAAATTAAACAACTTGAGAGTAAAAATAAAAAGAAGAATTATTCAAAAATTTCTTTTGATGAATTTGATTTAGTTTGAAAGATTATAAATAATACAAGTCTAGGCTATTTTCTTGAAACTCTTCACTTCAACTATAAATACTTCTCATCATTTCAGCAAGTATACTTGGTCCTAACGGGTGTATCAATTTCGTCATCTATAAAATGCCTAAATATTCATTCGGTTACATTGCAATACTATTTTTCGTTCTTGCTATCTCAGGTACTTAACTAAACTTATTTAGTCACATTTCAATTTCCTAATTATTATTTTGATATAGGAACATCTTGCCTTTGATCGCACTTCTACTATTATTTCCTCCATATATAATGGATATATATCGAAGTTAAGTTACATTCTGTTGAAAATTTTACATAAATACTTTGTATTTGGAGATTCCATTGCTAATTATGACTTCATAAGTTAATTTTTTTTTTCTTTAACAACAACCTGTCAATTATTGTTGTATCGTTGAAATATGATGGACATATTGTAATTATTTTTTTTGTATAATATATATAAAATACATATAATCAAACGAGCATGGTATCCGCGCAATGCGGCGACGAGTCGGCGATGATGGTGATGGCTACATCTATTGGTGTAGGTAAAAGTATTTGATTTAAAGTGGTTAGTAGAGATATTTTATAATATAATGGACTAATGGTGTAATTTAATATTAAGAGTTAATGGTGATTTAATTCATTAAGGGTATTTTGGTTAATTCGTATGTCCCATTGATGTAAACTTTCAATATAATGGTTATAATTTTTATATAGTAGTAAGTAAGTATAAGTATAGATATAGATAATTGACATTTTAGAAACTTATACGAGTTCATAGGAAAATTAAAATTTAAAAGTATTGAATATTATTATGAGACGAATGAACAAAATTTCGGAGCAATAAACGCTACTAAACGACAAAAACAGTTATCTTTTGACTTTTTCGGTCAAAGGAAACATAATGAGATGACGTGTCATCGCAATAAGCATGAGTTATCCTTGAACTATGTCTTATGTGATCACTATTAACTTACTCATTAGTAACTAATTAAACCAACGAATTGAACAGAAATACAGGCAGCAGTTAGTAATGCTCCAAAGTTATGTGAAAAGCCAAGCAAGACGTATTCAGGATTGTGTTTCAACTATGCTTGTGACAAAAAGTGTATGGAATGGGAGGCAGCATTTCACGGTGCTTGTCACACGCGTGAATCCGTAAACAACTGCTATTGCTACTATCACTGTGACAAAGCTCCTCCTGCCACAAAACCAGTTCCCCCTGAGGCAATGGCTCCTTCACCTGATGCTAGCGGTGGTACTGGATCACCACCGCCAGCTAAGAAAATTGTTGAAAAGGTCACAAATTAAGCCCATGGTGTGTAAGACAAACTAGTCTAATGTTAAAATAAACACAAAATGCTTAATGTGTTTTAGCTTTATTAATCGCAGAAATGTAACTTGTGTTGCATTTAAGTATAAAACCAATAGCTTACAATTCAATGTGTAAGTATTTGAATTTGAGTGATATAATAAATTGTATTTCAAACCAATTTATGAAGAATAGATAGCTTACAATTTGATCACTACATATCATTTGATGTTCTACTATACCTGTTTGGCCCATATGTTACTTACAACAATATACAAATAGGCAAACTCTGTTTACAGGTTACTTCAACCCGTATCATATTCATCCACAAAAAAAGTTACCTTTGTTGTCCTGTTACTCAACTTAATTACTCCTTCTGAAACCTTAAGTTCTAAATAAAATTTGTAACTCAAATCTTTCTTGAATTTGTATAAAGTTTCTAACTAAAACAAGATCATAGGGGGGTCCCTATATATCACATCCTGAAAAAGAACAAATTTTTGTACAAGAACCATTAGCTTTTATCTCCCGATACTTTGTTGGTTTAATTAATCTTAACATGGTATTTCTTGCATACTTCTTAGGTCGTAGCAAAAAACAATACAAAAAATTGCTTCTTGGTAGTTAAGATGTAAAAACGACTCGATGAGTCGATGTGGACATATTGGTAATGTTGTACACACATGGAAAAAGATTGAAAAGGTTCTCAGGGATTCTTGGAGAATAAAAATGATGGTTACAAAGAAAATGCAATTCTTTAGGAAATGACAACTTTCATTTCACAAATCAAAACATACAAATTTCATGACAATTAAAAATTATTTTTAATTTTTATTATAGTTCTCATACACTTAATAATAACAATATACATTTATCAGTTCATGATGGATGACCAACATCGATGTGTTTTTTAAAAAAGATTACTATTTGTATTTATGGCTGAAATAAATTTCTGAATGATAAGGTTTATTTATTTATTTTATTTAATTTTTGCCAAATATAGACATTAGGATTAAGGTTAAAAAGAAATAAAATGTTATATATGATTCTTGATTTTTTAAAGATTTTTTATAGCAAATTTAATAATATAATTAATAAAAACAAATATACATTTTTTTAATTCATGACAGATGACCAATATCGATATATATTTTTCAAAACTATTTGAATTTATATTCAAAGTAAATTTCTAGATAATAAATTTGTGTTTGCAGTATATCAATGTAGTTAATCTGTGATGATGTTTTTTTTATGAATTTTTTTTTTTGGAAAAAAAGTGCGGTATTTACTTGAATGGTAAAAATAAAATAAAATGTAGGGCTTGTTTGTCTTTTAAAACCATTAAGTGACTGGATTGATAAAGTGATTAAATGGATAAATAATGTGTGCATAGATTAAGTTGATACAGTTGTTTTTTTTTATATATAAAAAAACATATACCTTTTATCGACTTTATAAATTTAATATTTTTTTTTATTAAATTCATTAATTTCTAACATACAAGACCTTAGTTTCACATGTTAAGTACGTAGAGGTTGATTATTGTAAAATAAGTATTTAAGTAAAACATATTGGACAAGATCTTGACCTTTAGATCATGGTAAATTAATGCATGAAGATTCACGAAACACGAATATATTATATTGATGCACGTTACTTTTATGATGCACAATGATTTTCAGTGAAAAAAATCTATTGTTTTATTTGTTTTACTTTAAGGAACATGGCAATGGGAGCGACATAGAGCTAGACCTGCCCATGCCTAGCGGAAAACACCGTCGCCAACATTAAGGCATGAGAGATTCAGGCATGGATTGCTGCTTAGACACAGAAGAGAAAGAAAGAGATAGTTAATGATTTAAGGAGATATAAGAGAAAGAGTGAATATGATTGGAGGAAAATAGTAAAGGCATTGGGAGATATGGTTACCATGAGTTAGGCATATGGATGGATTCAAATCTATGGGTCGGTCGGCCCCGGCCGATGAGCATGGTTAGGTATGACTTAGGCATGAAATAATGTGGAGGTGTTTTATTGGTGGATTGTTAGGCATGACTAATCATGGAGATGACCATTGTCATCATTCTAATACTTGATTTATTTTATTTAAAACATGAAGTTAACAGACCCATTCTAACGGATATTTCTTTATTTTTAAACCTATCATAAAACCTAATTTTAAACAATAGAACTATAAACATAGTTTTGACTTGATACAAATTTATCCAAACTCTTTACATTCTATATCCTATAAATACCAACATAAGCTTGAGGTTTACTTTACCCAAATGATCGTGGCAAAATATTATTTATCTTCTTCGTAACGGAAATATGGCTAAAACTTCATCTGTATTCTTTGCGGGCCTTCTATTCTTTTTTGTTATAGCTATATCAGGTGCTTATTCAAACTTAATACGCTTATTTCAATATTTTGAATTATTAGTTATAACTCAACCCTGGTAGTTTTATTTTTAATGGGATTGATATCAGTGAATGTAGCTAATTATGAACGAATATTTATAGTATGAAAAAACTAAAGTTGTGTTCATTATATGTAACAACTTTTAAATCTTGTTTTACTCTTAAACCTGTATTCTTTTAATAAATTTATGGCGTTGTTTGTAGTTTACATTTCATTTTGATTAGTTTTATAAGTTTATTTATAATTGAAGAGCTTGACTGGTTGAATCAAAACCAATGACTACACTAGATTAAATTATACTCTTTCCGACCCAGTATGAGTGTCATGTTTTGAATTTTCAAAATTTAACTTTTTTGACTGTAAATAATTTGATTTGTGTTAAATAATACTTGATGAAATTCAAGTTATATAATTTAATTGTGTTTAAAAATGTTTTCATTAGTACAACTTTTATTAAGTTTTAATTTGTATAACACAAAAATTATATTTAATGTCAAAATTTAAAAACAGAGACATTAAATATTTAAAATGTAACACTTATAATACAACGGAGTAGTTTACATTTTATTTTATTCGCTTTTATAAGGTTATTTATAATGAGTAAAACTTGACCGGGTGAATCAAAACCGTTGACTACAGCTACACACCAGATATATTTATAATGAGTAAACTTAAATTAACGTGGATTTTAAAATATTTGGCTATTGATATATTATATTCTAAAACATTGAATTAATTACTTACTTGATGTTTGATTTTTGCTAATAATAATAATTGAACAGAAATAGAGGCAGGAGGTGCTCCAAAACTATGCGAAAAGAACAGTCAAACATATACGGGAAAATGTGACAACAAAGCGTGTGACAAAAAATGTATACAATGGGAGAAAGCGATGCATGGCGTGTGTCACTTGCGAGAAGCCAAAGTCGGTTGTTACTGCTACTATGACTGCACTAAGGCCCCTCCTGCTTCGAAGCCAGCTCCTCCAGAAGCAGCTATACCGCCTCCACTATCTCCGCCATCTCCTGACGGAGCTGGTGGGGGTGCAGGCGGCGGAGCTGGTGGAGGTGCCGGAAGTGGTGCTGGTGGTGGTGCCGATGGTGGAGCCGGAGGTGGTGGTGGTGGAGGGGGTGGAGATGGCGGTGGTGGAGCCGATGGTGGATCGCCACCTTCGCCTACACCCAATGGCCCGTGCCATTGCCCGTGTATGAAGAATGCTAAATAGTCATATAGGACGTGGTGTCAAAGAGAATGATATGATAAGTGCTTGTATAACACTCAATGTGATTGTCTAATAAAGAAAAAAAATACTTAAAACATTAAAATCACATTAATGCTAAACGCACGTTGTATGTAAACTATTATGTAGTCGATCAATAGCTTTTATTTCGATTTCAATTCCAATTTTAATTCCAATTCAATGTGTAGATAAGACTGACATAACAGGTCCGACACGAACATGACACGACACGCAACGTGTAGAGTTGAACACGAACACGACACGATAAATAATCGTGTCATTTTTTTTTCAAACACGAACACGACACGAAAATTAACAGGTAACACGATAAAAACTTGTTAAGAAACCTATTTACACGTTTCAATTTTTTTTTAGATGTAAACACAGATTCACATTCATATCATTCTCTATATCTATATTATATCGATAAATCTAAAAATGAATAAAAAAACACATATGCAAAATTGAGATTCCTATATAAACACACATATAAAAAAAAAATAAAAAATGAAAAAGAAGAGTGATATGGTGGTGTTGAAGACGTCGATGCCGCTAGATTCAAAAAGTCGTAGATCTGAAAAGTCGTAAATCAAATCGTGTTCGCCGCCGTTGTCGCAACTACCATTGGTCGGACATAGAAAAACCGTTCGCCGCCGCTGTTCTAACTACCATCAGCCATATCAAAACCCTATTGCCCACCGTCACTGTCGTCGATAGATATATACCAGTGGATAGATAGATTTATAAATAGATCGGATAATCAAGAATAGAAGATAGAATTTTGTTAATTATATATATTGTGATATTTTTTTTTTACCAAAGATCGAGAGAGAGTGATATGAAAAGTAGGTAGTAAATGAATATCATTTAGACTATTCGGAGTAGCCCGTTAGGGGAATATCATCCATCCAATATAAGCTTGCCACGTGTCCTTTAATCATTAGGAGGGACATTCTCCCCATTCTTTTGGGGTGGAGGAATGCTCTAGCTAGGGGGCATTCCTTTTATTTTAAAATATGGGAAGATGTATATATAAAAGGTTTTTAAGGAATAAAAAAAAGAGTTAAATGCTTCTTTTTCTTCTTGGAAGGGCCCACCAAAAACCAAGAAATCTAACGCGTTCGAAATCAAACCGGGCTTACGAATTAAGGAAGCGGAACTCCCCCCGGAACCGAAGTGGGGCGTTCTGGGTGACATTTTCAAGAGAGAATGAGCTACTCCGTTTAGTCTTACATTGTGGAATAGATATTTGTTTGTACACTCACGTGCAACTTTTTATTATTTCAAAAACAAACCTTGAAGTTTGATGGGTTATAAGATTTAAACCATCACTTTATAACATTTTTTATATATTTATTTCTTAACTAAAAACTTATAGGTCTCTAACAGGTCCAAACCTTTATTATTTTGTCTTAACAGGTCCGGATCTGTTAAGACACGAAACTTGTTAAGCCCAAACACGAAATCTGTTAAGAACCACGTGTCGTATCGTGTTAACATGTTTTGTGTCAATATTGTCAACCTTACATGTAGATATGTAAATTCGAATTTATTCACATGGTAACCCGTCACAATTTTCTTTCCCCAAGTAATACCTTTTTGATTGCATAGTAATCTCCATGGGTTCAAACGGTCCTGATTTATTTAGTTTAAACGAAAAATATAAACTAAGTTGGGCCTTGTCATAGACACCATGAAATTTGTCTAAAAAAACACTCGATTTCATAGTTATAATGAAATATATAAACCAAATTGGGTCTTGTTATAGACACCATAAAATTCGTCTAAAACTAGATTTCAATGGGACGATTATCGCCACTTTTAGCCCCAATTTTTCCGATGACAGAATACTAAAGATTGAGGTTTATAAATAAAGGTAATATTGTCTTTTTATTAATGTTTATGTGGATGAATAAAAAGCTTTAGTGTAAAAATCAGCCTCCATATTGAAACCGAGCCTGGGCCCAGAATTTTGTACGCGACAACTTTAATGTTTGACGCATTAGTTAGTCATCTTTCTTTTGTTAGGTTTTATCGACTAAAATAGATAAAACTGAATAATTACATAATGTATTAAGTAAATATATAGTTGTTTTTTATTAAGTCAACAAACAAATTATATGTTTAAATGGCTAAACTAAATATTTTTTTTATTAAGTTCATCAAGTTCTAAACAAACAAGACCTTCGTAATTTTCGACTTTTGAAATGTTTTTTCCAAAAGAATAAACATTAGATCTTGAAAAGCAAAATTCAAAAAAATGTTTTATTTTACGTTTTTTAGGATTCAAGAGAGAAAAAAAGATATAAATTAAATCTATCCAAGATACGGAGGAATGAATTGAAGATTCTCTGGAATAAAAAATTGTTTACATTCTAAAAGAACGAGTTCCTTTTAATTTTTAACAATCAAATATATCAAAGAATAATTCATTTCTAATTTCATCCGAATCAATAAACGATCATAAAAATAAAATTTGAGAGTCTTATTAAGTCTACTTTTGAGCTGTAGTGATTAATTCTCCTTTTAGTTTTATTTCATTTTTTCCTATAAAGAAGATATTTTTTTAAGCCTATGATCAGGCGTGAAGGTAAATTTTGTCGAGGTGACATTTTGACTTACATGGACTCCTATATTGAGAATCCGTTTTTCGTAACAATCGTGAAAACTCTTAAATTATGTAATAGATCATATGTTTTTTTTTATTCACATGTGAAACGTTATAAAAATATATGTTGCAGAAATTTTTTTTTTTTCAAAACTATATATATAGCCGTTTGTTCACATGTGAATGAAAACGTTACAAATTTATTCACAAGTTCACAAATGCTACTTCGAAGGTTTCTTAAGAAAGTTTAGGGTTAATTACAAAAATGGTACCTGAACTATCCACCATATTGCACAAATCATACTCAGGGTTTATTAATTACGCCTGTCATACCTAAACTTATCATTTTTCCACTTGGACCATACCTGGACCAAACGTCCGTTAGTTGTGCTGTTAAGTGCCCCAAGTACAGGTATGAAATCTTAATTTTCTTTATACTTCAGGTACCATTTTTGTAACTTACCTTTATTATTAATATTTTAGTTTATAAATTTATATTTTATCAATTAGTATTATTTTATAAACTTTAATATTATTAATGAATGTTAAAATTTTATATAATTTTTTTTAGATATTTTATAAAAAAATTTTACTTTTATTTTATGAATAATATTTAATTTTATAAAAGATTATTTTTATTCTATAAAATTTATTAATATTTTATAAAAAATGTATTTTATTGAAAACTATAAATATATTGAATCATACATCCATGATTATTTTGATAAATGCGTACTTTTATATTTATTTATATTTTTTAAAAAAGTATTGTGTGGTGGTTGTGTAGATACTAATGCGATACAAGAAATTAAGACATTCCATCTAATTTATCTTTTTCTAAAAGAAGAAAATAAATCTTGAAATACATATCTATCAAGATCATTAAAGATATATAATTTAATATGTATTAGCTTTTAAAAGAATAAAAATAATAGAAAAATAATATCTTTTATAAACAAATAATAATTTATTTTATAAAAAAATGTTCTATTTTAATAAATATTTATAAAATATTAATAAATTTTATAGAATAAAAATAATCTTTTATAAAAATTAAATATTATTTCATAAAATGAAAGTAAATATTTTTTAAAAAATAAATATTTATAAATTTATATAAATTTATAACATTCATTAATAAAATTAATTTTTATTAAATGATACTAATTGATAAAATATAGTTTTATAAACTAAAATATTAATTATAAGGATAAATTACAAAAATGGTACCTGAAGTATAATAAAAGTTACAGATTTCATATCTTTACATCGGGCACTTAACAACACAACTAACGGAAGTTTGGTTTAGGTATGGTCCAAGTGAAAGAATGGTAAGTTTGGGTTTGACGGGCGTAATTAATAGCATTAGGTATGATTTGTGCAATATGGTGAATAGTTTAGGTACAATTTTTATAATTAACCCAAAAGTTTATTCTACAATATACATTTTATATCATTTCACATTTGAATGGAAAAAAATAATATGTGATACAATACATAATTTAAGAGTTCTCATGTTTCATGAAAAAAAATGGTTTTCAAAATACGGAAAGTATTTGATTTACTTTTTTTCATTTATTTTTTGACATGAATTATTTAATTAATGGTTTCAAGACGTAACTAACTCATGTATTACAACGACCTTTGGGCCTAATTTTCAAGGTCTATGAATTTCACTCGTATAAATCAACTTAGTTGGGTATTTATCCATCTAAATTGTACTGAGGTATTTGATTTACATGGACATTATATCCATCTTGAATTATTCTTACGTGCAGATTTTGTTTGCAAGAAATTTATTATTTAGAATGTCTTGATTTACTTCTATATAACAATAGTTAAACTCTGTCGATCTATCAAACTCGCAATGAGTTCATGTTGTGCAATGAGATTAATATTAAGTTATAATTTTCTAATCAATTATGAGCATTTTGCACAATTAAAATCGTGGGCTAGTGGAATGAAGTTTTAAATACAACTAAATTTTAGACCCGTGTCCAACACTAGACACGAGACTTACGACATTATTAATATTAGATATTCATACATGTAACTTATAAAAGCTAATAAGTTCAAAGTTGAAGATATAAATAGATAATAAGTGTTCAATTCAAATGTCAAGAATGTTAAGCTAATAAAAAGAAAACTAATGTAATAAAAGAACATTGGAAGCATATACCCTTCTTCATCATTTAAAAAACTTCTTTATAGACGAAATTTGTTTAAGGTGTCACATATTAACGCCTTAAAGCCCTTTCTCGACTTAACTCGAGATACTGCAATGTATAATTGTTCGTGTGTGAAAACCGGACTTTGTAGATAAAAACCAATTTTAATAACATTGTATAAATAATTATTTCAGTTATTTGTTTTTTACTAATTAAATAAAATTATGTAAAAACTAATTAATGACATCAGCGAGAGTCAATTTGATAAAATCAAACGATATGATTGGTTAATAAGTTATTAGTTCAACTGTCTTTTAGTATATATTATAATTAAAATAAAATTAAATAGTATAATTACTATTAAAATCTTATCATATATATATATATATATGATAGAACATATTATTAGATATATATTAGTAATTATTATTTATTTATTATATTAAAATTAATGAGTAAAAAGTGTAAATCTGTGATGGAAAACAAAAAAGTGTAAATTAAAGTCAAAATTGAAAACAAAAATCAACATTAAGAAATTGAGAGTTGTGATTGGTCAATAAGTTATTAAAACAATTGTGCTTTAGTATAATAAAAAATTGACATATCTCTATATAAAAAAGGTAATATGGGAATTGAATTATAGCCCGGTATTACTCATCTCGTATGTACGATATGATCTCAGTTTAATACCTCGATTTTAATTCCCATGAATATACAAATTTTATATTATTTTTGCAAACATAACTTTTTTGCATTCCTATTTATCCTGGAAATGATATTTGAACTCCAAAACTTAATTACATGTTTCATTAAATCAATACTTTCATTTACTTCATCTTGTGACCGAATTTTGCATTTATTTATTAAACGTACCCGAAAATGGTGGTGTTGAGTTTAGTTTGTCCACCACTCACATTTAAACGTTTTACACGTAGGATGAAACCGGCATTGGTAGTGACTGATATGAGTGGACTTGGATGAACCTGGCGCACGCTGCTAGTGCTGTGTATATTTGTTTCACAAGGCAAATATGCCTTTTTTTTTTTTTTTTTTTTTTTTTATAAAAAAAAAGAGTCAATTTTACATATAAGCAACACCACATGCACAAGCTTTAACCAAATTCCCGTTTTCTCCTATAAATAGTGCAGATTTACTTCACTAATTACTGCCAAGTGTTTTTAAACTTCTTCATAGCTCAAGAATGGCAAAAGGCTCATTTGCTTTCTTGGCGGGCATTCTGTTCCTTTTCGTTATTGCTATATCAGGTGCTTAACCAGCTTATATATATATATCAGTCATTCAACCTTGTTTTAAGTGTTACATAGCTAGCTTGCTGATAATATCTCATTTCAACATATATTATTATGTGAACAGAAATAGAGGCAGGAGGTGCTCCAAAACTATGTGAAAAGAGCAGTCAAACATTTACAGGAAAGTGTGACAACAAAGAGTGTGACAAAAAATGTATGAAATTTGAGAAAGCAATACATGGCACTTGTCACAAGCGCGAAGGGAAAGACGGGTGCTTCTGCTACTACGACTGTGCCACGGCTCCTCCTTCCAAAGACACAAAACCAGCTCCTCCCGGTTTGGTACCACCTCCAACTCCATCTCCATCTCCATCTCCACCTGCTGAAGGTGGTGGTGACTCACCACCACCCCCTGCTGAAGGGGGTGGTGACTCACCACCTCCACCTAGCACTCACTAAGTGGAAGCCAATAAAATGTAACGGCTTATCATTCGATGTGAAAGGGCCATTGTTCTTGACTTGCAAGAGTTTTATGATTATGAATAAACACGATGCCTTACATATATAGCAATTTCATAAGTGTAACATGCAATTCATGTGCAATCAATTGCTTATAATTCCATACTTATTTGTTTCAAGTATTTAGTATCAAATTTCTTTCCATATTCACCTCTTTTGTTAGAATCATCATAGTCAATGATATATCATACTCGTATTATTTAAGAAGACAAAACTAATTTGCTGATATAATGTTGAAACTCAACCAATGTGAGTGAAAGTGTTCTGGCATATTAATTAGTTTCATTTTCAAGGAAACATCAAATATATATGGCTCCTAAATATATGCAAGAATGATGATATCATATCTACTCCTAACTACAAAATCTTGGCAATGTGTCAACGCACATCAAAGTTAAGATATGTTTGATTTTTAATCAATTTAGGACTTGGAGTGGCTTGGAATTGCATATAAACAAAAAAGGGCCGCTCTGGTTTGAAAACAGAGCATCACTAAAACGTAAGCGATGATTCGACCACCACACAAGCAAATGGACATTCCGATTTATGAAACAGTATGATGGTTCATAATTAGCCTTCAAACAAGTGACTACATACACTTTTGCTCTTGATGAGTATAGGTGATTCTTTATATAAATCGTGCCTGTGTTTGATTAATATTTTTGGGCAACAAATTGTAATCAGAGCAAGGTTTCGTTTTGTCCTTATATCGCAAAAGGAGATCAAAGAGAATCGATAATTTTCATTTGTGATTCAGGGGACGAAACTGCAGAGGACAAAAACAAGTGGTTTTAAGAAAACACAAATTGTTGTTGGCAAGGTTCGTCCATGGTGGGTGAGTATGGGCCTAAGATTAGGTCGAAAGGCATGGTCGATGGGTGTGAAATTCTCGAAAAGAGGCCAAGGAAAAAAAAGTGCCCGAGTTTCTTTCATTTGGCTATCAGTTCTTGACAATTGGTTTTTAACTTCTAATAACAGCTACAACGTACAATATCTTGCTACCAATTATACAATTTTCATATAATTTTGACAAATATATTTTGAATTGAATATAGTTTTGATCATACATCTATCTTTAACCTGGTAATGATATTTAAACAATTAAACCTCAAAACTTAATTACTTAAATCATTGCATATTCTTTCCATGAGTTGTGCGACATCGGTACCAATGTGGTATCGGATTTGGGATGTTCCCTCCTCTTTACACCTTTGCCTACTTAAAATTATGCAAAATACATTTTTCTCATAAGCAAATAAAATTACACCGGAGGGGTACTCGTGCAATGGAAAGATGATGGTGAAGCAGGCGGTAGTGTGGTGTCAGCGGTGGTGACATGGGGTGGTGGTAACGACTGGTAGTGGCGTTAAGTTAGTGGCAGCGACCATTAGTATAAGTAATATGTGTGAAGATATTTTAAGTGATATTAGATGAAAATGTTACTTATATAGAGTAAATGTCAACATTTTTAAAAATAGTTTGACATGGAATTTTTATAAGTGTATAGATTATACATATGTAACACCACATGTAGAAAACTTTAACCAAATTCTTATTTTTTTTCCCTATAAATACTATAGATTTACTTCGCTAATCAATGTCAAGTGTTCTTAAACTTCTTCATAACTCAAGGATGGCAAAATATTTATATACTTTCTTGGCGGGCCTTCTGCTTCTTCTCCTTATTGCTATACCAGGTGCTTAATTGATAAACTACGATGTTAATATATTACCTCTCTTAACAAATAAAAATTATTTTGGTCAATTAATTAATTTCATTTTTTAAATACGCCTCTTAAATTTCAACTACGATATTTAGACTTTTAATATTCTTTCGATACACTTACTAATCGACATTTGAGTTGAACTTTTATAAAAATTAAGTATATATTGTATCATCTTAGATATAATGCAAAAAGTTTTAGGTTCTAGTCTTCGAAGGACAATATGGAAATATTTGTAAATTTCTAACACGCCTCTTAACTTTCTGCTGCAGTATTTTGAAACTTTAATATTCGGGTTGTATGTACCAATTAACATATGATTTGAACTTTAAAATAAATACTCAATTCGTCTTATTACAAAATTTCTTGTTTTTGTCCATTTTGTTCCTTTTTTTTAAAAAAAAAATAATTTTAATTTGAACTTAAATTATTTTTGTGTTAGATGTTTTTAAATTTGAAATTAAATATTTATGTTTGTGTTAATAAATTGATATAGATGAAAATACATTTAAAACGGAATCCATTCAAATAATTTACATCGAGTTATATATATATATAACACAAATTAGGTCAACGTCGAAAAAGAAAGAGTTCAAAATTTCAAAAAAAACACTTATTATGAGATGGACAGAGCATGTAATGTATTATTTTAGATATATATATATATATAACATGATTATTATCTACTTGATATCTGAGTTAACTAACTTAATGAACAGAAATAAAGGCCCAGGGTCAAAGTATATGCAAAACCGTGATACGTGACGGATTATGCAAGGATGCACAAGACAAAGCAGTGTGCAACGCAACCTGTCTAGGATCGCTGAAAGCAAATCATTTCCAATGTACTGATCATAAAGCATGCATGTGCTATTGGAAGTGTCCTCTTCCTCATTCCATACACAAAAAGCCAGCACCTCTCGGTTCGGTACCACATCCAACCCAGCGCATAAAACCACACTCTAAAGGTGGTATTGACTCACCTCCAACAAGCCGGGACGCACAACAATCCCCTGGTGATGGTGGTAAGCCAAGTTCTAGGCCAACAATCACTACTACCATCCCCTGAGTGCTAATAATCAGCACTCAATAGGTGGAAGCCAATAAGATGCAAGGGCTAATTAAGTATCATTAGATATGCAAGATTGAAAGGTCCATTCTTCATGAATAGCAAGGGTTATTTTTTTAGGGGTTTGCTAAATACAACCCTAATGGCTGTATTTAAGGTGCATAAATTGTTTGTATATTTACCATGAAAATTAGGAGGCAGACTTTTAATATGGAAGGTAAAAGTTTTTTTATACACGTTAAATACAACCCTTAACATTTTTCCTTTTTTTAAATGATTTATTAATAAAAGGATACATTTCTATAAGTGTAATATATATGGTATTCATGTGCAATAAATTTTAAATAGAACTAAATAACTCATCCATAAGTGTTTCAAGAATTTAATAATTTTTTTTTCATATTCACTTCCCTTCTTAGAATCATGATAGTCAATAATATATAAATTCAGATTAGCAAACTTTTGATGTTATCTCATGTATTATTGAAAGTTAATTACTTGCAGATCGATATAATATTGTTGAAACTCGACCAATGTACTTGAATTTGTACCTGCAATAATTTATAGTTCATCTTGAAGCTAGAAAACATCATTCACTTATGTGGTACCGAATTAAAGTATACACAACAGTAATGATATACGCAATACTATGATGCTGAATTGACGTACATTGTTTTGAAAACGTTGTGATTGCGCTTTTTATATATACCGCAAGAGTGTACGCTTTTGAAGAAGTGTTCCTAAATATATATCTTAAAAGAAGAAATTAACTGGAAAAGTAATCTCAAGCCTCACTAATTAAACCAATAGGGATTAAAAGCTGCATCTCTTAAATTTTTTTTCATCAAGTTAAAAACAGATTAAAATTCAATAAACATATATACTTCATTCTTGCATTCATTCATTCATGCAAGTTAAAGTTTTTCTTCCATTTTTTAGTAACATCTATATTGGTAATCCAAGAATTCTACATTTTTAAACGATTTCAGCAAACAAGGTTTCAAAAGTGGAAGGAGAGCCAAACAAATTTGATTAAATATAACCAACTACTAAATAAGTACGTAGACAAAGAAAGAAACCTAACCTCTTTGTAAAAATCCGGAGATGAGAACTCCGTCACGTACTAGAGCCTAAGTATAGAACTCCTCACTAGTCTCTTATACACGAACGGATCTTTGACATTTAGTTAAGTGCTAGTTATAACTCCAAGGTATTACAAAATATCCACCATATAAGTAACTAGTTGGCTTGCTCTCCATCTACATGGTAGATGTTGAACTCCCAAAAAAAATAAAAGAGGAAGAAGAGATTTTTGTTGCAAGAGGAATAAGAGTTCTTTATACAGGTATAGAAAATCCTTAGGTTTCTTCTTTCAATCAATGTGGGACAAAAAATAATTCCATTAATTTTCCTTTTCCCCCTCCTTTCTCTTTGCTTGGCGCCGACCTATGTGGGACCCATCGACCCATGGGTCGACTCATGGTGCTTAGTGTCCGATCTCGTTTTTGACCCGATTCGCGGTTCCGACCTGCTCGTCATTTCCAAGTCTATGTTTGGAAAGTTGTCAAAAACTATTTTTAGAAACTTCTAGCTATTATCATTAATAATGGCTCTTTTGTTATTTATATGAAGTTCAACTAACTCATCCACATCCTTCGTGTGCGACCCTGAAGGTTTATAGATATGAAGCCGTATAAATATATTAGACTATTCTCACCGTTTGTGTTTGCTACACAACCCCTTTTCAATAAGGGTGTTGTTGTGTTTGCCCCTTTGCCCTTAGTCGCTTAACTTACTCCCCATAAAATCCATCCAATCAAATGTAGAGTGTGTTTCACCCAAATGGGGTAAAATTCGCTCCTTTTACCCTTGAGGAGTCGCTTCTTTTAAGAGATGTTTTTAGAAATTAAAAGGTGGCTATGGAGATACCCAACAACCTCGGTTTTGAAAAGATACAATGTAAGCCATCAATTTCTTATTTATCACTGGGACCAACCGACCATCTGTTATCATCCGTCCGCATAAATAATTAACTAAAGATTGACGTCATCTACCTTAGTTAATCATCTTTATTTTAAGTTTTAGTCACTTGTATCTTTCTAAATGTTTTTCTTTTTTTAAAGGAATGAAATTTTTAAAAACTTAGAATTTAAAGAGCAGATTTGAAAAATGACTTATTGTTTTATAAGAGATTCAATAGAGTAAAAAGGATAAAAATCCATCCAAGACCCTTAAGGAATGGAGATTCCTTGGAATGAAGAATGTTTACGTACATTCCAACGTAATGAAATTTTTCCATTTTCTTACAATCAAATACATTGAGGAATGAAATTTAATTCTGATTTTATTAAAATTCATAATTAAAACACGTAATTTAAATTACAAATTGAAAGTCTTACTAAGTCTACTTTCGAGCAATATATAGTGATTAATTCCTTTCTTAGTTTTTTTCATATGCTAGAAAATATCTTTTTATAGCCTACAATTAGCTGTGAGTGTAAATTTTGTTGAGGTAACATTTTGACTTACGCCTTTCCTTCTCAATTACTTTTTCACATCAATTAGTGGTTTCAAGACGTAATTAACTCGTGAATACAATGACCTTTGGCCTAGTTTTTGAGGTCTATGAATTTTACTGGTACAAATCAACTTAGTTGGGTATTTATCGTAACAATGTCCATCCAAATTTTACCAGGGATTTGATTTATATGGAAATCATCGTCCATCTTGAATTATTTTTACGTGTAAATTTTGTTTGCAAGAAATATGGTGGATTAGAATGTCTTGAATTACTTTTATATACGAATAGATAAACTCTGTTTAGCAAACTCGCAATAAGTTCGTGTTGTGTAATGAGATTAAAATTAGGTTATACATTTTGAACAATTGAAATTGTGGGCTAGTGGAAAAATGAAGTTTAAGTTGAGATATTTAATATAAATAGATGGATGCCTGTGCGTTACGACGACGATAGCAGTCTCGATTTGGTGATGGTGGCGACTGATGGTGATGGCGGTGGCGGTGATAAAGGTTGCGGTCATAAGGTTAGTGGCAATGAGGCCTGATGTGAAACCCTAAATAAAAGAAATGAAACTTTCAACTAACTAATCTGGTAAAAAAAAAGGGGGAACTTACCTAATAACCGGTAAATAACCAATCTAGCGATGATAATGCGGGTGATGATGAATAGTCGTCGATAAGATTACCGGCGATGGTGAGTGCTGGTGGAGGTGACAGATGATGATTGGTTGGCGAACATTTAACCGACGACGATGATGATGCCTAGTTGCCCACGATGATGTTTTCCAGTAGAGGCGATGGGGGTGGGGTGAGACACAGGCGATGGGCGATGTGTGTGTGTGTGTTTTCTGACAGGGAAAAAAAACCAAGTTTGTGTGTTATGTCAGGGAGGGTAGTTTTGGAAGTTTAAATGGGCCATGTTAAAAAAACAATAGAAAAGGAGGGGCATTTTTTTTACGAAAGAATACAGAATTTTAGTTTATCGATCAGAATAACCATACTCATCTCACTCACGATCACTACAAACCTTCAAGCCCTTAACACCCTCACGAAGTCACAATCCAAAACCTTACACTACGTTTTTGAGTTTTGTTTTGAAGGAATAAGAAAAGAAAAAGTAAGAAATTAAAACTTTTATTTTTATATTCTTAAATTTTCTTATTAAAAAAAAAGTGAAATGGAGAAAAAGTGAGAGCTTTTTGATCCAAAACTTTTTCTAACCATTTTTGCCATGATTTCAAAGGTAAGGTCACAAATTTACTAATTTGTCCCTCAAAATTATATATTGATTTTAATAACTATAAGGTTATATATGTAAATTTATATCTTTTTTATTTTTTCATTCACCTCTCCACCATCTTTCTTTTTTCATTTCTTTTTAAACTCAAAAATGCCTTTATTCATGTATATATTTTTTCTTTTCTTATTGAATTCATTTTAACCCTATTTTCTTTTAGCTTTTCGAGAATGCAGTGTTAACGAATTTTTGTGACACTATAACTCCTTGTTTTCTCTGTCACGAATGTTGAAACTTCCTTACTAAGTGTGTCGACTTTAATACTACGGCGTTGCTTCATATCTTTATCATTGTGAAATTCTTTCGTCTCCTCACGTTCGGCTATACACTGTTACACTCATGTTTTGTTTCATATGAAACCATAGCTATTTAATGATGTATTCAGTTGAATCGTGAACCATGTGTTCTTCATACCGCTCCCCACCAACACTATGGGTTTTAATTTTCAAATAAATCTCCATCATTAGCCATCCGGATGTTCACGAGAGCTCTATATAATTTTCTAACATTTTCAAAAATAAAATGACATGAAATTTTCATAAAGGGTCATAGATTAAGTATATGCAACACCACATGTACAAAACTTTAACCAAATTCCTATGTTTCTCTATAAATACTATAGATGTACGCCGCCAATTAGTGGGAAGTATTTCTAACATTTTCATAACTCAAGAATGGCAAAATGTTTATTTGCTTTTTTTGCTGGTCTTCTGCTTCTTCTCCTTATTGCTACACCAGGTGCTTAATTGACCACTTATAATCATCAATATTAATATATTACTTTTTTGAACAAATAAATATTATTTTGGTCAATTATTTTTATTTTTAATTATTCTAATAAAAACAAAAACACATAATTTAAAGATACATACACTATAGATAGCTGATAAATATTCGACTGTCGATCATTATCATTCATGGATACATTATAATTAACTGAAATATATAAATATAAATAACTAAAAACATATTAAATATTTATTTAAAAAAACTTTAACAATACGTATTGCATGGATATTATTAGTATTAATAATTTATTTCTTCTTTTAAAGTTATATATAGCCTATTGTTAATATCTCAAACTATATATTTTTATATACGTAGCATACCATTAATTGCTACGCCTTGAGCCTGATGATATATATGCGATGATCCAACAAGAAAAAAAAAATTAATTACAAAGCTAATCTTTGTGGTTTGCCAAAAACTATATGTGTTCATCAATATATTACATAAATTATGGTTCTAAATTTTAATATTTGATTTTTTAAGCCCCATCAATAGTTTAGTCCAAAAGTTTATAATTTTGATAAAGTCAACGTTTTTTGACCAAATTGATGGGGCTTCAAAGTTAGAGAACAAAACTATAATTTATGAAATGTATGGATGAAGTTTGTAACTTTTGACAAATCAGAAAGACGATCTTTGTAATTAATACACTATCTAACACGACTCTTAACTTTCTACTACAATATTTAGAAAGTGTCCGACTATAATTCATGACAGCTCCTCCAATGTCAAATAAATAACTTATAATTATTCTAGAAGGGGTCAAAGAATATACGAGTAATAAATTTGTTTTCATATTGACTAAAAACAATCAAAATCGAGAATTTCGCATGAAATAAGCGTGTATGTTAATCTTTAATATTTTTTTCGTATTTGATAGCCAAGAGGAAAGCGTAATTGTTTGATTGGCGTGTTTGGTTATAATCTGATCATGTGCAACAAACAGGAGAAGTTGATAAATAAGTGTTTGGCTGAATTGTATCTGAAGTGTTATTACTTACACACAATCTGTTTGACGAAATGACTGAATGAAAATTTACTTTATAGCTTACGGTTGAGCTTGGATTTTACTTGTTTAATTGATCAAATATTGTTTCTTTCTGTTGGTGGTGTTGTGTGTTGTGAATACGGGAACTAAACGGAATAAAGATGGGAACTTTCTTTTGTGGCTTATGTACATTACCAGATTTTGACCGTATACCACCAAATATATTATATAATATCGTATTGTACAACATTTCAAAACATATTTGGTGATATACGGTCAAAAACAGGTAGTGTACAGATCATCACTCTTTCTTTTGTGGCTTCTAACACAAATTGTTGTTTTATTGAAATCCTCAGACAAAAGGCT
The DNA here is from genome assembly GCF_010389155.1 of Erigeron canadensis. NCBI lineage: Eukaryota > Viridiplantae > Streptophyta > Magnoliopsida > Asterales > Asteraceae > Erigeron > Erigeron canadensis. The sequence continues at coordinate 30,120,477 of NC_057763.1, read as the reverse complement.
AAGGAAGAAATGAAGTGTGGTTCTTTATTTCTAGGCGGTAAGAGTGTTTTCAACGGACCAGTTTGCAACATCTCGTCCCTTTTCAATATCATTTACCTTCATCGCTTAATCGGCAAGCTATCGGTGACCTAGTCGGTCGAATAAAGTGATAAGGAATTAACGAAGTATTGTTAATTATTAAGTGAAAATATAATAGAAATATTTAAGAGATATATAGTAGAAATTTACGCGTAAAATTTATAAATGAGAATATTATAACAAAATTGTTAGCATATGGAAATTGCTAGTTATTAGTTACATAGTACTAGTAAATTTTGAAGTAATTAAATATAAGCAACACCATATGCACAAACATTAACCAAAATTCGTAATTTTCTCTTATAAATACACTATATGCTTAAACTTCTCCATAAACTCAAGAACGGGAAATGGTTCATTTAATTTCTTGGTGGGCCTTCTACTCCTTTCAGTTTTTACTATATCAGGTGCTGAATTAGTTTATGTACGTGTGTATATATATTTTATTTATTTCCGAAATTATTTTTTTTTATAAAACCACGAGAACTCTTAATTTTTATATTGGATCACATGTTTTTAAAGTTCGTTCACATATGAAATATTATAAAAATGCATGTTGTAGAAAAAATTTCTATATATACATATATCATTATACCAATATAAGAATTCATTCCTTGTTTAAAAGGCCTAATTAAATACGTCATCCAACATCAATCTAAGTTAATTTGGATGTCAAACCCTTTACATACTTATGTTTTAATCTATAAAAAACATGAAATCAAATCATTTATTCATTATACAAAATAAATATTAATAAATTTATATATGAGGGGTTTGCATCTAAACTTATGCGTCAAGCAGCATTGTATTCGGCTAAAATGTAATGTAATGATCCAACGAGCAAAAAGCTTTAAGTTCTAACCTTTGAAAGAAAATATAGAAATATTTGTAGATTTTTAACACGACTCTTAACTTTATAATGCGGTATTTTAAAAGTTTGATATCCGGATTGCACGTTCTAAGCAACATATGGTTTGACCAATGAAATAAATACTTCATCCGTTATATACTTCAATAACTTTGTTTGTAACATTATATACTTTCGATGATATTGTTAGCAATGAAAATGCATTTAAAACCTAATATATTCATGTTAGTCAATATTGAAAAAGAAAGAGTTCAAAATTTCAAAACAAAACAGTTATCATGAGATGAATCAAGTAAGTACTTTATTACTGTATTTAAGATATTATGATAATTATCTACTTCAAATCTGAGTTAACCAACTTAATGAACAGAAATAGAGGCCCAACTTCCAGGAAGAATATGCAGAAGTAGGACATATCAAGGATTATGCGAAAACCCAGCAGACGACATGGTGTGCGTAGAATCCTGTACAGGATTGGCGAAAGGAGTAGTTGGGCGATGTCATAAAGACAAATCATGCATTTGCTATTTTACATGTTCGCCTCCTAATTCAAAACCACCCTCTAAATTAAGGTGTTAGTGACTCACCTCCAACCCGGCACGCACAACAATCACTACCGTCCCCTACTGAGCACTCACTACGTGCGTGGAAACCAATAAGATGCAAGAGCTAAGATGCAAGGGTTAAGTATCATTAGGTGTGAAGGGTTCATTGTTCTTGAATAGCAAGGTCTTTTATATGATTATGAATAATAATTGGATTATGATATATATGTGCCTTACATAATGTAACATACCGTTCATGTGCAATAAATAACCTAGAATTTCAGAAGTGTTTCAAGAATTTAATTAAGTTGTTTTCATATTCACTTCCCTTCTTAATTAGAATCATATATAATCAATAAAAAGTTGTGATTGTGCATATATATACCGCAAGAGTGTACGCTATTGAAGAATGTTCCTAAACATATAGCTTAAAAAAGTAATTAACTCGAAAATAAATCTCAACAATCAAAATTGTTAGTCGTTACTGATTGGACCAATAGGATTAAAAGACCTATCTCTTAATGTATTGAGAAGAAATTTTTTCACCACAAAGGCACAAATGAATGACGGTTGAGGGTGTGCAGAATATAATTAAGAGTAAGTTACATTTTTCGTCCCTAAATTTGGTGTATTTTTCAGTTTTCATCTCTAAAGTAAAAAAATTATAATTTTGACCTTAAACTTGGCAGATTTTTGCATTCGACGTCCCTCGCCAAACGGTGTTAGGTTTCAGCCGTTAAGTCCTACACGTGCAAAACACGTGAGAGACTGAAAGTGCAAAACGTAACATGTTCAGGGACGAAAAATGAAATTTAATTTTCTGTTGCCATCATCTTCATCTTCTCCGACTAACTTTCGTCGAAAAATTCACCGGAAAACTAAAGATGCCGATATCTCACTCGTTTCTTAAGTTATACCACGAAATCACCACCAAACTTCTCAAAATTAATTTTCGCACGAATCCTAACAAAAAAAATTTATATTCAACACTTGCCGGAAAACGAACTGCCGATCAAACTTGACGAAATGAAGAAATCATCACATCAGAATTCTATCGCGAATAAAACCTTGTGATTTTCAGATCGATTTGAGAAGATATGAACAATTTTTATTGATTTTCTTCCTTTTTTTTCTTTTTCAGAACCATTGCCACTTAGCTTCAATAAATGTCCAACGTGCACTTCATTTAAGACGTTAAGCAAAAACCTTTTGCCACCATATTTATTACGTGTCATAGCTTCATATTCATGCACATACTATATAGATTCATACATACGTACTCACGTTTTCACTTCACAACCATCTCTAAAAACATGAGACCACCTCGTAGTACCACTCGTTCGGCTTTCTATGTCCCTTCGACTGTTATCCCTTTATGTTATCATGTCAAACATTCATGCTTTATGTTATCTCTTCGACTGTTACCATGTCTTCGTAACTATCCGAACACATGCATATTTAGTTTTTTTTTTATGTAATGTTAAACTCTTCAGCTTAATTTTATGTAATGTTATTGATGTTGCTTGTCAGACTGTTTATGAAGGTCGTATTTATCAACTGAAACTATTTTGTGGACTTGAGTATTCCATGGCGGCGAGATTTGAAGTTTTTCGGCAAGTGTTGAATCTGAAATCTTTTAGTTAGAATTTATGCGGAAATTAATTTTGAAAAGTTTGGTGGTGGTTCAGTGGTCTAATTCGAAGAAACGAGTGAGATATCGACATTTTAAGTTTTCCAACGAAAGTTAGCCGTAGAAGATGAAAATAATGACAACAGAAAATTAAATTTCATTTTTCGTCCCTGAACATGTCACAGTTTGCACTTTTAGTCCCTCATGTGTTTTGCACGTGTGGGACTTAACGGCTGAAACCTAACACCGTTTGGCGAGGGACGTCGATTGCAAAAATCTGCCAAGTTTAGGGTCAAAATTGTAATTTTTTCACTTTAGGGATGAAAAATGCACCAAGTTTAAGGACGAAAAATGTAATTTACTCTATAATTAATAAAGAAACAACGTAAAAGAAATAAGAAAACCATGCATACACGTGATATTCTTTCATTTCTAGCTTTATTGTACTAGTCATTTCATATATGTGATGTTTTTACATGTATGTCGGGATTCAAAACATGGTTGGGTCTTGTAGAATTAACTATCCATAGAACTTAATGATGTTTAGGTTTATAAAAATTGACTACAACATCCAGTCACCAATCTGGTTTTCATTAAACTTTGACCAACATATTTACTCCATCCAGCCCATTTTAGTTATCCTGTTTTGATTGGCCACGTCTTTTTCTTCCAACTTTGACTGTAAATATCTTTGTTTATTTTATATATTAGTTGATGAAAGTTTTATCAATAAAAAGTACATTTAAAAACTCAATCAACTCATATAAGTTATATCAAATGTTATATAACACCAATAAAAATATTTATGGTCAATATTAAAAGAAAAAGACTCAAAAAGTCAAACTAAAACACTAGAGTGAATAATAATTATATAAATATCAAGAAAAATGCTAACTACGACCCTCCTAAAAGTTGTAGTTAATGTGTATACATAAACCCTCCTAGGAGCTGTAGTTGATGTGTATACATAGAGTATAATTCCTTTTATATCAAAAACACAACCCTTGAACTTTATAATAGAAGTAAATTTGTTGTCACAAAACTCTAATTTTAATTATATCTTTCTTTATCCCGTTGGTAATGTAATTTAACTAGTTAATTAGTTACAACGTAAAAGAGTTTGATTAAAAGACATTTGTTCTCACATGCAAATTTTAACCAATGTTTTATCCTGATAATGATATTTAACCACTTAATTTGTTCTCAACTTATAAGCAAGATATACACAAACGGAAACCAAATTCCTGTTTTCTCCTGTAAATACACGAAATTCTTAAACTTCTTGCATAACCTCACAAAATGGCAAAAGTTTCATTTGCTTTGGTGGTGTGCCTTGTGCTCCTTTTTGTTATCTCTATATCTATATCAGGTTCTTAATTAGCTTAATTATATCCTTGTATCACTAATTCATTCCTTGTATCAGTAAAATGGCTAATACATATTTATAAGTATTGTATCAGATATTTGAGTTAACTAACTAAATTAATGATCAATAGAAGTAGCGGGTGGCGCGAATACTGAGCCAAACCAATGTAAGAAGAAAAGTAAGACATATTCAGGAAAGTGCGATGAAGCCAAAGAAAACATCACAAAGTGCGCAGAAGCCTGTAAAAGTAAGGAGAAAGCATTGGATGGCACTTGTGCAAAAGACGGATCATGCCAGTGCATCTTTAAGTGTCCGGCTCCTCCTTCCACACACACAAAGCCAACTTCAACCCAACATCCCTTCGGTGACGGTGGTAATTAAGCCGACTCCAAAGCAATAAGCAGTAGCCACTAGCTAGCTTATACCCTTGACTGAGGGCGAATCACGACCTCAGTCACTAGGTGGAAGCTAATAAAATAAAACTAAATAATATGCAAGGACTACGTATATCATTCTGATGGTCCTCGAATGCACGACTTCTATATTAATTCCACTAGACAAGAATATAAATAAGTAAATAAACAAGAACAATGAACAAGTTCAAGTGTAATATATCTAGGCAAGCATAATCATATGATTCATTGATTAAACAGTGAATACATGGTCGATTACACACACTTGACTTACAAGAAATACAAATGAACAAAAGTAAATTGCTAAGTTTAGACACACTAGAAACTTAAGAAATACAAATACAAGTGACACACTTTTGAGGTGACTAACACACTTGTAACAATGCGGCTGTGATGCCTTTTATAGAGAAGGATTAGGGCAACACAACCTTCTTTGATGGTGACTTGATAGTGGTTGTCGATAACCCATTGGCTCATGGTACCAAAATCATGTGCCTTTGTCTTCTTTACCAAATCGGGTATGAGAGAGAAAACTCTTGCTTTGGTCCCAACATGTACTTTTGCCATACAAGACAAGTTACAGTTGGTTAACCACCATGTGACTTCTTGTCTTCATTTGATTTGAATTCTTCCCGCCATGACCAACATGTTGGAGTATTCAACTTGCTGAAGAAGTCACTTCACCTGCTGATGACTTGCTGATGACTTGCTGACGACATACGTCAGCGAGCAAGTCTACTTCAGCGAATCCCAGACTTAACAATCTCCCCCTATTTGCTGAGGAGACTTGCTGAATGAAAAGTACTTAAGACATACAAATGAGGGAAGAAGAAGTCTTTATTTCACATTAAAAATGTTACAAGCAATATATATTAAATATTAAAGACATTTGAGGCCATTGCTGCTTCGATTTCAAAAGCTTCTTCTTGCTTGGCTATCCTTAGCACCGGATCATCTCGTCTATGGGGCTTAGTCAGCTCCTCATCTATCATGCTGATGACCGATCTGGCACTCGACACTTTAACAAACCTTTTCCTGAGGCCAATTAGAAATCCAGTGGATGCCTTTTCTATTTCAGCAATGCGGAAGAAGAGTTCATCATTTTGGAAGTTGTTGAAGAAGATGCCAACAGGTTGTTCAAGAACTCTCCCTTCTTCAAAGAAAGCTCTGGGAGGTAGCTTTAGGTTTAGACCAGCATCAGTAGGAATAGGAGGAAGATCAGTAAGCAAGAGTCTTTCAGCATGTTTTTTATGATTATGAATAATAGAAATACGATTTGGGCCTTTTATATATCGCATATTAATTCAAAAATGCAAACATGCAGTTCATGATGCAATAAATAACTTATAATTCCAGAAGTGTTTCATGAATTTAATTATTAATAAATCTGTAAATAATAATCTTATTATGGATATAATGTAACAACTTGACCAATGTACCTGAAATTGTTGTGGAATTTTAAGTTTGATACTTCATCTTCAAGAAATTGGAAACACCATTCATTGATGTAGAAACAAATTGAAATTAATATACACAACAGTAGTAACAATATATATTCTTCTGAACAATGTTTTAAATACCGGTAAATACCGGCCGGTATTTTAAGTCCGGTATTTTCACTATTCAATACCGGCCTGTATTTCCGGTATTTTCAAAAAATAAATTTTGATTTTTAAAAAAAATTATTTTTATGATACTTTAATGTTATTTTTTGTGAACTTTAAAACCTATATTTTGTTATGAAATACATATTTAGTATTATTTTTGAGTAAATTATAATTCCATTTTGACTATTTTTGTTAAATTGTAACAAATTTTGTAGGTTTTTTACACAAAAAATATAATAAATTAAAAATAGTCGTACCGGCTGGTATTTCCGGTATTACCGATAATACCCTTAATACCGAAAAAATTTTCCACGCCGGTATAACTAAAATACCGGTTTTTAAAACGTTGCTTCTGAAAAAGTATCCTCACTAGCTAGTTACAAGATCTTTGGCAATTTGTAGCACACTTGAAAGTTAAAATTATAACAAGATCCTTTTAAATTACAAAAGGGTTAATTTTATTAAGCACGTACGTACGTTTACATATGTTAAGCAAGAAAATTCCAAAACCAAAGCTGAAGGCTCAGTGTGCTTGTCGGTGTGCATACGTACAGATATCCAGTATATCGTACGTGTTCGAGACAAATTAAAATCAATGTAGCTAGTTGAGGTGGCCGATATACTTGAGTTTTTTCTATATGCCATTGGAGATGATGTCATACTCTTATCAAAAAGCATCAGATCATCTCTAGCTTGATCTATTTCCAATCCGTTGGCCGATCGAATTACTGTATAATTAGGGTAGTCTGAGCCACATGTCTGTAGTTTTTTAATTTTTTTAATTAAAACTGGTGCATTGTTTATTGACGATACCAAGTCAAAGTATGTCAGTATATATGTGTATGGTAACTAAGTCTAAACTTTTAAGATAATTGTGAAAAAATAAAAGTTATAAAGTTATACTTGTGCAACTAAATGAGAAATGAAAACTATCAAAATGCTTAAAAACTTTTTAAAACTGCTCAACCAAAAATTTTAAAAATGCTAATAATCGTAATAATCTAGTCAATATAAGACTAGGGAGAGTTGATATTAATACCATCAAATTTAATAGATTTACCACACAATACAAGATATACAGCAGGCTGTACAAGCATATAATGCATAAATGTGGTAGATCAATAAAATTTTATGGTAACCACCTAGCTTCTGGTGCAGTGGCCAGCTGGGGTACCTTCTGGGTATCTTTGAGAGAGGTGATGTTGACTTGGAGGTCATGGGATCGAATCTTGTATTCCCCATTGACTTCGGGAATTTACTTCTTTTTAGCGTAAAATGGGTTCCCTTTGAGGGTACCAGCGGTGTAAGGCGCCTCGAACGCTGAGCATATTGTGTGTTTGGATGTCACTGCTCAGCTCGATGGAACGACCTTTCCACCCGCCATTCAAAAAAAAATAATAAAAAAAAATAAAGTTTTATGGTACTATTATCAATTCCTAAAAACAAATCGAGACTATAGATAAAAATGGATATGAGTTCCGTCACTGTTAAATAATGATTGATAGCGTAAAGTAGATTTCATTAGTGGACACAAGAATTTAGTTTGAGTTTTTTTTAATAACTTAATTTGAAACAAACTCCTAGCCGTTAAAGTAAAAAACAAAATTAAATATAAAATAGTCGTTAATAAACAAAACATTTAGAGAAAGTAGGTTACTCTTTTGAGAAATTGTGGTCACTAATATATTTTGAGGTAGCTTACTCTCAGAAGCTACAATGCCCACACCTGAATGACAAATTGATCATTTAATTAATGGGGCAACGTACCTTATTATCCCGATTAGGCTCACCTAAATAAACATGTCTGAACTATTTCGTGGGTGTGTGAGTGAACTCATATGCACGTGTGCTTCTTTGTTATAATGATATGTATCACGTTTTTTTATATATAATTTTTTCTTTTTGACTTTTTCCATTTCATTATTGTTGGAAATAAAACCAACAAACCTTAAAGCTAATCGAGCTACAAAGAAAACCAAGAAGAAGAAGTTCCCCGAAAACTAACCTTGTTTATTAACCAAGTGATTTTCGGTTTACATTGGAATGATTGGGGTGTCTACAATCAGCCTCCCCCCTCCTCTATATATAGAGAAGGGGGACATCCTAGGTTTCCTAATTCTATACAATTAAGTTACCTAGTTTATGTTTGTCTAGGATATGGAATCTACCCGGTTTTAGCTTTAAACTTAGACTCCAAGTATTACCTAAAAACCAGTTACATAAAACCCATATCCTAATCTAAAACTAATCCTACATGTATTACAATTTAGCTAATAATATTTTACAATCTCCGCCTTATTAGCAAAATTCCATGTAGCTTCAGCCGACTCCAATCCCTCACGTCTTCTACCAACGCGAGCCCTTGGACCCTGGAATAAACCATTCAGTCTTGTCCATCCCATTTGCACGTCCAGCTTCCCTTGATTGCTTCCCATAGATGCCCCTCTCCAAGTCTTGTCCCTTGTCTTTCCATCCACTTCCAATCAAACCTTTGAAGCTACATAGATAACCCGTATTCTTGAAGCTTTGAAGTTTCACCTATCAATTCCGTTTGAAGCTTGAATCTTGTCGTATTAAACCTTTGAAATACCAACCTTAATAACCCCAAGAGTCTTGCAAAAATTCCCGACAAACGTAAGCCTTCAAACGCTCTACAAAAATTTGCTTCAAGCTGAAACTCTCTGATTATGGACAGAAACTTCGACAGCCTGTATCTCTCTCTTGAAACATCTGATCGGAAATCCCTCCGCTCAGAAACTATATCTATGTGTCTTCAACCTCCAGTTAAAAAAAAACAATGATCCAACGGTTAACGAATACGCAACAGCGTTTTTTCCGCAGCTGCGCAGAAACCGACGAACCAAAACAAGAGAATACAAATTGTAGGGATTGTCTACCTTTGAGTCGATCTAGCTTCAAGACACCAACGTAACGAGGCTCTGATACCAATTGTTGGAATAAACCAACAAACCTTAAGGCAAATCAAACTACAAAGAAAACCAAGGAGAAGTTCCCCGAAAACTAACCTTGTTTATTAACCAAGTGAATTTCTGTTTACATTGGAATGATTGGGGTGTCTACAATCAGCCTCCCCCCTCCTCTATATATAGAGAAGGGGGACATCCTAGGTTTCCTAATTCTAAACAATTAAGTTACCTAGTTTATGTTTGTCTAAGATATGGAATCTACCCGGTTTTAGCTTTAAATTTGGACTCCAAGTATTACCTAAAAACCAGTTTACATAAAATCCATATCCTAATCTAAAACTAATCCTACATGTATTACAATTTAGCTAATAATATTTTACAATTATTATTATTATTTAAGATATTACAAAGCCATATGTACGTGTCAAAAACTCAAAATAACCTTAAATGGAAAAAAAAATTTGATTTTTTTTTTAAACCGACAAAATATATCAATTTATATTAACAAAAGGAGGCTAAACTATCAAGACGCTAATAGCCATACAATTACAATTACAGTCTAGCTAAAATTTAAACCAATGCAATAAAATTTTAGGCTCTTCACAAAACATCAACTGTGAAGTCACATTCCCTTTATAAATAATCTAGCTACATCCTCTTGAACTTCATTTCTTCACTAATTAACTCCTAATAAGGGTTCTTGAGTTTTGTCTTGATACAAAAATGACAAAAAGTTTGATTGCAGCTTTATCGCCATTTCTAATCCTCATCTTCGTTGTTATTGCCTCCCGTTCTTAAATTAAGAAATTTATTTAACTATTCCCTTCAGATTTTCAAAATTGTATGCATGGTCTGTTATTGAAGTTCTTTTTCTTTTGCCTGTAAAATGTTACGGTACTTATTAACCGTTACAGTAGCATTGATTTTGATATACGTACATATATATATTAATTTCTTATTCTTGGCTAACCGAGCTCCCAATAATAATATTGCAAAGTTTTTCTAATTAGAGTGACTCGACTTACATAACATGAACAGAGATCACAATCGTGACAGGAAAACGTTGTGACAAAGACGCAACATATTATAGGGGAAAGTGCGTTGAAGACAAGTGCGCGAAAAATTGCAACATATTTGAGAATGGGGAAAATGGATATCGTCGCCAGGTGAAGAGAAGCTCATTTGTGTATGCATCTATGATTGCGCCAGGTTGAAGCCGAGTGTGCCACTGCCACCACCCCCTCCCAAAACTGGGAATTGATCGAACGCATCCTACTAATTAGACGTGTTAAATCGAGTTCTTATTATATATATATGTAATATATAGGATATGTTAAACATGTTTAACAAAGTATTATTATACTACTAATTAAATCTGGCGCATATACTTATTGCCTTGTAGGTTATCTAAAATGAAAAGTTTCTTATTCTACTCATTAAGACATCTCTTATATTATAGTGGTCTATTGCATACAGTACGTCCTAATGTCATGGTAAATTAGCAACATTGTATTTTGATACTGCTAGCTGCGCTATTTTTCCTCTAAGGTAAAAGGATTAATAATTTACTATATTGAATTGAATAAGTTTTTATTTAATAATCACTTGGGCCTCCTATATAATTTTTTCCTAAAATCTTTTTTTTAAGGTGAATTTCGCTTCAAAATTTTGTGTCATGATTTGACAACGGAAGGTCTAGCATACATTGTTTTAACTGGGTTCGCGCTAGAGAGCTTCATCGAAGTAGAAATGCCTATTTCAAATACCCAATAATGTTGGGGGGGACCCTCCACTAATTCGTCCGAAGGCACGACAATTAATAGAAATATATTCTGCCCTCTTAGACTTGAACCTGAGTATACACAAGACAAGCCCTCATAGAAGGAATTTATATGTCCACCACAAGGCTTGGACACAAGTTTTCTTGAATGGGAAGATGTCCTTTCAACCACTGAGCTATGCTCAAAGACTAAATTTTCCTTAATTAATATCACTAATGAGCCACATATCTGAGATTTTAGTCATTGGCCAAATTCTTGAGGATTTTGTTTAACACCGACGTCGCATTTGCATGGGTGATAGGTATAATTGTTAGTTCTGTGTTGCTTTTTCAACTAATAATTTGATGTGTAATTGTGATTACATCCTCTGCCCCATAGTTAGTCCATAAAAATATTCTTAATGAGAAAAAACATGTTTGAAGAAATGCTTAAATGAATACTGTATTTATTTCCAAGCAGCATTCCAAGTAATTAAGGTACGTTACAACCCAACAAAGCAAAACTAATGAATGGTTGATGAAAATCTCTTCTTCAATCTCCAAGTCCAACAAAGCTCTAAATATTCAAATCAACTATAAAATTCTCAATTTTAAGATGAAGATAATAGTGAGTTTTTTATATAGGATAAAAATAATGGTGGAATGGATGTAAATCATGTGATAAATTAATGGTGAATATGAATGGTGGATAGATGAAAAAATTTCTTTGAAGTTGTTAAGTGATGTTATCTTAAAAGATATTTGAAAAATAGGGTCTTATGTTTAAGAATTTAAGGTCAGACAATGCAAAAACACAAAACGTGAGCGGCTTCTAGTCAACAATTCAAAAGAGATATATCCAAACAAAATGCAAAACAATATGGGCCGAATGTGCCGTGGGCTTTTAACTTAGCTTTTCCAATCTTAGCTCAACAGGGAGTCTAGGCCCACTAGCAAAATACACCACAAAACAAGTTTATTACTTGTTAGACATCCTCAATCCACCATATTAAAATTTCAGTCTATTAACAGCATCATTATTCATTAATATAATGACTCATCAAACTGAACAAAAGTTTATGGTACGAGAAGTTTTCCTGTAGCAAAAGATATAATTTTATTAGCATGAAATACGATACTATCGAACTTTCGTAAGCCACTCACTGCATCTACATACGTGTAATTGTGGAGGGATGGGTTTACGTACTTGGTTCCAATATCCAACAAGTAAAAAACAATACAAAAATAAATAAATATGTGTGTAATTTTTCACGATTAAAATAAAAATATAGAATGTCATTTATAATAAAATATTTTTTATTATACAGATTATATGGTTATGTTGTATAGCCGTACAATGTATATATATTTTTGTGTATGTTACATATATTTTGTATAATGATCATTATTTTACAAATAAATAAGAAAGAAAGTAGAATGAAGTTTAAAAATGACGTGTGATATTCATTGGTTGGCCAATACTCCAATAGTCACCCATAACCAAATTACTATACAATTCATTTTTGTCGAAGACATCATATAGATCAATAATGTCGTTTGACACTATTATCCGTACCATTTTTACAATTATCATTACTTTTGTAGGTTTTTTTTTAACTAAATGTTTGAAATTACCAAATACTTTTATACGTAATTACTTTACTGTAATTGTTATGTCATGATTATTTTGAAAACGCTCGCTCATGTCGTTTTTGTAGTTAACGTTATCTTTTTTATAATTTTTTTTTATATCAGGTGTTAACTATAATAACGGATAATTTTCTACGTTGTGTTTTTTTTCTTATTTTGGTTGTTATATTGTTATTCATACTAAAAAACATATATATATGTCGTTCATGACCAGAATATTTAATGATATTGAAGTTTATAGATTGTCAAAAAAAATAAATCAGAAACTAATGTTTCAAAAGATATTGTTAGATAATCTAATACAACAATAACCGATATCCATTGTTGGTTATTTATGTTCGGTAAATATATTCAAAACAAATATTATATAATTTGTTGTCGACAATAAAAACTAAATTTCTTTTGAGTTTATCTATATTAGTACTTAACAGTCTCATAAAAGTATAATCGATATGAAGACTAAATTTCTTAAGTTGGTTACCAACTGCCACTTTCTGAAAGCGATCCGGGTTCGATCCCTGCCAAAGGCAGAATTGAATTAAATTGGTTGAATAACCTTGACATTATCCTTGCTGGGTTATATGGGTACCAATTCGGTACATATATAGAATTTAGGGGTTCCCATCAATATACTTTTTTTTTTTTTTAATACGTAACTTAATTATTTGGAAGCTTAGATTACATGAGATTAAACCTAAAGTAATTTTTAGCTGTTACGAAAAAGCTAGCTATTATGATATCATATAAATTTGGTTTTCTAAACACGTAGTTGAGGTCGTATGCTACATTTTGTTGTTGGCTTTTCTGATGGACATTATTTGTTGCACAGAAAGTTTGGGATCGGAACGACCTTTGTTTGGCCTACTTTCTAGGTTCATCAATTTCATCCGTCTCGTGTATATAGTTGGATATGTATTTTTCATTGCATTGGTTAAACATGACCTTGTGATATAATTTTTCTGGTAATTTTCCCCACAACAAACTATGTGATTTTTACATATGTTTTGCCATGGGTTTAGTTAAACTATGTGCAAAGTTAATTATATGAATATGTAAGTTTGTTTGAATTAAAAATGTTCGATATTTTAGTATAATTGAATTAACTTATTTGACCAATTAAGTCATAATAATATATCATATGAGTTTGATGGTTCGTACCTAGTGCACGCTTATATGTACTTATTAGTATGAAGCCCCTAAGGGACAGGGGTCCGGGAGCAGCTCCCCTGAAAGCGGAGTCCAAGGGGCACAACCCCTAGTGGGGCAAAAACATCTCAGCAATTAATTTTCAGAACTTGATAGACTAATTTTATCAATCTTGCAAAGTCATGATTTTAAATGCTTAAAAGGCAGTTATGAGCCCTAATCCTTTCATACAGTTGATCACGAATTCTCTCAATAATTATCTCTAGTTTACACATAATCTCAAACACACACATACAGAGTAATCCTGAATCTTTGATTATATCCGATTGAATATTTTGGGGTGAACCACCGAATTGATTCAATCTGAAAGTGTTTCACGCCTTCAAAGATTGTTTAATATCTGAATTTGTTCGTTATTTATCGTATCTCTCCAACAAGAATTGGGTTCAAATCATAGTGGACTGTAGGCAGAACTTTTCCCAAAATTGGTTAGCCTTGAAACTGAAATTCGGTATATGAATATGTAAGTCTATTGAAACCAAATTTACAGTTGAAAAAATTTTGTCTTAAAATACTAAAAATATATTAATTATTCATTAACTAATTAATATTAATTATTTAAGCAAATTGTCATATTTGAGAAATCAAAATTCATTAAATGCTACCCACAATTTAAAAAAACTCAAAATGTCTTATCATTTAGTTTATCAAGAAGAGATAGGGATGAGCTTAGTAACAATCCCGTATCGAATTGAGTTAAAACCAAAATTATTAAAATAAAAAATAACTAAATCTCAAAACCAAATACCAAACTGAATACTCGGTAATGATATGGATTCGGTACGTTTCTCTAAATATGGAAACTGAAAATATCTAAATATCTTAATCAAACCGAAGCTAACAGTACCAAAACCAAATTTTCCAAAGATGAAATACCAAAACCGATACCAAATCTCTATTGTACGGTTTTTCGGTACTGGTATCAGTACAATATTGCTTCAGTTTTAGTATTTCGGAATTTTCATTCTTGCTTACAAAATAATATACGGTACAGGTTAATTACATATTGATAATACATATCCGCCAGTTCATACAATTTTATTCTTAGCGACTTATGACATATACAAACTGCCAAAACAAACCGGTCATTTTAACATTATATCGGCAAACTGTTTCAACACAAAGAGACCAACACACTGAGCTTATTTTGTCTCCAACCCGACATATTCAATATTATGTTTGCTCATATCATATCATCATTCATATAAAGTTAAAAAAACAGTATATTAAATATACATACAAACACAAACTATAAATTAAAAAATAAAAAACTAAAAAAATCAATTTTTTTTCCGTTTGCTTCTCAAACTAAAAAAATCAAAATTTTTTCCGTTTGTTTAGAAGCAAATTGGTTTGGCAAAGTGACAAACAAACTTAAGAGTGCAATGATGTTTCAGTCGAGTCAAACAAACTAATGGACAAAATTAACATTATATATATATATATATATATATGACTATCATAGCTAAGAGAAAAAAATAAATTTAACATGTGATCTTGACCACTCAAATTAAAATTCAAATTAATCTCAACCTTTTAATTAAAAGTCAAACATAAATATTTCAAATATAATAACTCTTTTATGTATTTATTATACATTCTTTAATCATGGTAACTTTTAAAAAAATTATTGTAATGGATATCAATTTGAGAATGGACTTGAATTTAACCACTTCTAATATTAATTGTCAGCTCACGTATTATGAAGTAACACATTTATAAACTAAACAATATTTAATATATGAATTAAACAAATATATAAGAAGTTCGGCTTACAGAATTTTTAACAAAAAAATAATATCATTTAATTAGGAGATCACATGTCAAGTAAATAAAATTGTTTGAATCTCATTATGATAAATTATAATATAGAAGTTTAATTAGGAGTTCATATGTCAAGTAAATATGTTAAAAGTGTTACTTTCTTGAATCTAAGTTTAAAGTTATAAGAAATAACAATTATTTGAGTTTACATTTTAAAACTTTCTATACAAGTTTTTTTTTTCTTTTTTTCTTTTTCTTTCCATTTTATGTCATGTTTATACCAAAACAAACATATTAGTTCGGTACTATATGCGGTAACGAGGTAATAGTGATCAGCTTTGTCAATCATCCATTTTGAATTTTGATTGTTATTTACTGGTGGAATATTTAAAAGATAAATGGTTAAGTTGAATAATTATATATATATATATACACATAATATAAATATTAAAGCTATAAGGTCTCTTACTATGGTATAATGGCTATACTTAGCGGTTTAAAACTAAGACAAATCATATACTTTGTAGTAGGCCTATTAATCGGGTTGATTTGCATACGGTTGACGGATTGAAACTTTATGACCCCAACTTAAGCTAATAAAAGTTTTAAGACAGTAACTTCAACTCGGACCTGAGTAAGGATCTACCTAAGCGATCCGATTAATATGTTGATTTCAGGTGGGTTAGTGGGTTGATTTCATGTCACATGGGTTAATAAAGGTAGGTAGGCAGGTTAAATGGGTTGGCAGTTTGATCCCGGGTCATGTGTGTTGGTAGGTTGACAGGTTGATTCCAAGTCAAATGGGTTGTGGGATAAAATGAGTTGGTAGGTCGACCTTTAAAAAAACATTATTTAAATTTAAATATTTTTGGGTTGACAAGTTGAATAATTAACCCTAAAAGTCAACCTGACCCCAACCTAAAAAAATCAAGTTGGCGGGTTACCAGATCGAGATTTCACAATCATAACCCAATTTTGCGAGTTGGTTTCAAGTCAAAATTCGGGTAAGATCGAGTATTGACAATTTTAATATATATCAAAATCATTAAATTCGAGTAACTCACTAAGGAGGATCTGGTTAGGACAATTAAATTTAAATCTATTTGCAGATTTTACAATGCCATCCTATACCAATGACGATTTTAATTTTAGATTATTTGTTTAAGTTTTTTTATGAGATAAAGTTGATCGTGTTTTGTATACTTATCAATATACTTTATTGTTTCAAATCCGATCAACGACCGGGTATAGATCTAGTTTTATTGAAGATAGCCTTATATGTTTTCTACCGACTTGCAACTAGGAAGCCAGATAACCTTATACCATCAGATTGTATATGGTCAATACCGAACTCGCTTTGCATTCTACGTCAAAAGATCGGTTATTAATTATCCGGTGCTTCTTAGTATTTGCAACCAACCCGTGCATTGTATGGGCACACATATCTAGTATCTAGTAAAATGGATAATATTTATATTACTATATAAAGATTATGATTATTTATTGAAATGATACCTAGACTATTTACCATATTACTGGTTTCATACCTAAATTTAAAATTACCCTCATCATACCATAACTTATCAATTCTCCACTCGGACAATACCTGAACCTGACGGACGTCAGTTTGGCCGTTAATTTGAGGTATGACTACTGTAAATTTTAAACTATAATGGTTTACATAAATGGCACCTAGACTATGCATCATATTACTGATTATCTACTTATAGTTTAAAATTTACGGTAGTCATACCCTAACTTAACGGCCAAACTGACGCCCGTCAGGTTCAGGTATCGTCCGAGTGAAGAATTTATAAGTTGGGGTATGATGAGAGTAATTTTAAAGTTTTAGGTATGAAACCAGTAATATGGTGGATAGTCCAGATACCATTTCAGTAAATAACCCTAAAGATTATCCACACCTTGTTGAAAAGAAGAGTTGCGAAATGACCATTTTACCCTTATAATGAATTAACTTACACCATGAGTCCTTTATCTTCTAAATATTTCCACACCACCACCTTTACTTTACATCAACCTGCACCATTCGACTTTGTCACCACCAACAATAGTCGCCATCATGACCACCCGTCGCCGACACCACCAACCCCCATCATGGTCACCGCCGTATTGTGCGGGTACCGTACTAGTATTTATAAGGTATTGGATTTTTTTTTTCTTGACCTTGAAATATGATAAGTTTTCTTAATTTGGATAGTTTTGCTAACATACAACTATAACAGATGTTGAGATATTGAAATTTCGTATCATGTAGTTAAACGTAATTTGCTTCAAATTAACCACTTCAATTCTATCTACTATAAATACCCCCATCGTCTCAAACCTTTTCTTCAAACAACTCTTGGCGAGTGTTCCATTATGATGGAGAGACATTCGGTTGCTTTGTTTACATTCCTTTTGTTCATTTTTGTTCTCAATATCTCAGGTGATGAGCGATTAATCAACTTTTATTCAAAGGATCTTTTGGTTAATTTTCCAATTATAATTCTGCTTATGTTTCTTAATTAATTGGCGAATGTTATATTTCTCATTGTGGTTCTTTCAAAGAATTTAATTATAATGTGATCAACAGAAATCGCGGCGGTGAAGTCAAAAATTTGTGAAAAACCTAGCAAGACATGGTTTGGAGACTGCAAACACACAGAAAAGTGCGATGAACGATGCATAGATTGGGAGGGTGCTAAGCATGGAGCTTGCCACCAACGTGAAGCCAAATACATGTGCTTTTGCTACTTTGATTGTGATAGCAAAAAGAATCCTAAAGTACCCAAACCTCCTCCAGGTGCTCCTACTAAGCCTCCAGAAGGTGGCGGTGAAGGAGACGCTCCACCAGAAGGCGGTGAAGGAGGAGGTGGCGGTGAAGGAGGAGGCGGTGGTGAAGGAGGAGGAGGTGGTGAAGGCGGCGGTGGTGGTGAAGGAGGCGGCGGTGGTGAAGGAGGAGGTGGCGGTGAAGGAGGAGGTGGTGAAGGAGGTGGCCGATAAAGGTAGCTAGACAACCACAATATCGAAAGAGTCACAACTTGAACATCTACTAGATCCGATGCAATCCATCCTTGGATGTTCATTAGAGAACTTTATATCTATGTTTATGAATAAGTATAAAAGCTTTAATTTACTTAACGAATAAAGCATGCACTCCAAATTGTAATTTGTGTTGCATGTATAATCGACACCTAATTGATTAATGAATTCAATCCATATTGTTTCAACAATTACAGTAAGTTGGTTTCCTTATTAAGTACACTTGCATGGGCATTCGATCATGAACTGATCTCATTATATGTCTGCTTTTGGTATGATCTAAAATGTTGTCACGCGCGAAATCAAGCTTAATTAAACATAACAATAAGATTTCGGCATCATTTATATATTAACCGAAGCATTTTCAATTGTCAAGAATCAATCATCATTGATTATATTAACAAGCTTAAACATAACAAGTCTTTTAGTAATGCATGTGTTAAGAGATTATTGTTGGCCTAATAAGTGACATTTCAGAACTCATCCATAATTATAAATAGGGTATATAGTGAACTTTGATAAGAGGTATGTGACACGAATTGTTACTGATAATTCTTGTGATTTTCGATATATCAATATGAATTACAATGAGTTCCTTTTATACTAGAATTGCATACACTAAATATATAAATTATGTAATGCAGATCTTGAATTGTTAAGCAAGTCGATCCTTGAATTGTTGATAAAGCCAAATCTTCTATTTTGGGAAGTGATGACGATTTGTCTAGATCCCGGATCATTTCTTCTTTCTAAAACTCCCCCTCAAGTTGAATAGTGGGATCTCCAAAATTCAACTTGATCAGACATTTGTAAAGTATACCGGTTTCTACTGCTTTAGTAAGAATATCTGCAAGTTGGTCTTCTGATCTAACGAACGGCAGCTTGATGATTCCGTTTTCAAGTTTTTCCTTGATGAAATGACGGTCAACTTCCACATGCTTGGTCCTGTCATGTTGTACAGGATTTTCAGATATTTGAATAGCAGCTTCATCGTCACTCATGATCTGGATACTTTCTTTTGGAGCGAATCCTAGTTCTGTTACAAGTTTCTTCAACCACAAGGCTTCTGCTAAACCTTTAGCAATACCTCGAAATTCAGCCTCGGCACTAGATAAGGAGACAACTTTTTGTTTTTTACTTTTCCATGTAACAAGGTTACCTCCTACTATGGAAAAATATCTTGATGTAGATCTTCTGTTTCCTTTGTCTCCTGCCCAATCAGCATCTGTGTATATCTGTATATTAAGATGACCATTTGCCTTAAATAAGACTCCATGGTCAACAGTTCCTTTGAGATATCTAACAATCCTTAGAACTGCATTCATGTGCTTTTCTTGAGGCTGGTGCATAAACTGGCTAACTACTCCAACAGCATATGCAATATCTGGACGAGTCTGAGAGAGATAAATCAATTTTCCCACCATCCGTTGGTACTTATTCTTATCAACAAGTTTTCCATCTAATCTCATAAACAATTTTTGATTGATAACCATGGGTGTCTCTGCCGGTTTACAGTCGATCATCCCTGTTTCTGCCAAAAAATCTAGTATATACTTTCTCTGACAAATAAAGATTCCATGTTGTGTTCTCAAAACCTCAATCCCAAGAAAGTATCTTAAATTTCCCAAATCCTTCATTTCAAATTCTGCACATAACTCTTCTTTTAGCTTCTTGATTTCACTTTCATCATTCCCGGTGATAATCATATCATCGACATAAATTATCAAACAAGTAATTTGATTTCCTTTATGTCTCAAAAACAAAGTATGGTCAGAGTTGCTTTGTTTATAACCATATTTTTTCATTGCCGGTGTGAATCTACCAAACCATGCCCTAGGTGACTGCTTTAATCCATACAGGGACTTCTTTAGCTTACAGAATTCCCCATGTTTGAAACCATGAGAGAAGCCAGGCGGAGCTTCCATATACACTTCTTCTTTCAATTCTCCATGTAAAAAGGCATTCTTTACATCGAACTAGTGAAGAGGCCAACCTTGATTTGTTGCTATTGAAAACAGGACTCTTATAGTATCTAACTTTGCAACTGGAGAGAATGTCTCAGAGTAGTCAATTCCATATGTTTGAGTGTATCCTTTGGCAACTAATCGAGCTTTATACCTTTCAATTTCTCCATCTGGTCTATATTTAATTGTATAGTTCCACCTGCATCCTACTGGTTTCTTTCCTTGTGGCAAAACACATTTCTCCCATGTTTCATTCTTATCTAGTGCCTCCATTTCTATATTCATAGCATCCTTCCACTTTTCCTCCATCAAAGCTTGTTCTACATTTGATGGGAGTTCTTCCGAATATACCTTGGTTATGAATGCTTTTGCTTCTTCAGACAAATTTCCTGTCACTATGTTAGCCATTGGAAATTTAGAATTCTTGGAAAATTTCTCTGGAGAGTATCGTTTTGCAGGAATTCCTCTTGTTGACCTTGCTGGGAGTACATATTTCTGTGTGTCCACTTGTTCTTCATTTTCCTACACATCTTGATTTGAATTTGCTACAACAGTGTCCAGTGTAACATCCTCAGAAGAACTACGTACCTCGGATATCAGGTGAGGACTCATATCTTCGGTGGCACTTTGAGAGGACTGTTCTTCTTTTTGAGATTCACTCGGATGAATTGGATCAGTTGTAGTGGTAGGTTCTTGAGAAACTATGGTATTAGGTTCTGAAGAAACTTGAGTACTATGCTCTGAGGTATACCCCAGCCAACTCAGAGGGTCACATTGCTCCTCCCCCTGACCACTATGTTGCGAAGAATAAATTACTTGGTTTCGAGGAAGTCACAGTTTATTCTATACCCCTTTTGAGTTATTCCATATCCCACAAAAGCACATTTTTCAGCACATGGCTCAAGTTTGTTGCGATACGACTTTGGAATATGGACAAACACAGTACATGGCGGTTAATCAGGTAAGTGGAAGTGGCTAAGGCTTCTGGCCAAAAATATTTTGGAACACATTATTCAATTATGAGAGCCCTAGTCATTTCTAATAACAACCTATTTTTCCGCTCAGCAACTCCATTTTGTTCTGGGGTATGAGGACACGTAGTTTGATGGACTATCCCTTTTGATTGAAAAAATTGACTCATTTGTGTGTTAACATACTCTCCACCATTATTAGACCTCACAACTTTGATAGATTTTTGAAATTGTGTTTGAACCATGGCATAAAAAACAGTGAACCTATCATATACTTCAGCTTTATTTTTTAAAAAATAAATCCAAGTCATCCTAGTGTAGTCATCAACAAAAATCACAAAATATTGAAAATTCTGACCCCCAAGAATCGGGGCAGGACCCCACACATCTGAATGAATTAATGAAAAAGGAGTCTGAATTCTTGTATTGCTAGGTTTATAGGTTTGTCTGTGACTTTTGGCTAATATGCAAGTTTCACAAGAGATTGATTTATTCAAAGGAAAAATTCTAGGAAATAAAGTATGTAAATAACTAACTGGAGGATGTTCCAGTCTTCTATGCCATAACCAAGCTTCTCTTTCATTTGCCCCATGAGCTAGCATCACACTTCCACTTGCATTCACTTCATCGACATAATACAGTCCATTTTTCTCAGTGTCACGCCCAATAATCCGTCCCGTCCTGATATCCTGTAAGAGACAAAAATTTGGATACATGAGAACAGAGCAGTTGAGTTCTTTTGTCACATGGCTAATTGATAAGAGTTTGTGTGACAATGATGGAACACAAAGACAATTAGATAGTTTAATACCCGGATAAATTTTAATTGTTCCTCCAGTTTTTACATCCATTTTCCCTTTATTTGTTGCTTCAATATATACTTTCTTGGGTTTTGCGTATTCTGAAAAATTAGACATATCATATGTCATCGTATCCGTCGCGCCACAATAAAAAATCCATGGGCCGTTTGAATTATCATTAACACTAAAGGCCTTCTGATCGTTGTCGTTGGACCGATCAAAAATATAAACTAAATACCACTAATTAGCTAGGGTAAGTCGAGTATCGTATCCATAGGGAATCAAGGGAAAATGTTAAACAATTTTACAAAGTTAATTAAACTAGACATGAACTCAAAATCGATTAAATGATTGGTTTGATTAAAAACTAAACTTGATAATAAACTTAACAAAATAACTTCAATTAAATAAAAGGGATCATTCTCATGCTTCAAATTATAATTTCAAAAGTATAACCTAACTTATGTTCGTTGGAAATCACATAGACATGATTCGTTATAAGCTTGGATTGAATGAATGCTAAGAACTAATCAATTAGGTTGTGATGATTCACGATAATGAAAATCGGAGAATTGACACAGCTAAATTATCTATTTATTAACAAGATTACAAGTTCATAAGAGATTCCTAATTGATTAACAAGAATTTGAAATCAAAAGATAGATGGAATTCATTCAAGGTTATAAACTAGTAATCATTCAAACAATCCAAACAACATTAATTAGATGTTAAAAGACTAATGAGAAATTAAACATCTAATCCAACATGAACATAAGAAAAGTTCAATACAATTGTCTTACATAATTGTTCACATGAGAATGATCAAAAGAGAATTAGCCTAAAATCTTCATCATTGATATCATCATTGATTCTTCAATTAAGGCTTTAAGCTCCATGGAATTGTGATTTGATGATGAAATTGGGGTCTTGGGAATGTTAGGAACTGCTCTTGGAATGAGAAAATATGAATGGTAACTTCCAAAAATCGTCGCTTGAATGATATAAACTGAACTTGAATTAAAACCATAAAATTCGGAATTTTGGTTCAGCAACTGGCGTAGCTTACAGTGTCACCTGGCATAGCTTACGCCCTTTGTATTTCTGAAGACCGTAATGTACGCCAAAAAGGGGCGTAGTCTACGCCCTGCTGCATTCTTCAATTCTTGAATTTGCTACTGTGTTACTATCTATTTACGCCAAAGCACCATTATCCATGAGACCGTAATATACGCCAACTATTGGCGTAATATACACCATTCCAGCTTTGCCACTTTTGTTTTTGATCATTTTTTTTTTACTTCGTTTTCAATCCAATTAACCCGTAAACGCAACCTATGACCTGAAATCACTAGCAAACGTAAACGTACCCCTAATCTTCTATTAACATGCATAAAACATATCAATTTCACATCTTAAGAACACACAATTCAAGCACTTATCACATTCCCCAACTTACCTCTTTTTCGTCCCCAAAAAAATCATTCATCATGTGACAAGTTAATTTACAATCTCATAATACTTTATATCGCCAAAGAAACACCATATAAGAATTATATCAATTATACATACTTGTAAAACTCAACCTTCAAGCAATCTTCAAAGTACACTTTGGGCGAAACTAAGCAATGCAAACCAAATCACATGCTATAACCAACTCATGAGACTTACAACTATCAAAAGATTTACGACTAGCAAATAGAAATATACAAATGTGCAATTAAACCTAATAAACCTCAAGTTTGCCAAAATACATGCATCACACTCTCACAATGTGCACTCCCCTCGGTTCATATATTGGGTGAATTAGCAAAAGATGTGCTAATATAAATATATATAAAGCTCACAACCCATTATTGCACTCTAAAAATCATAGGCTAGTACACAAATCGAATCAAGACCTCATAACTCAAACTATCACTTTGGTATTCATACAAGATTAATGGAAATATGGAATGAAATACGGTAACGATTCTCATTTGGGTGATTTACTAGAATGATTTTGGGAACATTTCATTTTGGTTCTTTTTGATCAACTTACATGGATAATTGACTTGAATTTCACTTATGACCATATACTTTGACTTTTTCAACCAGATATTGCAATTTGACTTTGATTTTGTTCTTTCTTTCGATTCATCATCATAAATAACACAACTTTGAACTATTAACGGATTTCATGACGAGGTGAGGTGACATATGGATTGAATTGTATGATTGTTTTGTGATTTTAAGCACATAATCCAAGCCAGAGGTCTCGACACGGTAAGTGCACTAGTTCTAACCTAGTGTACAATAATAGTTCACACAATATGATGATCATGAGAAATAATGCTACGCTAACAATCTAAATCAATCGTCGACGAGGCATTTTTCTCTCATGAAATTGAAGGATATAACGGATATCTAAGTGTGATACATGCATTATGACTCACAATTGGCATATTACCCTTATTTGCACATTTCTATGTTTTTACTTGCTAACAACTCTATCAAAACGCTCATAAGTCCATCATGTCATGCAATCTAGCCTACACTACCTAGCCCCACTTACATGTACTCATCCAATCACAAGAAAATCTCATTTTACAAACATGTATAGCCAATATAACTCGAACATTTTGTCTCTTTGATTCAATTTCATATTACAAGAAAATAAATTAACATCTAAACTAGAAACATAATTAAAATTGACAGAATTTGAAATCTACCTACGAATTGAAAATGCAAAAACATCAAAACAAACACATAGAACACATAGTCACACAAGAAGATTAGAAAGATAGAAAGAGAGTACCAAATCACTATCGTGGACCCTGAGGTCCAAAGATCGACTCCATCAAGCTCTGGTACAAAGAACGACCATCAAGTGGTTTAGGGGCTGGTGGTGGAACACCCGATGTATCCTCAACTCGACCGGCATCAGAATGTCGAGGAAACCACTCGGAATCATACCCCTGAGGATAAGCTGGGTGAGATGTAGGAACAAAAGGCTGTCTGTAATCAACTGGAAGGGGAGTCTCCACATAATCAAGTCCCGAAATATGGTCCTGGTGATGGCGGACTCCCTCGGTGTACTCAAAATACCTCCTCAAAGTATGCTCATGAGCATATGCCATGGCCCGCTCATAATTTTTCTGTTCCTGTCGTCTAACTCTTGCTTCTTCAGCCTGTTGAGTAGCCAAATCCCACATGTGTTGCTCAAATGGTGACCACTGTGCATACAACTGGGGCCTCTCAATCCTAACCGGTATTTCTCTTTGAACCCCTGCACCAATAACATTGTCATCCATCCTTGGCAATCTCACATTCACTTCTGGCCTAACCCTATTCTCTGCAGCAACCAATGCCTCCTCTCTAGTAAACCCCACCTTAGGAGCAACCAAATATCCATCGCCATTAAACCCTCTAAGAATCCTAGCTTAAGGAACATCCTCAAATGTCCACTCGTTTCCCATTTTAAAACGAGCTATATTAAGCTGAATCTGAGCTACATGTATTATTCGGGTCTCCTTTTTTGGTATGGCCTTATGCTGTCTAATAAGGCTGGTGATTAGTCTCGGATGGGGTATAACTGTCTTGTTCTTTTTATTTCGGGCATCCCATATATTCATCATAATAATTTGCCTAAGTGATAAAGCCAAATTCCCAGTTACCAAAGCATACAATATCCAAACTTCATTATGCCTCATATTTAACCTATCACTGGTTCTGGGACAAATGTTCCAATTGAGAACAGACATGATTAAACAGGGAAGCGGTTTCAAACAACGACGCTCTAACTTAACATTGCCAAGTACCTCTTGATTAAAATCGAAAATAGTAGAGAGCATATGTAACCAATCATCACCCTTAGCGGCCCCCGTTAAAATATCATCAGACAAATAATCAACATTTCTCTCAAGGGTCGAACCACTATCAAATTCAACAATTTTATCTAAAGTATCAAACGACATTACCACTTTTTTATTATTCACTTTTCTTGTTATTTGATAGTCTGTGGGGGATTGTCACCAAGATCTCTTTCCAAAGTACCCATCCAATCAAGAATTCCCTCTAAATACACCTCAGTCTCTTCATTATTATTCCAAACCAATCCTTGGTGCCAACCCATTCGATCAAACAACTCAATTAAACCAAAACCTTCAAAATCTTCCAAAATTGTTTTTCTTTCACAAAGCAGTTGTTTTCTTATACTTTCAACCTCACCCATTTTTTCCTTATACAAAATCGATTGCCAGTCACGAGGTAGAGTATGCAAAGAAATACCTACAATCCAATCAGGTCGGTCAAAAGATTCATCACCCGAATCCATATCCACGTCCTCCTGATGTTGAGGTAACCTTTCTTCTTCACTTTCCTCTTGCACCCTTTGCTTCTTCCTTTTGTTTGGTTGAGTTGAATATGAAATAGCACCCTTCTTTCTGCCCATGTTTTCCGCCTATTCTATTTCACAAACTAACCACATACAACAAACATTAATGTTGGTTAGTAAATAAAAGCAAAAACACAAAATTTTTGAAAGAAATAAAAAAAAATTCGTGTTTTATACCTACTAAAAAATCACAAACGAACCAGAACTCACCGAAATTGTTTATTGGGTTTTGTAAGCCTCGAAAAACTATGCAATTTCGACTATAAATTCGCTTGAATCGATTAAGAATTGAGAGAGATATGTTGATTTAAATTTTTAGGGTTTTGGTGGAAATATTGGGGAAAATGGTGAAAGAATTAAGAGAAGTGAGTGAAAAGAAAAGTGGAGTCCGGTTTTTTTAGGTGTTAAAATTCCTTTTTTTTTTTGGAAGACCGTATGCTACAATCCCCACCACCGTAAACTACGCCTATACGGAAAAGTGCGTTTTACCGTAACAAGACCGTAGCACAGTGAGGGCTGGGCTTTGAACTCTAATTCACACTTCCAAGAGACCGTAGTCTACGCCTTTTAGACCGTAAGGTACGGTCCCCACGAATTTTTTAACTACAAACTAAATACTAATTTAACTAAACCTTAAATTAACTGACAAAAACTTATATTATCTAAAACTAATTTAACTATAATTAATTCAACCGAACTTATATTAACCAAAATTAAAACTTTAATTAACTAAAACTTATACCACAAAAACTTTTATTCATCAAAAACTTAAAATTCTAATAAAACAACACCACAAAAACTTAAAAATTCATTTATTCAAAAGCTTGCAATTGTATCCCTTCCTCAACTTAAAGATACATTGTCCCCAATGTACACATTAACTAGAAATTAACTATGATATCCGGAAAAAACCGCAAACTTTTTCTCATTTTTCACCCAATTCGACCTTCCCCAACTTAATTCTCATGCCTAAGTGCTGAGAATTGTCTAACTTGTGTAAATATGCAACTAAATTACCAAAACAATGAAACTAAAATTATGAAAAAGAAAACATACCGAATTTGAAGCTTTAAAACAATTAAACAACTAACGGGGGGTGCCTCCCGTTTAGCGCTAAGTTTATTGTCCTCAGCCCGACATTACCTCGATTTGATTTATGCAACCTCATATGATGGTGGACTTGAGATGAAGTTCACCATTTCTTTTGTAGCTCCATTGATGTCGGTTGCATCCAAATAAGGCTTCAAACGGTGTCCATTGACCATTTGCTTTACTCCATCTTTCGGATCCTCAATTTCAATTTCTCCAAACTTTCCAACTCTTGTAATAACATATGGACCCATCCACTTACTTTTAAGTTTTCCCGGAAAGAATTTGAGTCTTGAATTGTAAAGCCACACCTTTTGGCCAACTTCGAACACCTTTTTCTTCAACTTAGCATCATGAACCGCTTTCATCTTGTCCTTGTAAGTGGAAGCGCATTCATATGCCTCGTTTCTCAATTCTTCCAATTCGCACAATTGCAACTTTCTTTCTTTGCCTGCATTCTCAAAATCCATATTAACGGTCTTAACGGCCCACAAAGCTCTATGTGCAAGCTCAATTGGAAGATGACAACCCTTCCCATAAACCAACCGATAGGGTGTAGTTCCAAAAGGCGTTTTGAAAGCGGTACGGTAAGCCCATAAAGCATCATTGAGTTTGGTAGACCAATCTTTTCTATCGGGCCTAACCATCTTTTGCAAAATTTCTTTTATTTGCCTATTGGACACCTCAACTTGACCACTCGTTTGTGGGTGGTAGGGAGTAGCAATTCGGTGGTTTACACCATATCGTTTAAGAAGTTTGCCAAACTGAAAATTTTTAAAATGAGATCCCCCATCACTTATGAGGACACGAGGGATTCCAAATCTTGAGAAAATATTGCTTTGCACAAACTTACAAACAACGGTATGGTCATTGGTTTTAGCGGCTATGGCTTCTACCCATTTTGAAACATAATCTACGGCCACTACAATGTAGTAATTACCAAAGAATTAGGGAAAGGACCCATAAAATCAATGCCCCAAACATCAAAAATATTAACAACTAAAATTGATTGCATGGACATTTCGTTTCTTTTAGTAATACTACCCAGTTGTTGACACCGAACACATTTCTTAACAAATTCAGCGGCATCTTTAAAGATACTAGGCCAAAACAAACCACACATCAAAACCTTATAACCTGTCTTTTGGCCGCTGAAATGACCTCCACATGCAAATGAATGTGCATGCGTCAAAACCTCCTGAATTTCTTCTTCCGGAACATATCTCCTCATCCCAAATGTATTGCTTTGCTTGTGCTAAGAATTGTTGCTTCTTTCTCTTAGGCCAATGTTCCGGTATCTTACCTGCAGACAAGAAATTCACAAAATTTGCATACCAAGGAACAATAGAAACAGTTAGTAAATGTTCATCCGGAAATGTCTCATTGATTTCCTTGGTTGGTTCACCATCCGTCACTTGAATTCTTGACAAGTGGTCCGCCACTACATTCTCACTTCCTTTCTTGTCTCGAATTTCCAAATCAAACTCTTGTAGCAGCAACACCCATCGAATTAGCCTTGGTTTTGCATCGTTCTTTTTCATCAAATGCTTCACCGCGCTATGATCTGTGTAAACTATAACCTTGCTACCACAAATGTAAGAACGAAACTTGTCAAGTGCATAAACAACAGCAAGCAATTCTTTTTCGGTAGTTGTATAATTCAGTTGGGCATCCGATAAAGTTTTGCTTGCATAATAAATCACAACGGGTTTCTTGTCCACCCGTTGTCCCAAAACAGCCGCGATTGCAAAGTCACTTACATCACACATAATTTCAAATGGCATGGACCAATTAGGTGATTGCAAAATGGGGGCTTCAACCAATTTCTCTTTTAAGGTTTCGAAAGCTTTTAAACACTCTTCATAAAAAACAAAAGGTACATCTTTTAGTAACAAATTACACAATGGTTTTGTAATGACACTAAAACCCTTGATGAACCTTCTATAAAACCCGGCATGTCCAAGAAAAGAACGGACACCCTTAACATTGGTTGGAGGGGGTAAAGTAGAAATCACTTTGATTTTGGCCCGGTCAACTTCCATGCCTTTATTCGAAATTACATGACCCAAAATCGTCCCCTCTTGAACCATGAAGTGGCTCTTTTCCCAACTTAAAACCAAATTTGTCTCAACACATCGTTTTAAAACTTTGGTTAGTTCATTAAGACAATTGTCAAAGGTTTGGCCAAAAATTGAAAATTCATCCATGAATATTTCTAGAGAATCACCAACCATATAAGAAAAGATACTCATCATGCACCTTTGAAAGGTGGCAGGAGCATTACATAACCCGAATGGCATTCGCCTAAAGTCAAAAGTCCCATAGGGGCATGTAAATGTGGTCTTGTGTTGGTCATCGGGGTGAATAGCAATCTGATTATAACCCGAATACCCATCTAGAAAGCAATAAAACTTCTGACCTGCAAGTTTCTTGATGATTTGATCAATGAATGGCAATGGGAAATGATCTTTTGAAGTAGCGGTGTTCAACTTTCGATAATCAATGCACACCCTCCATCTGGTGATAGGTCGGGTTGCAATTTGCTCACCACTATCTCCTTTAACCACTTGAATTCCAGCTTTCTTAGGTACCGTTTGTGTTGGACTTACCCATTTACTATCTGAAATTGGGTAAATAATTCCAGCATCCAACCACTTAAGCACCTCATTCTTCACAACTTCACGCATATGAGGATTCAACCTTCTTTGAGCATCACGTGAAGGCTTTGCTTCAGAATCGGTGATTATCTTATGCATCACAATTAATGGACTAATGCCTTTCAAATCGGCAATTGTCCACCCAATAGCCGCCTTATACTCCTTGAGCACTTTTAGCAAAGCCCTTTTGTATCGTTGACTGTTGCTCCCATAATCAACTGGTGAGCGGCTTCTTTTCGAACCGTGGCATATGCAGATTCAACGGTTGGGAGCGGGTCGACCCGAAGGATTTCTCGGATAATCGGCTCAAACTTCCGATCTAAACCATTCAAGAATTGAAACACTTTTTGATCGGATCTTATCTTGGCATATTCTTTGATATCATCAGGACACTTCATCGGGTTTGGGTCGATTCGATCTATTTCGCCCCATACCCCTTGCAATGCGATCCAGAATTCTTCAAGGGTTTTGTTGGCTTGTTTGATTTCATTGGCTTTCACATGAAGATTAAATGCTTGGAGTTTGTCTTTGCCACTACTGTAGGTAATCGCTAATGCGTCCCACAGTTGTTTGGCAGTGGAAAATTCGGTGAGATTTCCGGCTAAGGTTGGTTCAATATTTTGAATGAGCCATGAGAACACTATCAGGTCTTCCTGTTCTCATAACTCACTTTTTTCAGATGTTGATTTTTCTGATTGTGTATCGGTTAAATGTGTTAGTAAATTTTTTGATCTGCCGCCTATAGCAACCCGAATCATTCGGGTCCATAAAGCATAATTTGTGCTATTTAACTTTAGATTAATCTGAAGATTATCGGATAATTTGGGATTTTGAGATTGTTGGTTGGTGTTATTTTGTAGAAGGTTAACTATTTGTAATGCTAGATCAGAATTCGAGTCGCCGGCACTATCTGCCATGATGGCTGTGTTTTCGACTCTAGGTGATACAATGATGATTTTATTCGGTAGATGATGACGCCCCAAATCGAGGCTCTGATACCATGACACGAATTGTTACTGATAATTC
This sequence comes from Erigeron canadensis, assembly GCF_010389155.1. NCBI lineage: Eukaryota > Viridiplantae > Streptophyta > Magnoliopsida > Asterales > Asteraceae > Erigeron > Erigeron canadensis. The sequence continues at coordinate 30,088,743 of NC_057763.1, read as the reverse complement.
TTGTGATTTTCGATATATCAAAATGAATTACAATGAGTTCCTTTTATACTAGAATTGCATACACTAAATATAAAAATTATGTAATGCAGATCTTGAATTGTTGAGCAAGTCGATCCTTGAATTGTTGATAAAGCCAAATCTTCTATTTTGGAAAATGATGATGATTTGTTCTGATCCCGAATCATTTCTTCTTTCTAACAGTATGTGGTTTTGATAAGAAGTTCTTTTGTTATGAAAAAGCTATCACATGAGCATTTCATTAGTTGTCTCAAGACATTGCTACAAATTTATAGCATATATGTTGATAATTTCATCGATTGGCCTAATTCACATATTGGTTAATTTGGTATTTATTGTCTACCTTGTTCGTGAAGAATTCATCCATGATCTATGAATCAATTTTTCTGGCAACCGTGTATATATATGTATATTCTATTTGTATAAGATTTGTGACAATGTTGTCTTTATTTTATTTTTTTCTTTTTAAGAAACTCATGATGAACAACTATCGACTGATATCCAGAATGACGTATATACAATAGGTCGTTATTACTTACAAGATACAATGTACCGTAACAAAAACACATTCATTTGAAAAAGTTTATATTTATCAAGTTTACAAACTAATAACTAAAACAGAATCATTTGAAACAAGTGATATTGAATAATTAGAAATGTCGATGAGATTTATTTAAAATCATATTTCAGGCATATGATGCCCTCTCTAAAAGCAAATCTTAAATTTGGTAATTATAGCCTTAATCAAAAGCTGAAAATGAGGTATTCCTCTGTAGTACTTATGATTCAGAATGATAATTTAAATTTTGTATCCTTGTTAATTAAATTCCTTTCCACCAAATTTCTTTAGAATCTCGGTTATCATTGGATGTACGTTTATCAAAGTATTTTGTTGTCTATGGATGTTGGGTCCTATGTGAGAGCGGCAAAAAGTAAGCTGTTTCATGCAACCTGGAGATACCACATTGGGGGGCAAGGGGTTAATGTCCACAGAAATTTAGATTTTGTTATATATTTTTTTATTTCTCATGAATTTTTAAAATATATCTATATGTTTTTAAAATTTTGCCCCCTTTTAGATTTATTTTTTATAAACTTTTTAATTTGTCCAACTGAAAAAAAAATCTGGTACCGATTCTGCTCCCTAACACCATTACAAAAGAAAATATCACAAGACAAATACAAAACTTTCACAAAGTAAATATAACAAGAGGAAAACAAAAGTTTCATATCTTGTCTGTTTGCATACTTACATAGGCACAACAAAAGAAAAACGAAACGACTATGAAAACATGAGCTGATATCGGGCCATGGACTGGGCTCAGCTTAATAAAAACTAATTTCAGACCCAACATGAACTAAATTCGGGCCAAACATTGTATTGATTCTAGAATGAAGTAGGCTTAGTCAGGTCGGTCTGACCCAGGCTTCATTGGTCTGGGCCAAGGATGAGTTTTGGGTTAGCCTGGTTTGATCATCTCTAGTGGAACACTGAACATATCAATATAACAACATTTTGGTGTTCGTGTAATCACGAAAAATATATGTCCGTGTCCAACCAGAAGGATAATGAATTTGTTGATATCCAAAATAAAATATTAATCTAGTGGTAGTAACAAATTGTGTGTATGGGTAAAGCTAAATTATAGCAAGGGATTTAAGAGTCCTGAAAAATTTAGATATCGGTCATCTAGGCAATAAATCATTTTACGTTGTTTAAGAAGGTTTGGTCCTTAGTTGTACCTAGTGATGTAGGTCACTAATTTAGAATCGTACATATGAATACATGATGCGGCGTGATTGTAAACAATTTTTTTAAAGGGAAAAAAAACCTTTGGTATAAATTAAATTTTAAAAAAAACCCCATAAACTTCACTTAATAAATGCGACAAAAGGTGACGGTGATTGGCACGCCAGATAAGCGGCGTTCTGCGTTTAACGTTTGACTTTGTCGACCGTCGGGTTTGGACTGTCTAAAAGAACAACACACATAACATTGTGTTTAAGTATATAATATGGGGAAAATGAATATGATGTTATAATATACTTAATTTGGGTGAAAACCCCCTCATATACTAATTTTTAACTTTTTGGGAAAATTTCATATATGTCATTATTAATGTCAAAAATATCATATATGTTCAATTAAATTTTGAAATATCACAAATGTCATTATTAAATATGAAGTATATCAAAAATGTCCAAATGACTAAACTTTAGAAAAATAAACAATATACAAGAAAACACCGGATTACCCACAAAATTTACACACAAACAATAGTTAATGAGTATTTTCCCATAAATTATACATGTTTAGAGATTTAAAATGATAAAAACATTTACCCATAAATTTTCCACGTATTTACCCATAGATTTACCCACTAATGTATATTTTGTGTGTAATTCGAGGCAAAAATATTCCAACAAACTTATTTTTTACATATTACCCAGGAGTTTGGATTTCGTGTGTACCAATATGGGTAATATGGTGGGTAAATTTATGTTACCAACGATATACCCACAACATTTATGCTGTGGGTAAAGATTTTGTCTGCTATTTGTGAGTAATCGAATACGTACGGTTTTAACCAAACTAATTTTTTTTATTATTTGTTTTAATGATGATTTTATATGTGTAATTTGTGAGTAAATATGCACCCACAATTTACCCACGCCTGGTTTCGATGTGTATATTATTGAATTTATATTTTTGTGGGTAATTAATGGGTAACTATATAACCACGATTTTTACCATGTTATTATTATTATTTTTATTTGGTATTGATGGGTTTTCGTGAGTAATTTGTGGGTGAATAGGTACCCATGAATTTACACAACATTATATGGGTCTATATTTACCCACAACTTAATAGGAAAATTTGTACTCTTTTGAAAAGTATGAGACAACATTTACCCACAACTTTAAAACAATCGCCCACTAAATATGTCGTGTGTAAAATTACCCACATATTGCTTTATTCGTGGGTAGAAATTAGCCTCGGAGGTATTATCCACGTATACATGCTCGTGGTTAATTTGGTGGGTATTAGTCATTTACCCACGAGTTCTAATGATTTACACACGAATTTTGCCCATGGGTAACTCGGTGTTTTCTTGTAGTGATAAACTGACAAAAAATGATATCTAGCTTCAAATGAATCATTGTTCAGTATCCACATGGGGAATAATAGGTTCTTCATGGATAATGGTTTAGATGTGAGCAAATCTGAAGAATTTCACTAGCTAGCAAGATGATGACCTCGATCCAATGATTAAAATCAAATGCGTTTGCAAACTTTGAGTTCATTATAAGTTTATAACAATGACATTTTTAACAAGTTAATTTTAGTTAGGCACATAAAGAAGGGTATAATTGTAAAATTAAAATGTTATATATAATTTTTAAAAGAGTTTAGTATTTAATTTTATTAAAATTTAGTTATTTGGACATTTTTGATATATTTCATGTTTAATAATGGCATTTGTGATATTTCAAAATTTAATTAGACATATATGATATTTTTGACATTAATAATGACATATATGAAATTTTTTCTAATTTGTTTTTTTGTATAATAAATAAATGATAGACCCCATGTGTTTTATGTATTAAAAATTTAATATATGTTAAGTTTTTCATTCAAATTAGATATGTGACAACACCATATTTACTTTCTCATATAATATTTGAAGGTTAGAATGATTAAGTAGAACATATTAGATATGTAAATTATATTGGTATCCAATTATTATAAAAGCAAAGTGAAAATTGATATGTTAACCAAAACAACACGAACCAACTACTATATTTACCACACAATCTTGTATGCTAAAATATATAACATGTCATTGTATCAAACTTATATCTGAAATTTTAACTAATCATTTGCAGCTCACTTACCTAATTTTTCTCAGCAATAGTTACCACACAAATTTAATTGATCAAAGTCATTACCAAATCTGTCATATCACACTAGTTCTAGTGTTTTTATATATTTAACAACGACTTTATTCATTCTTAAACGAGTCAAAATAATCCTAAATTCATCAATATTAAACTCTGGTTTTGATTTAAAAAAATCTACTACACAGCTAAAGCTCAAATGGCTCAAACTTTATTTTTGGATACTCTTGTAATTACATGTCTCATAGATAATTAAGACATCTAACAACCACCAAATTCCATTTTGACATGTATTATAAACTTCTTATAATACCTTGTCTACTCAGAAATATTTTCCTAAGGGTTTGAAATCAAGACATATAATGAGAAGCTGAGAACATCCAAACTTCTCACCTCAAAAGACAATTATATGCATTGACGGAATTGTGACCATTTTGCTTGGAGGACCAAGTTCAAATAATATGTAGAATATAACTCTTTTGTATTTACACAAACATTCATATTTAATATAAAACGTATAAATAAAGGAAGACCTCAGACATTTAAGACTAAACGATATGAGGCGGAATAGGGGGCGTTTTGGTCCGGAACGTCTATCGAACGCCCGCTACATTGCCCCCAGGCGTTCCAAACTTTTTTTTTCCTCCTAGGCTGGGCAAATTCGTTGACTTAATTATACTCAATTTCTCATGTCAACTCTTTCTCTTTCCCCCCTATTATCCCACTTTTCCATTTTTTCAAACAAGGAAAATAAAATAAGTGTCGGAAAATGCCCCATAATAGTAAGTTGCCTCACCCCCTCATTTTTACAAAACACCTAATTTGCTTATGTAGCGTCATGTGGCGGAAAACCCCCTTCATAGGAAGGCCTCATAACATTTACTCTACCACCCACCAAATTCTGTTTTGACACGTGTTATAAACCTTTCTATAATACCTTCCCGTGTACACTAAAAAATATTTTCCTAAGAGTTTGAAACAAGACATATAATAATGAGATTAGCCGAATTGAATGTCTTAACCCAAGAGACAATCATTGTATTTGCGGAATGTGACCAATTAATTCATTAAGAGAATCAGGTGCAACCCATATGTAAAACATGACTTTTTTTAATCTATATAAACATTCAGATAAATTCGATATAAAACGTAAAAATAAACAAAAACTTTTGGGGCCAGACCCCACTTGATCCATTGATTCCGCCCATAGAAAATGCTTCTACTCATTAAACCTAAAGTAAATGCTAAAAGAATCTTTTAAGGTTCTATTTGATAATGCATTAAAAAATTATACATTTCAATATCAAAGATCTATCTTTGAATTTTATGATAAGAGTATGACTATTTAATGTGTCTTAATGGAAGCCTTTTTAGACTTCGTTTTGCAAAACCATTTTTTAACACATGCATGTTAGCAGTTTCTGCTGATACATTTCTTTCAAATTGACCAAAAGGATACGAAGCATATATATAAGACAAAATGGGGAAAAATTTTGTGGTTAATTTCCTTTGAGATTTTGTTGGTATGAGACACATGAATTCTTATCATTCCTTGTTTCTCCTATATATACTATCTCTGTCTCGGTTTTTTTCTTCTACCAACTCGTAGCATATATTCCTTAGGCTTTCGTAACTAGAAAATGGCCAAAGAATTGGTCATTTGTGTTGCAGTTCTTATGCTCCTCGCTGTTACTATTGCTAGCTCAGGTGCATATATACTCAACTTATTTACGCCCGTTTCAATTTTTTTTAATTAGGTATCCGACCCGTATCCAGCGCTGACTAGATCCCAGGGCAACCACCTGCTTTGTGAGTAGCCTGTTTTAACGGTTTGAAGTACATTGTTACGAGGCGTTTAATTATAAGACTCTAATTACTTTTAAATGTTTAATTTCTCTAGATACATACGAGTAGTACTCTAAGTTACAATACAAACCATGATTACTTAGAAACATTGTTACGTTAAAATCCATGAATTGTTCTACTTTATATGTTATGTATGATAAACTATGTCTCTAATAATTAAGCATGTAAAGAATGCATTTCTTAAGGAAAATGGGAGAATGTAATATTGTCAGTTACTTGTAAAAAACGATTCTAATTGCCAAAAAGTGGTTTATAGCCATTTTCTTTTACATTTTTCGTATAGTTGATAGTAGTTATTTTTCATTAAGTCCATTTTAATGATGTTTACAGAAATCAAAACCAGCAATTTATGCGAAACACAAAGCAAAACATGGACCGGAGACTGCAATAACTCATATATGTGCGACAGACGGTGCAGAAGATGGGAGGGTGAAAAACATGGAGTGTGCCACCTATATGAAGCCAAGAACATCTGCTTTTGCTACTCCGAGTGTAGTAAGCAGCCGTCTCCTCCTAAAACTTTGGCTGCTCCTAAAAAGTTATGCGAAACACAAAGCAAAACTTGGTTTGGAGACTGCAAAGACTCGAATAAGTGTGACAAGCAATGCAGACAATGGGAGAATGAAGATCATGGAGCATGTCACCTACATGAAGCAAAGCACTTATGCTTTTGCTACTCAGATTGTACTTCTAAAGGCAAGAAGCAATCTCCTCCTCAAAAGCCGCCTCCTCCTAAAAAGTCGTCTCCTCCTAAAAAGCCATCTCCTCCTCAAAAGCCGCATCCTCCTCAAAATCCGTCACTTCCTCCTAGAGTTGGGAAACCTCCTCCATCTGGTAGCGGACAACCTACTCCTCCAAAAGGTACCCAACCACCTCCACCAGATGGAGGAGGAGGACAACCTACTCCTCCAGGAGTTGGTGAGCCGTCTCCTCCAGGAGGTGGTGAACCATCTCCACCTGACGGGGGTCAGCCGACTCCACCAGATGGAGATCAGCCGGCTCCACCAGATGGAGGGATTCCAACTCCCCCTCCAGGATGCCAGACAGTGGATGTAGATAGGCTAATAGCTGAAGCTCTCAATAGCTACAAGGCTCAACTCATAGAGAAAGCGCCACACCTTGAGCATTTGATCAAATCGGTTTATCATCCTTAAATTGCATCCCTTACCTGATAGTGATTTAATTGAAATGTTACACACATTTCTCGAACTTATATGGTGTAGTGTGTGTCGCATCAATGATTAAGGATTCTCATGGATGCACAAGAGTTTCGTCAATGTTTCTTTTGTTAAGGAATCTAAGTGATTTAGCAAAACATTTAAGTGAATTACAACTAATCCTCTAATGTTAGGTTTATCATGATGACATATATATATATATATACACTAGAAATTTTACCCCGCGCGATGCGCGGCTAGTTAAAAAGGTTATTTTATGCAATAATAAATAGTTATTCTATAAGCTTATTATGTTGAAATTGATTATGTTGTAGTTAATGGTTAATTCCTGGATTACTCTGGTCATCTTTTGTCTTTTCGGACATGTCGATATCACATTCACTAAACCTACTATAGTGATTACACACCAACATTTAACCTAAGATATTTTGATATCATCAACAAATCAAACGTAAATCAATAATGTAGCATGATATCTATATATTCATCAAACGAAATAATATATACAAAGTAAAAAAAACTAAACATGACAAAAATTTAGTCATATAAAATACATATAAATACAATACGAATAAGTAAAAAACTAATAAGATAAATAAGAGAAAATCATTATAGTTTTTGTTTTCAGTTATGCTGAAAAGATGAAGAAAAAACCTTATGTAGTGACGGGAAAAAATAATCCTAAACACAATTAGGAAATAAAGTATTTTATCTCCAACAATCAAGAAATTCATTCGTAAAACTCAAAATAACTACTATTATCATTACAAAATAGACATTTTTTGTGGCTAGAATAACCAATTTTGGTTAAGGTTTCGGCCAAGAGAACGAAGGATAAACAACAAAATTGTTTGGTTGTGTATAACCTAATAATATTTTTAAATAAATTTTAAAATTTGATATAGTCTTCAAAGTTGTATATATTTTAATAAATAATATCATTTATGTCAAATATCATTGCCAAATTAATAGATATTAATATCATTTATATCAGCTATCATTGCCAAATTAATAGATGTATTGGACGTCTTCTTATATCTTAATATGGGTTTTGAGTTTTTTTTTTTTTAATTTTGTGTATATAGTTTTGATTTAATAATTTATGTTATATTTAATAAAATAAATTACATTGGTTTGAGAATAAATAGAGGTTATAAGATAAATATTGTAAAAAAAAAGTATGGAGATGCCACGTAGGATACAATCCTATGTGGCAATGTTTAAAGCTAGCTTTAGGTTGAAAGAGGGTTTTAAAAGACTAGGATTTTTACTGTTTTAATATATATATATATATATATATATTGGTATACGGCAGAAGAATAACTTTATAAATTAAAAACCAGTTGAAAAATACTTCATGATTATGATAAATTAACAACGAAGAAAACTGTGAAACATAATATATTTATAGATAGATTATTAAGAATAACTTTATAAATTGAAACTAATTGAAAAATACTTCATGATTATGATAAATTAATAACAAAGAAAACTGTGAAACATAATATATGTATAGATAGATTATTATAAAGGGCTATGTAATTTGAGGTGTACGTGTTGAACGTAATATATATAGTTTGATTATGAATTGTATATAGTAAATAGAAAATGAAAAAAAAAAGAAAGAAAAGGTAATAAAATATCATGGATTATGAGTCATGAATTATGAAGTGTTTATAGTTAAAATAAAAAAGTTAAAAAATGTCATGCAATGTTAGTCGTGATTTTTTATATATGTTTGATTTATATAAATATAAAATTATATATATATATATGTTTTTTCTATATGCCATATATAAAATATATGTTAATTATATTATATTATTTAATGAAAATCTATTAGCGTAAAAAAAATATGGAGGTACCACGTAAGATAAATCTTATGTGACATATTTAGAGATAATTTTAATTTGAGGTGGATGACTTTAAAAAGTCAGGATAACTATTGTTTTATTATGTATATAGATATAGATAGATAGATATAGATATTGCTTATATCAAAACAACATAATTAAATAACCAACATGAAAAAATTTTGCCGTTTTCTTGCACTTTTGAGATAAAACTAATACTAAGAATTTACGAAGAACTTGCATAGTCTCTCAACCCACATATCTTTCTTGTTTATTTGTAAAACAGTTGTTGTATAAAACGTACCAAACAGTAAATGCGATAGAAAAATTGCTATGAGAAATCAACACTTATATTATTTGAAAACAAAAATCAAGCACACATTTTCCCCCCTCCTCCTCCTTCTTCTTCTTCCCTTTTTCCAACCCATCGACTACTAGCACCACCACCATCCGACAGTAGTAAGTCCATGGAGGCTAAAGGCGGAGCCTGTCAATCTATGGTGGAGGCATGACGGCTAAGGGCGGAGCTCATCAAGTAAATTACCTCATCGGGATCACCCGTATGACTTATCACCCCATATGAAAGTATGACCTATCCCCCCCCCCCCCCTCTCAGCTACCCTAACGGCGGAGCCCACTTCGAATTATAGTTTCCAGTGCTAGTGGTAGTGGTGACCGTGGGCGAAAAAATAGTTGTTGTTAAAGCCCAGGTTATATCTTTCTGGACATGTTTTACAAAAATATGGGAGGAACCCCTCACAATCAAGCCCAAAAGGTTAAGTTATTGGACAAGTAAAAGCCCAATTTTAAAACTATATTTTGATTAATGCTTCACCCTTTGCTTCCATTTGACCACGCAAAACTAAAGATTGTCAAACTATTGGAATAAATGTGCGAAGGATTTCCATTTGTTTGGACTATGTCAATTTGAAACTATTTTTTAATTTTTATCCAGTGATGATTTAGGATTTTAGCTTGAAGAAGTATAGCTTGATATGAAATTGTTAGAACGTAGTTTATATAATTGGGTTATGGGGTTTAAAAATGTGATTATAATACATGGCATAATCAAATGTAAGATAGAGAAAAAAATCTCATGAAACATACAATCAATATATTAGGTCTATTTTTAAGGGTAGGCTATTGACGGTAAGACTTAAATAAGAGCACACCAAGTTAATAATATGACTTAGCTTTTTGGAAATTGGAACTGGAATTCAAGAAACTAAGAATGGTGGCTACAAGATTATTCACAAGTATTATTACATAGACACAATTAATGTTTATATTGATTGGACTATAGTTTAGTGAAATTCTAATCTTTTTTCAACTTATACTACTCGTATATAAATTTTATTTTTATCTGGAAAATGCAGAAACACTTGAGAAATTAACTATTGCGGCATATAAAATTTGCTAAAAAGCCATCAATGAGGGACTTCTTGGAGTTTGTTTCGTATATTCTTGAATTTATTTAGTTTTGTATGTCATGGAAAGGTTGTTTAGTTTATTATGTCTTCCATTATATGCCATAGAATTATATACATGTGCCAAACTGGATAGAAAGAATAATTACAGAGAAAGACATAAGGTAGTACAATAACTAATCGTATTTACCATTCATACAACTAACTCTAAAATATTTCTTATCATTTTCCTTGCACGAAACCTATTTATATCTATATTCTTTTATTAAAAAAAAATAACACTCTCTTTCCTACATATTGAAAGTTACACATGACAAAATAAATTATACGTATACCCTCCTTATTCTATACTCCTTGAACACACACAACTCGTCTCTTGTTAGTATATGTATAGCATTGCGATTTAAACATACTCCATTCAATTTGGAAAAAAATAGGTGTACATCGGATGATTTTGTGATTTCGCTGCAATGCGCGGGTACCATGTTAGTATATACATGTTGATGGGGTTGTGATCATTTGAAAACTAAAATTTTCATGAAAAATAGAAAACTGACCAAAACACATTGTGATTTTAATTTATATTTTTTTAGAAAACACATTGTGTTAAGTTCATATCACAGTGTGTTTGAACAATTTTCTGATTTCACGCATTATCAAAAACACACTGTGATTTAAAACTTAATACAATGTCCTTTTAGATTACACAATAAAAACATATTATGTTTTAGAAAACACAATTAAAACACATTATGTTAAATTTAAATCATAGTATGCTTTGGGCAATTATCTAGTTTTCACCAAATAGTTTAAAGAATGTATAACAAAATGTGTGAACTTAATTTTAATATTTTATTGGTTGTTTCTACTTCTAAGTTTTCGTTGGTCTTTGACATATTTTTTTTGTTAATTGTATTAACTAATTATATAATAGTGCTATTCAACAAAGAAAAACTAATTACATTATAATAAGATAAAATTAATGTTTATTAGAATATTAACTTAGGATAAAATTAAACATTATGGTTTACTAAATACAAGTTTTTACTTAATCTGTAGTATAAATTTGTATAGAATGAATTAGATGAGTTCCTCCTCTATAAATAGAGAGGGTGATATTGCTTAATTAGTTTGTGGCTTATGCGTAGCCGTGGAGAAAAATGTTACGGGTGTATTAACAGTAGGATCGATCTTTACGAATTCCATATTGTAGCTAAGTTGAAAAACAAATAGCTATACAGTATATATATCATGTCGAGGTTTTTGTAGATCGAGTGTATTATTTTTCGTGCGAGTTAGTTATTGGAACAAATAGTGAATGATCGTGAAGAAAAGGATGATCTAAAAAGGTGTGGTTCCTATAAGTACCATTTCTAACTCAGAAAACTATAAGCTTGTGGTAAAGTAAAAATGGCAAAAGATTCGGTTGTTTGCGTTGCATTTCTTATGATCCTTTGCGTTACCATTGCTAATTCAGGTGCATTTTTAAACTTGTTTAATTAATTAAACTATTTTAATCTAAGATTTAGAAGAATTTGATTAATAATTAATTCTAAACATGCATTTCTACAGAAATGCATTAGTCGATGTAGACTATACTTTTTATTATATATATGAATGATAAACTATATCAGAAAAAAGACCTTGTAAAGCATTATTTTCCCCTCAAAATATGACTACATCAATACTTATATTTAGTCACAAATTTAAATGCAAAGATTGGTTTTATGCAAAAGGTGGATGCTCCTATGTTTACTAGATTGAATGAACTATTTAATTAGTTGTTTTCTTTTCTAGTAAAAAGTGTTTAGTCTTCAAGCTTGTCATCATATACCACTTAATTGCATTAAAGGTAAGCTATGAATATATTTAAAAATACAGAAAAAATTGATTATTAAGCTATGTGGGACTATGGCCAGGAAATGTATAACTAAAATTCGATCTATGTATAGTTAAGAGATAATAACAATCTGTAGAAACTGATTGATTAAATTAAAATTCTTCTTATCATTTGTTTATATTTTTTTTTACTAACTCGATTTTAATGATATATATTCATGCACAAAAGTCACAACCTTGGGGCCAACTTTATGTGAAACACAAAGCAAATCTTGGATTGAAGAAGAAGACTGCACAGACTCAATTAAGTGCAACAAGCACTGCATACAATGGGAAGGTGAAAGCCATGGAGCTTGTCACCTACATGGAGAGAAGAACATATGCTTTTGCTACTCATCCAACTGTAATTCTGAAAACAAGAAGTCGTTTCCTCCTCATAAACAGTCTAATTATACTCAAAGTTCGTCTCCTCCAAAAAAATCTTCTCCTCCCAAAAAGCCGACTCCCCCTAGAAAGTCACCTCCTCCTAAAAAGCCACATCCTCCTCCTCCTAAAAAGCCGCCTCCTCCTAAAAAACCGACCCCTCCTAAAAAACCATCTCCTCCTAAGAAACCATCACCTCCTAAGACACCGACACCGACACCTCCTCTGAAACCTACCCCTCCTAAAAAGTCACCTCCGCCTCCTAAAAAACCTACCCCTCCAAAAAAGTCGCCTCCCCCTCATAAGCCGCCTCCTCCTCCAAAGTTTCCGGGGCTTCCTGGAATTGGAAAACCGTCACCACCTGATAGTGAAACGCCTACTCCTCCAGAAGGTAGCGAACCCTCTCCACCAGATGAAGGACAACCTGCTCCTCCATTGTTTCCTGGAATTGGGAAACCGCCAGCTCCACCAGCTGATAGCGAACAACCTACTCCTCCAGAAGGCACTCCACCAGATGCAGGAGAACCTACTCCTCCACTGTTTCCAGGTCTTCCTGGAACTGGAAAACCATCTCCACCTGAAGGCAGCCAACCCTGTCCATCATATTTCAGCAGACAACCTACTCCTCCATTTTGGCCAAGTCTTATTGGAATTATAAAACCATCACCACCACCTCCGCCTAATTGTGAACAACCACCTCCACCTGATGGAGAGGGGGAACCAACTCCTCCAGAAGGCAGTGATCCCACTCCACCGGCTGAAGGAGAACCTAGTCCTCCAGCTGACGGGGATGAGTCGGCCCCTTCAGATGGTGAAACTCCAACTTCATCCCTAGGAGGTTAATTAGACTAAATTAAGCTCTCAGCCGTAATTAGAAGGTCGGCCCAAATCATAAAAAATGACACATCTTAACCATTTAATTGAACGCATCTGTCATATAAGAAACCTAGCTAATTACAGTATGTATGTGATTATATTTAATTAATTAATTGACAATTAATGTTTCATACATAACGTATTCTACAAGTCTAAATGGTCTAGTACTCGATCTAGTGTATCTTGCATGTATATTAGTTAATTAATCGTATTATTATTATTATTATGATTCTCATGATGCACAAATTAAGTTTCAATAATTGATAATTTCAAATTACATTGTCGCATATAATTAGTGACTAAGCTAATTAAACGGATGACTTGCACTTTGGTAGCAGCTAGGATATATCTCTCTAGCTTGAGTATTATTTCAGATTTTCGATATATATATATATATGTGTGTGTGTGTGTGAGAATTGTTTCAAACGTACGTATAGTTGAATATATAAGAGATAGAGTGATGAGTGATCTTGAAACAAGAATACAAAATTTTCAAACAAATAAAGTCAATTTAGCGGTGGATGAAGTAGCATGCTGCCACGACGTACGTAGGATCGGTAGTCAACAATTGTTTCTATATATAGAAACAGTCGAGTCCAACTTTACTACCTCCGATCCAGAGCTCTATCTATGATCATATGACGAGATTTAATATATTTTATAATCCACGATAAATAGTGATATGAGTTGTTTTGTTTCATGACTCGTTGTGCTTACAAATTTAGAGTAATTAATACTTCGTATATGTTTTGACAAAAACTCATTATGATAGCTAGTGTCGGATCTATATATGTAAAGAGTAAAGACACATGCATTTAATTTGAATGACTAATTATTAATTCTCATTTTTGAGAATTCTATTAATATATGAAAGACTGTACGCATTATTTTGTGGGAGATGAGATTTTATAAGAATTAAATTTTATGTATCTTTGTCATCGCCGTCATATTGAGTGAGAGCCCTTTAGCGGTTGACACGCATGGTACCAGATTTCGTTAATTAAATACCATAATTTTACATCTCGATATATTTTTGTGACTTTAGAAAATTAAATTAAAAAAAAAAAAAAAAAAGTGGTAAAGTTGGACTCGACTGTTTATTTCTAATTCTGAACAAATAAAATTTGACCAGTGATGTTCCTAGCGGTGCACTGCTACATATCCTTAATCAGCTGCTAAATTTGACTTTCTTTTTTTAAAATCTTTTATATTCCTCTTTCGTGAATCAATATCTTACAACAAATTATCCTTTTCCCGGGTAGAAAAAATTGCTAAGAAAACATATTTTGGCCTAGCAATTGCAAATGATTAAGCATAGTGGTTTACCCAAATATTGATACAATTAAACGTTACTATTTCTACTTCTGCTATCTATCTATATTTACAGCTTTAATAAAACTGAAATTTGGATTTTCATATTTTGAAAAACAACATACAAAAATTTATGTGAGAAATAATTAATTGTCCATTTTAATTTATTGATTTAGCAAAATACTATAGCTAGTGACCGCGTAATGCGCGCGTGGTTGTCGATGGTACGTTATTTAAAAGAATTTTAAGTTATGGTGTAAATAAGAAAAAAAGATTCTGCTCAGTATTGTCTTTTGTGAGTTTTGAGTCCCAACATTTCGATGATATATAAGGGAGGTTAAGATGTAGGTAGACCTTACCTATACCAAAGTAGAGAGGTTTGCTTTTATATTTTACCTAAATGGTATAAAAGGTCCTCCAACCTTTGTTTGAGATGAGGATCGAACCCATAACTTCTGTCTCTAATGGCAGGGTGTATCCAAACATGCTGCTAACCATTTACCGACCATTGATTAAGAATTATCCAACTACAAGTATATTTAAGTTGTTTTTTTTTAATTGACAAATTTTAAAGATGAAACTTATTAACAAAAATAATTAAAATTTGTTAAAAGAATGTAGTATACTAAGGTTATTACAATTCTTAAAAACATTCAAAATTTAAAACTTAAGATTTAAGTTTTAAATAATAGCATGGTGCCCGCACAATACGGCGGAGGTGGCGGCAATGTGGTGGTGATAGTCGGCGGCGATTGGTGGTTGTGACGACTAATAGTATAGGTTATTGATGTAAAAGTAATTGGTATAATGATTAGTGTAGTTATTTTAAGAGTTAAAGAAGTTGTGGTGTAAATTATTCTATTAAAGGTATTTTAGTTATATTAGTAGAGATAATTTAATTAGTAGTAAATAATTAATAGGGTGATTTAGAAAATAAGAAAGGGTATTTCTGTTACATCCTATAGAGTAACTTTTAACATTATCAAAAATAAAAGGACTATTTTCTTTATTATATACTAAAGCATTGTACCCGCGCGATGCAGCGGTGGTCGTGACGACGACGGTGTGGTGGTGGAGGCGAGTGTTGGTGGTGGATGCGAGTGTTGGTGGTGGTCATATAAAAGTAATTGATTTAAAAGGTTAATGGAGAAATTTTAGAAAAATAAAGGATTGATAGTGTAATTTAATTATTAATGTTAAGAGAATAGTGTATGTGAAAATATTTTAAAGGGTTGTAGCCTTGTAGGTGTAAATATTACATAGGAGGGCATTTTAGACATTTCCCCCCATGTAACTTTCAACATGGGGGTATTTTCTTTAATATAGAGTATAGATAGATAATGTAGATATGGTAAGTTTTTTAACTTTTAATTGTTTATGTTTATCAACTAATCTTACTTAATATCCTTCTCTTTCATTTTCTGTATATATACTGTTATTGAATTAGTTAAATCAAGTCGATCCATTCATCATATATAGTACTCTCTCGTACAATCAACCATTTTTTTCACTAATCAGATTTCCGTGAACGCAACGAGTATTTTGATATGTTCTATATATAGAACTTGTCTTAATATATATACGATATACAGATTAATTATATGTATTTAATGTTATGTAAAATAGGTAATATTTAAACAATAATGTTGTGTCTTTAAGCAGTTTAACTGAGGTTTTTCCTCCTACAAGGAATTAAAGGTAAGGAGGCTCTTTAGCGTGGACTCAGTTAAAACAACGTAAACTACATTGCGAATAATTGATTCATACCTTAAAAAAGGAAAAGATAAAAGAATAAAATAAAATAACATACCTTGACTTTGTAGGTCTATTAAATTTTGAACAGTATATTTGCTGCTACTTCGTGTTACACCAATAATTTTATTCTTGTAACACATTATCTTGAAGCTCCTTGGTCTCCTATAAATACTCTCCATTGTCTCAACCTTTTCTTCACCAAAATTTCATAGTGTTAAGTTCTTGAGTATCCTCATATATACTTCAAAAAATGATGAAAAGATCAACTGCTTTTTCCGCCTTCTTTCTTATCCTTTTCGTGCTTATTGTCTCAGGTGATCGATTCATGAGAGCATAATCCACCACTTGTTATTAATCATTGGATTTTTTTTTTATCGTAGGCTTTCATTAACATGCATGAATAAATTGTATCTTTCATATTAAAAGCTTAACTTGTGAAATTTATGATAAAATGTACAACTAGTTATGCACGTTAATGACAACAAAATTTAGCATATATATTTGCATTTTATCATTATTTAGATTCCGATACATGAACTACCATATATATATATATATATAAATTGTCTTATGACGAATTAATTTGTAGCTGTTAATTTATTCGCAGAAATTGCAAGTGTACAAGGAGCACTATGTGAGAAAGCGAGCTTGACATGGTCAGGAAATTGTGGCAACACGGGACATTGTGATAACCAGTGCAAGTCTTGGGAGGGTGCGGTTCATGGAGCGTGTCATGTGCGTAATGGAGGGAAACATATGTGCTTTTGCTACTTCAATTGTCCATTAGCCGAAAAGCTTGCCCAAGACAAACGTAAAGCCGAACTGCTCGCCAAGGATAAACTCGAAGCTGAAAATCTTGGCCATAGTGATGCAAAGAAAGTAGTACCTAATGTTGAGAAACCATGAAGAGACATGTTTCCTTGAATGGAAAGTTTCAACTAGTTAGGATATGAATAAGAATAGAAAGTGTTTGCTATATTAGTCGCATTATGAAGTTCTTTGAAGAAGTATGATGTTGCCAATCAAGCATTTTCTTGGTAGTTATATCATGTGTAATAAGGTGCTACTACGTACGTTTATGCTTCCGTGCATAAGAATTTTTATTTTTAATCATATATAATACGTACAAGGTCTTCAATTCCTTTTGTAATTTCATGTGATGTGGAGATGAATTATATATATCCTAATTAACAAGCTAGCTAGTTGAATTTTCTTTTTTCTTAAAAATCATAACATCGCCCACGTACTTATTAATATTGGTTAGTTTGACTAATTAATGCATAGTGATTAATGAGATTTTAATTATTTTAGGGGAAAGGGAGTCATATGGCTCAAAACACTCTCAAATTCTACCAATTATATCTCTCCACCTTATTTTTTCATGGCATTCATCACTTTCTCAACTCTCCAATAAACAAGATTAAAGGCTAGTCAAAGTGGTCCTCTCTCAGTCACAAGCTCCCCCTTTTTCTCTCAACCCAAACCCAACGTAAAAATTAGTCAATTTGGTTGATTAAAAATCTTTAACCTTAACATCGGTTTTTTAGGTCTGTTTCAAAACTAAGTTTTGATTAAATCAAATATTAACCACTCTAACCAAACGTGTTATTAGTTTATTACTCCTACGGTAAATGTGTGTCAAATCGGATGAAATGAATAAGATGTAGAATCTTGCAAAGCATTTCAAATGAGAAGTGATATATCTACAACTAGTTTTAGTCATTCACAACAATAAAAATATTGTATAATTGTACTGTGCAGTAAACTAGATACAATTGTTATATATAACTAAAAAATGATGTAGATATATCACACTCAATTTCAAATAGCGGCTACAATATATTTCTAGTTGAAGTGTTGAACTAGTCATGTACAAATATTTTACATTAATTGTGACGTTGTCCCATCTACCAAAATTATCATGCGGTTGAACCACTTCATAATGGTCACAAATCATCATTCTTCTATCATCTATCATTTTGTACATTCTAATTAACATCTAGTACTCCAGCTAGCTAGATTATATAAAATCAAAGAATATTATTACTCAAAACCATCTTTTCAAATAAAATTGAGAATGAATGGTAAAACATTCAAATTACAAAATGGAAAATCATAATTACGCACACAAAAATATTTAGATCAAGTATTTAGATGGTTCACAAGCATTCCAGAATACTTAACCATGAACCAGTATATAGAGTTTTTCTTTCTTTAGATTTGATCGAGATCGAGATATCTCTTCTGGTTTCCCCACGACAACGCTTTGAGAATCTTTTGAGAATTTTTTTCAAGAATAATTAAAGCCCTAAGCCAGAAATCCTTTTAAAAACAGTCTCACATCTCTACCTTTAGATAGAAATAAGGTTGTCTACATCATATATATTCCTCAAACTTTGTTTTTGTTAGGATTGCGTACCGTTGTGGTTGTGTTGTTGTACATGCATTCTAGAATACCTTGACAATGGTATACTTAACTGTGAACCATTATCCAGTAGACTTATTCGACGTTTAATCCTCATGCTTTGTACGATTGACGGTCTCTTTTTATCTTAGTTATAATTTGCAAGCAACTTCTCTGATTCATGTGCGGGTAAGGTTAGTCTACAATATTCCTCATCACCGTTTTGGACCCCAGTCCCGCATAAATTACATTGGATGTTATTTATTTTTGAAAACTAAATAAATAAATAGAGACAAACAAGCAAAACTAGGAGGGGGTGTAGGTGTAAATTAGTATCTGAGGATTCGGGGTAACAGTCAAATAGAAAGCAAGCAGAAACACAAAGGAGACAATATCAATGCTCCTCCTCACCATCTGAAAAACCCACAAAAATCTTAAGTAAGTTATTTCTCTTTAATTAATTTCACACAAAAAATAATTAAAATGTTTCTTTTACTTTTTCTTAATTGATTAATTTTTATGGTATAATACCCTGATAGTTTTTTGCTATATCCCTTCAGATCTACTTCTTAAAATGCATTTATGTGGTTTTTATATGTAGAATCTTTGTTCCTTAATTTTTGTCTGACTAATATAACCACACTAGAACATGATGTGTTTGTTAGTAACCTGATATAAAGCCCTAAAATATAGGTGAAAAATTATTCACAAAAAAATAATGACTTGTTTTGTGAGACTAACTTTTGAGCTACATTGGTCATGTAAACAAGTGTTTACGGCTAACCCGGGTGTTTGGATGTGCATTTTAATAGTACTTGACTATGTAGTGTTAGGGTCGTCTATGAGGGTATGCAAGATATGCAACTTAAAAGGGCCTCAAGTTATCGTAGGGCGGTATTTAAGGTGACCCGTTAACCAAGAGGTTGTGGGTTTTAGTCCCATGGTCGACAAAATGTAAAGGCGTGTCACGTGTGCGTATTTTTCTTTTAAGAAAAAAACACCAGGGTCTCAAAATTTGGTCTAAATAGGCTTCAGTAGCTGTAATATATCGTAAAATTTGGACTACATAGTTGTAACTTGTGATATATTAAAGTTTTCAATTGTTTGTTGTTTGATTGCAATATAACTACATGAAGAAACGAAGCTGTTTTTTCGGGCTTCTAAATTTTTGTTTGGATCTTAAAAGCATTATTTCATTTCCATAAGAGTATTTGGGTTTGTGTTTGCGAATTGTAGGGCTGTTAGGGTAAATTTCCATGGAGGGTATCGTAGGTGGTAATGCTGCTTCTGCAGCTACTTTGGATCAATGGAGGCAGTATTCACGGCTTTACCAGTTTTACCTTGATAAAGCTACCCCGCATGCAACTTATAGGTGGATTGGGACAGGAACGTTAGTGTTTCTCTTCATATTGCGTGTTTTTTACCTTCAAGGATTCTATATTATTGCCTATGGCCTTGGGATCTACGTGCTTAATTTATTGATCGGGTTCTTGTCGCCATTGGTTGACCCTGAAGCTGACCCGACTGATGGTCCTATGTTACCTACTAAAGGGTCGGATGAGTTCAAACCCTTCATTCGCCGTCTTCCTGAATTTAAGTTCTGGTAATTCTTTTTGACTTCCCTATAATTGTTTTATTTGTTAATATCAAATTAAGATGAGCATTTGTAACATACACAACCTGTGGTAGCCAGAAGATTATGATTTAGATCGCAATCATGTACTGTCTCTCTCAATCCTTGAAGTTCCGAGAATATGATGTAAAGGATGAGTAGTGCTAAATGAGATATTTGATTATCGAGTTAAATGAGATATTTAATTGTTTTTGACAACCGGTTTATGTTTTTAGTGCCAAGTTGTATATGCAGTAGTCCTTCATCTAGCTTGCAACTCCTTGAGAAATAATATAGTGTACAAGTATAGGATTTTATCAAGTATTTTTACAATACTTATGGTTGTATTACTTATCAAGATCCTAATCTCTTTCTGATTTGATGATTGAATAAAAAGGTATGCAATCACAAAGGCTTTCCTTATATCGATTCTGCTTACCTTCTTCTCAATATTCGATATCCCTGTGTTCTGGCCGATACTACTTTTTTACTGGTTGATGTTGTTCACCATGACAATGAAGCGCCAAATCATGCATATGATCAAATACAAATACATCCCATTTAGCATTGGAAAACAGGTCAGTATTGCACTTTTTTAAACTTGATTTCAGTTATTCAGTTTTTCTACTGTAACCAAGTTATTCTGGGAATTAACTTATAATCGTTCTGTTAACAGAAATACGGTGGTAAGAATTCATCTAGAGCAGGCGGCAGTGTTGGAGGATCTCGAGCAGACTGAAGGCTGCTTATGGAAAGTGGAATTGTTAGCTTTAAATTGTTGATACATTATGGATGTAAAACTCATGGAGTGATGATGTATTACTTGTCTCAAATTTCTTCTCTGGTAAGAAATTTCAACCCCATCTCACTAAGCTGTATGACGAGTTCTTTTACCACTAATATTAACTTCAGATACGATGGTTAATGGCAGCGTCCCATTTTAGTTACATACTTTTGTTAATCTCTTATATAGATCATATTGAAAAGGGATGTGCCTGTGTATTGTCATGGCCAATGATATACTCCGTATACTTCTGATCCCACCATTATTGCGACAATAATGATATAAGTATTTGAACAAAGTGATTTAGTAGAGCTTAAGCATTAAAAAGGTATTGTGGGTAACTTTTGACACGTTTGGCATTTGTACTCGCATTGAAATTGCCACCTCTAGGAAATATAGTTTTCACCTACAAAGTCACTGGGTAGCTCCTCCAGGCTCCAGCACCTCAAAGCATTACTTCACATAACCCTGTGAAGATCAATGTCAAACGCTTAAACTAATTATAAAGTGGGACGGGTAGGTTTATTTACACTTGTTAATGTCTTGGCTTTACGTGCACCTTCGCAACAATCTTTACTGTTCTTAATGTCCGATTGATGTATAAAATATGATTTTGAAAAACTATTTTATTATAACTGTAATATTACTATGATTCTAAGGCATTGTAAACGTTGGATGAAAGATTAACCAATTATTGACTCGTTTAGCAACCTATCTGGCCTTTACAGATTTTAGCGAATGTTCTACATTTGATCCTACCCAAATTATCCCATTTCATGATTTTATTTAATGGGCCGAAATCATCCCTTTTAGATAGACTCCAACATGCAGTTTTACTTTTACCTTAATGATTGTTAAGTAGTATACAAGTTTGCATCTCCCTGCACTCAAAAGTAACAGGAGTTGCATACGAAGCTGTTGAAAATCTTGGTCAACGTAACAACACTGGTGTCGAGGTTAATGACTTGTATAATAAACCTGCATAACTTGAAACATGCCAATTTGGCAGTAAAAAGAACTACATCAAGATCTGCCTGCAAAATCCCAATAGGTCCACCTGCCGATACAAGTCCTCATAGATATCTACATTAGGCATCATCTCATCATATTTTTGAACAATTATTATCTTCAGTTTTACAACTTTTGAGAGATGTGCATCAAGACATCAAGTTATTGTCTATATTTGCTCTTTTTGAGTTTTTGCTTCTTCCCTTTGAACATTCTCTACTACTACTCAAAATTACAAAAAAGATTCGTCGATTGTAATAATAAAGATCAACATATGGTATCTGAGTATGAGAAGAATATAAAGAGTTGTTGGCAATTGGGTGGGTCGAGCAGGTTGGGTAACAGTCAACGGGTGATAACGTGCTCCATATATAATAAGCACACTCAACACTTCCTTGCTTTCCAAATTCATCCATCTTTTGGCCGATACCGAGTCAGCATTGCATTTAGAAAATATGCAGGGACAGAATTATGGAGTTAACAAAATATACAATGCTGGTGTCTTACATAAGAGGTAGACATGCTGTTATCTCCATACAGTATTTCTATTTTTGCATATTTTGCAATAATTTATGCTTCCTTTATTTACTTATTTACAATGGAAGTTTAAGGAACAATAATTGCATTGGTCCAACCCAACCCAGCAGTTTTTCACCTGTAAGATTTACCCGATTTAAGTTAGCATTAGTCTTTTACCATTTTGTCACGCACCTTTGGTGGGCTATGATAATATGTCAAAGCACAGACTGATATTTACTAGATAATCAAGATGTTAATATTAGCCATTAGAAATGATCACGTATTTGCATTTCTTTTTTGTAACAACCGGTCCCTCTATGGGAAGACACGAGGAGGGTCACCATGGCGTTCCGTCATGATGTCGGGTACAATACAATTAAGTAACTTTTTGGTTGGGGCCATTGCACTGCTGATACAGTTCAGGCCACCCATGAAGAAACCAGACCCATCCAAAACAAATGAAGACTTGAATTGAACCTGATACAAATGGGTAACTTTCTTTCTTTTTGTTGGATTTTTTGTATTTTACTAAGAATAAGAATATAAAACTATTCATTTGTTTTCATTCCTTTGCGTCAATATTAGTATTACTTTCGTGGCATTTGTCATACCGCTATTTACCTTACTAGTGGTGTCAAAAAAGCCTAGTGGTGTCAAATAAGACCTGAACCCTCAAACACTTGATGGAAAAAAGAAAGTAAGCAGACTAATGTGTGAGCAGAGTGAGGGAACTTTCACATTGTATGTTTTCAATGAGAACTTGAAAGAAAGATGAAAAATCCAACTAATTATATAGTATATTAGATTCCAAGAATTATTGAAGTTGACTGAAACTTAAAGTATCTAAATGCAGACTGGTAACATAGTTTAAGAAGAGGATCTTGATGTTTTTATATAATGTTATATCATAATATCATAACTTTTATCTAAAGTACAATAATCTAAATCTGTTACTATTGAAGTGGGGTTGGGGTCAAAAGGCATTATGGTCAATCACTATCCAGAAAACAAAGGGAATCAATGAAATCTTGTTGTGGATGAGGCGATATCTTTGCGTCTTTTTCAACATATGGCTTGAAAGTGATTGATAGAAGCCTCTTTTTAATATAAGTGTACTTAGCATCGTATAGATCTCAAGTTTATGAAAATGTAAAATGTGTTAATGGCAGTTATAGGGTGAGAAAGAAAAAGATACAAAAACAAGGTGTGATGTTATTATGGCCTATGAGTATGTCGGGCAAAACCAGCTGGTGTCTGTTAGCCGTAAGGTGTAACAAATTAAAACTAGTATGAAAACTAAAAGAGGCTATTTATACTAGTTATGACAATTTACACATAGCCACATTACATCACTGATTTTAATCTTAACAAAGCCGCTCTTAGGTGCCCCGGCCCCTAGATCAAATTGACATCGATAAATACTATTTAGCACACCATTTCGTTCATACAAAGCAATTTTCGTTGCAATTAATCGGCAAAAATGTTGATCTATATCGCGGATTGATAATGGTGGATGAATAAGCTATTCACGCTAGAATGAACGCGATACAATTAAGTTTTAAGATCGTTTGAAGTTATTTGTTTCTTATTTAAGTACTTATTTTAGACACATGGAACAAACAACATCTAATCATTCACTGCTGACTTCAAATAGCCTTATAATTCTTTATGGCTAGACAGCCCCTGTAGCCCCTGTAGCCATACACATACAATACTTAATGAGGAGGGAAAATAGGCCCCAAGTTAAATATATATATGTCTATTTTGATCCCATACGAGTTGTTACTTTCAGGGTTGTCGTTGGGTCCTTGCAAATTTCAATATGTCACGATCAAAATTTACATTACATTTTATGTTATTGCAAGTTGGGCATGTGTATAAATGAACAATACGTAGTTCATTTGTGATTATTCTTGATCAATGACTCGATCGTCTAAGTATAATATAGATTAGTATATACGGTAAGCGGTCCTTATTGTAATCATAGTTTTCATATTATTAATGTGCATGGGTAAAACATTTTAAAATGAGTAGTAGCAAACTTAATAGTAGAGAGATGTTAACTTGAATAACAATTTGTGAATATTGTTGCTAGCTAGAATGCTTACATATGTGACATATATTTATGTATGTACATGGAAAAATGATTAATATTATGAATTGCTAAAGAATTTGAAACTAATCATTTTGCAAAATGACTTCCTTAAATGGATCTTTAAGTTTACATTTCCATCTTCAAGTTGCTTCCTTCATATGAGCCTGAAAAGAGAACAAAAAAATCTTGAATACAAAACATCACATTTATGGAAACTTGCATCATCCATTAATTGATAACCCTACAACTTTTGATCATATATTTGGTGGAGAACACCACTCACATTGATTGTAAATAAGATACCTAACAGCCAACTTTCTTGGTCCAAAAATGTGAGCTTTGACCCATTTACTACTCATTTCTTAGGGCCACTTTACTTAATGCATGAATGGGTAAATGGATCCGGAAATCACAAGTCATATTGATTCAGTCATTCGGATATACTTGGCTTAATTAACACGGTATATATATTTGTAAGTTCTAACTAAATTTCAAACAAGTATTAGAGTAAAAATAAATAAAATAATATGTTTTTATTCACTGAAAATCACCGTGCATTATAAAAATCATCATACATCAATATATATACTTGTGCTTCATGAAACTTCGTGTATCAATTTTATCATGATCTAAAAGTCAAAATTTTATACTATTTAATTTACTTTAATACTTGTTTTACAATAATGAATATTATATTATAAACTGTTTGTGAACTATATATTACTCTTTTCACCCAAAGATGTTTACCTAAAAAGGTAGCTTTGTATATATCTAATTATAATTACCTCTTGTAAAGAAACATGACTCCTGACCACTAATGCATAGTTTACTTATAGATCACCTGTAAATTTATGGGGTTGATATGGTAGTTTTGATGCTCCTTGTTGAAAATCCATTTTGTAGAAATTCTGTAAATCACCATCCCATGTAACACTTGGTTGCATTTGCTACAAAACGAATAAGATCAAATCTACATAAAAAACTCGCACGTTTCGATAATTCAAGAAAGTATATAGTCCAAAGATCAAATGAAAGGAGAATTACATTAACACATGATGAAACCACTAATGTTTCTGGGATTGAAACGGCTTGACCACCCATGTTTCTTCTTAGCATCATCTCAATCGGGTTATTTCCCATTTCTAGTAACGAGTTTAGTTGAAAATACATAGAATTAGCCATCTCTGATGAACAACCTACTGCTGAAACTTCAAACATCTGAAAACACACTAACATAAGTTATTGACACATTCCGAGTATCATATAATTAATGACATTGTTCTAATGAATCTTGTTAATAAATAATTACCTCTTTTGTGAATAAGCTATCGTTGTCAATATCTAATCTTGGATGAAGACTAGCAAGCTTCATGGACAAAAACTGTTGCAATATAATCCATCACACAAAAAAGGCTTAATTAGTTTCTAATATTAGAAATATATTTTGGATTAAATGAAAGTTAATTAATGATATGAATATTTGAGAATTACTTACTTCTACTTGTTTTTGAAGACATTGAACATAATTGATGATCTCATCAAGCATTCCTGCTTTTCCAGTGATCTTGTTGCAGCCAGGTACCAAATCTTGCAAATATTTCATTCTCTCACTAATTTTCTCCCTTCTTACCTATTTATACATCATAAAAAATTTTAGTTAGGCTCAATATTGTAGTATGTTAGGGTTTTGAATTTTCAAAGTGATTATTGTGATTTTCAATAGTTGATGAACTTTGGTTTGGAATAATCAAATTTTCATAATCAAATATATTTAATTATTCCATTTAGCATTTTCTTTTTCAAAACGCAACTCCAAACACCCTCTAAACATAATCACATTAAAAAAAATGTTATTAAACTAATAATTAATGTATTACTTACTCTTTCAGCTAAACTATGACTATCAGTAGCTTGGCCTCGACGAGCTCGAACATGAATAAAATCTTGCTTTTTAGCCTCTATAACTTTTGATTTTTCTTTTGATGAAATTTCTTTAGAATTTTCTTCAATGCTTCCTTTTATTTTCTTACATTTAACTTCATTTTCTTTTGGAACCACCTGAAAAAATGATCACACACCTTAATAAAAGTTAAATTATTTTGTTAAATACTATTTATAAATCTTTTCAACAAAAAGCAAGAACAAATATTCAACCTTAAGGTTCAAAACCTCATCATGGGTTTTATTTCTTTTCTTAGGTGACAATGAGAGTGAGCTTGAGTTTCTTAACAAGATTTTCTGATCAGCCATTAATGGTGGAAATTGATCACCACACCCTTCACTAAAATCTGGCCACCCGTTTTCCATACCCGGGTCGGGTTTAATATTTCCATGCAAACCCGAAAAATGGGATGGTTGCATAGAAGAGAACATGTTGGATATTTGATGATCATTT
This sequence comes from Erigeron canadensis, assembly GCF_010389155.1. NCBI lineage: Eukaryota > Viridiplantae > Streptophyta > Magnoliopsida > Asterales > Asteraceae > Erigeron > Erigeron canadensis. The sequence goes on along the minus strand of NC_057763.1, from coordinate 30,061,476 downwards.
CCATCATGAAAAATTTGTTGTTGGAGGTGTTGCCACTTCATTCTTTCTTGTTGTCTCTCGAATACACTCATGTCACCGCCACCAGTGATGGTGGTTGTGCCGGGGGTGTTCATGGTGGTATTGTGGTAGTATGTGAAATGTGTATGTATGTGTGTGTGTAAAAGGTGATTTTGAAAGAATATTAATTGGAGGATAAGGAGGGGAGGAGGGAGGTTGGATATATATATATATATATATATATAGAAGGGATATAATTAATCTATTTGTATGTAGTCGAATAATAAGAATTTGAGCTCGTTTCTTTAATGTGATTACTTAATCACTTGGATTATAAGCTCAAAAACTATTATATATATAAATGTAAACGAACCGAAAAATCAAAAAGTTAGTTAAATTATGCACGTTTTGATCACCACTCTTATTAACATCTTCTTCATCGCCTCTCACTGTCACATCAGTTTTTTTCCTCCGAAATGCACTTAAAAACACACCCGCCCTCAATAAAGCGCACATCTTCATCGCCTCTTCCTTGTACACACACATAATAAAAATATATATACACTACACATATGTCTCGTATTCTCGTTCAACCTCTTCCTGAAATGGAAGAGCCACTAAGAAGAGCTCGAGGAAGAGCTTAATTGCTACTTACTACCGGCCTTATTACAACTGAAAAAGAACGTATTTGTATGAGCTATTTTGTTTCGGTGGAAATACATACATAATGCACCATTAATTCTTTCTTCATACACCATCGATCTATTCACATAGTACGTACGTTATCAAAATGTCAAAAAAACTTATGAGATTATTTTTAAAAAAATTTCACACATACATAGTTAATTTAAATTAATGCTATATTATACTTATAATAATCTTCCTACATTTTATTAAAATTTTATGTCATCCAGCTTAGATACACACACACGTACATAACATGAGTCATGACATGTATCTCGATATATACTCATTTTTTCCGCGTCATTTCATTCTTACGTACGTACGTCTTGTCATTTATAAAAAGACATATAAATATATACTCTGGGAGGATACGTAGACATGAATTATAGGTATAAATTCATAAATATCATTTCTTATCATTTTTTAATATCAAATACGGAGTATTTTTTTTAGAAGAATGTGTTAATAAGTTAATTGTTATCATTTGAGATATCACAATTGCATCTAATTGGACACTTATTATTTCTTTCATCTGATCTCTTATAATAGAACTGTTAGAAAAAGAAATAAATTTATCTAGACAGATCGAATGATGGAGAAATTAAGTAGTGGGAAACAATCACCGGATGGATAGACAGAGACTGCCGGAGACTGACACAGGTGGCCGGAATAAATAAAAGGAGTGGTAGGGCATTCTAACCAATGGGAGAGCTATGGGCTATGGGGCCTGTCTGACATGACTGCCACGTGGTGTGTTCCCACTAGTTGTAAAATACTATATATATTTTATTTTTAGCAAGATAAATAATTTATGACTTTATTTTGCACCTATCAACAACCCAAAGATAGCAAGTAATTTAACCAAGAAGGAATGTGCCGTTCTTGTCAATGACATTATTTTTATAAAGTTTATAGCTAGGTTGAAAATGCTGAGGTATCAATATCATGGTAATTAATTATATGACTTCTTGAAAAAAAAAAAAGTTTTGTTTTATTATATATAATATAATGTATGTATATATGTTCGGAAATGTCTTGTCGATAACTAGACCAACCTTTGGTACATTTGCAATAATCGGTCCTTGTCATCCATATAGGTGGCTGGTCATCAACAATGTTGTTCTGGCATTTCAAGGTACATGTCTTTAAGGTTTACTATTCAAGAAACATCATGCATGTGAGGGTAATCCAATAGTTAAAGTGGTTTTGGTTAATTAATTTGTTCGATCAAGTTCTTTTCATAGGAATATTTTTATATATAGTTGTCAAAGTTTTTTCAATCAAGGTTTATTTGATCATCAAAATTCTATACGTAATAAGGTATCACGTACAATTATATTCACAATGAGAAGTAGAAATATATATGCATCTGTGGTATATATGCTTCATCAAAGTTGGCACATAATTCGAGCTATAGATATAAATTTTATCTTGCTATCCGGCCCGTTTAGGATTGTGATTTGATCTTATGTTAATCTAGTGGAAATTTGAAGGAGGGTTTGGGTTTGGGGGGCTTGAGACAATCAACAGACAACGGATAATATTTTTCAATCATGTAGGACACCCTTACATTGTGATGTATCTAGTTTTTCACCCAACTCTTTCCAAGCATAGCACAAACTACTCCACAAACATATATATTTTCAAATTCATACGCATTCAAGCTTTATCCATATATTGTATAGACGAAGACTTTTGTTTTGACGATTTGACATATGTATGATATCTTTTATAACGGCACATATAAATTTTGTTATAATGTATAGGGAAAAATGGAAGATGATCGATATTGTTACAATGTTACACATATAAATTTGGTAAAATACTCTCTTGTATCATAGTTTTTTGATATATTTTAAATAAAATCACATAGTAAAATTTCATTGCGATTATACAAGATTAGTCAAGTTTTTTTGGATTTTTACAAAATAGCCAACACACTACTACAAAACTGGACAATATCGACGGAAATTTCCGTCGGAATAAGTTTTTTGGATTTTGTACAAAATCGCAGTGAGATCTTCAAAATCACAATGAGAACATCAAAATCGTAATAAGATTAACAGAATCACAATGAAATTATGAAAAATCGCAACGAGATTCTGATAATCGCAATGCGTTTCTTCTGCAGGATCTCTACTAGATAACACAAAAGTTAAAATACCTTATAATAAAACTCAAAATTTATTTAGATGTACCATCCGAAAGTGGTAAAAACATACGAGTATATGGAAAGAGCAATAAAAATAAATGTAACTATTCTGGTTTATTCTAACAATCAATCTTTAAGAAATTATGGCTACTTTATATTGAAATATATCAGCACAATAATTTATAGAATTATGTTAATCATGATTTATAAGTGTACAGCTAATTAGTTTATGCACGATATAACTTTTTGTGTGTATTAACTTTAACCTTCAACAATCAACAGTATATATAGCTAACAAAATTCTAATTCCTTTAAATATCAAAACTTTAGTGAGAAATACTTTGAATATGGTGCGCGTACGTGATAATTATTACTTAGGAGATTTGACATTTAGAAACCGGTTATGGCTGATGGGTCGCACCACCATTTGTACTTTTGAGATAGGCCCTGACTAAGGCCCAGTTCTTTCCAGCTGGGTACAGGCCCTCTTATATCGTTCTCAATATTTAGTAGACCCACATGACAGACATTTTAGCTTAGTCAAATCAATTTCCTTCTCTAACCTAAATATACTCCATATTTTTGTTGTAAAACTATGTATGTAGTTGGTACATAATAGCTAATAGCTAAATATATAATAATATAATTGGTATATATGTTATGTGTCTTTTTAGTAGGATGTTACTTTATGTAGGGTTATATATATTTGCTTATATAATACCTGGGGTATGGTAGTGTTTGGTTATATATTTAGGAGATTATGGGTAATAATGTGTTAATCCACGAAATGATGTTTTTTACTTTGTTTATATGTAAGAGGTTATGAAAATATTTAATATGAAACATAGTATTGATTATTGAAGTTATCGAACTCTCTATGGTCTACAAAGTCTTTTTTACATAAAAGTTTTGAAAATGTTGATTAAATAACATCATAGACAAAAGTATTTGAGAAAATAAATAATTTTAAAAAGATTGAGACAGAAGCTCTGTTTGAACTTCCATTTGAGATTAAAAAAAAAAAACACTTCAATCCTTAAAAGCTTATAAAAGCTTCAAAAAGTCTTCTAAAATAGAAGTTGATATAAAAAGAGTTTGAAATAAAAACCTAGTTTCCAGTCTATTTTCAAGTTTCAACTTTAAACCTCTAAATAAATTTCAGTTTAAAACTTTTATGTCAAACATATCCATAATGAAATTCGAATTAATTAAAATTAATTAAAGCTTCTTAGTTGCTTGTGAAGAAAATAATAAACATATTAGATTGCATTCTAGAGTTTATTATGTGAAAAAATACTAAAGATAATGAATTTTGAAGAAAACTAAAAAGTACAAGGGAAAAAAAAAGTCAATACATCTTCACCTAGAGTAATAGTAAAATGAAAACGCAGGAACATGAAATTAATAATTTTGTTTCTACTCTAATAATTTTAATAAATTATAACCCGGTATATACACGCACTAATATTTAACGATGTTAGATTTGATCTTTTGTACATAATAATATCTTAGACATGAAATCTTTAATTTAAAACCTTATTATTACTTTCAAATAAATATGATATATTTAAGTGTTAAATAAAAGTTGGTCATATCCATAAAATATTCAATCTTAATTAAATATAATTTATATAAATTATATGTAATAGTTTTATATTTTTAAGATATAAAAGTTCATTGTTAGTATGTAGGAAGTAAAGCTTTTTTAAATAAAAAGTCTAGCGTTAAATAAATTAATTCAAAATTACAGGGTATGTTTGTCAAAAGTAGCTGTAACTGATAGCTGTAGCTTTTAATTGAAGCTGTAGCTTTTAATTGAAGCTATAAGCTGTAGCTTTTCATCAAAGTTGTTAACAAAAGTTTTTACTTTTTAAATGTGTTTGATATCATAGCTGTAACTGTAATTTAAAAGTACGAAATGACTAAAAAGAAAAAAAAAATTGAACAAATAAAGAAGTAACCACCTATAATTATAAAATATGACCACAAGATGTAAGTGAAAATAAGTTGATTTGTAAAAGAAATGAACAAAAATATAAACAAGGAGTCATATGCACTTACCGTAATTAAGAGAAGGACGTCGAATATAGGAAAAATAATTATATTCTAATTATGGATATTTGTGTAATTTTGGATTGTAAAAGCTCCTAAAATTTTTGAACGTTTCTTTGATTAGCGTTTGATTTGAAGCTTTTTGTTACAAAATAAAAGCTAAAACTAATCTGATCCAAACAAAACTTTTAATATCAGGGGAGCTTTTCGTTTAAATATAAAAGCTAAAGCTTCTCAAAAGTTCTTGCCAAACATGCCCATAAATGAGAGTTTTCAAAAATATAATTTAGTGGTGTATTATCAAAATTTGTAAAAGAAAATAGAAGAATTGGAAGGAGAAAAAAAAAAAAAATCTTGCATAAACTTACTCTTTTGATTGCTATAATAACATGGCCCAAACGTATTGGTCGATAACCCATTAACCCATAACGATACAACCCAAATTCTAATGGGCCGTAACAACATCTGGAGCTATCCAGAATACTTTATAACTTTGAAAAAACAGAGGAGTAAAATAATTCTCAATAGCTTGGAGAAAAAGACAACCAAAATAGGATAAAGAAAGAAACAAAAAACAATATCAAAAAACTTACTCGTATTGTTATCTGGGAGCTCTGTGTTAATTCTGTAAGTTTCAAATCTTTCAGTTCTCACAATAATAGTTTTCTATTTTTAATATATTAATACTAATGTATTAGGATTTTAATTAATATTAACTTAATTAATTGTTAATATATTGATCATCTAGGTTTTGTTCATCTTTTTTTTGTTGTTTTTGTTTATATATGATTGTTTGAAAACTGTAGTTGTTAATTTCATATAATTAAATGCTTGTTAGCTCTTTTAGTTTTATAATATTTGGTTACTAATATGAATTATTTGTAGTAGAAGGATTTTTAAGAGGTAGATATAGAATATGGTTTAATTTCTATCTATTTGACCCATATGACCCGTTTGAAACAAGTAGACTCGTTCATAAGTAAATGGGTCGAAATTATAATCTCGAATTCTGATAATAAATTATATATATTAACCTTGCCCTATTAAACTTTATGGTTGGTATATAATAACCTATGATGAAATTGACTTTCTTGTATATTTAGTGGCGTAGTTTGTTGCCCGTTTGCCTTCTGTTTCTATGTGAGAAAAATTTAATTAATTTCTTATGAAAAAATAAAAATTGTTGCTTATATGCAGTTTTACAAAGATGGCAACGGAAAATATCAAGCTATCTACTGCTAAACCTGCAGCGACCGATTCGTGTAGAAAGAAGAAGTCCGATGATGCAACTTTCCTAGAGGATGTTAAGGATCACATTAACGAGTTCGTTAATGCTTCCATGGAAGAACACAAGAACTGCTTCAAAAAGTCCATTTCAAAGGTTTGTTTCCATCAGTCAAACATACTCCATTCGGGTTTTTGGTTTTGACTGTTTATGAAATACAATTGTTGTGTTTTCTGCAGATGTTTGGAATGTCTAAGATTGTGGCGGAAAGAGAAGCTGCTGAAAAGAAGGAAGTTGAGAGCACATTACCCCTTCGTACAGTTGTTACCGATTAGAATGTTAACCGTAATGGCCTAATTACTCGATGTTTGTTATATTTCTGTTGGTTTACGTAATGCATGATGTGCAGAGTTAATGATAAGGGAAAATTCTAGTATAAAACGTAATTTGCAGTTGTCGTGTGTATGACTGCATTTTTAATTAGCCTATCAGCATATTTTTCAAGTTCTCTTTATCTTTCTGCTCTCAATGGCCCAATAACTTGATGCTTGTTATTTGTTGCTGTTGATTATGTGATAGCTTATGTGCAGAATTTACGTTAAGGGAATTCTAGTATAAAACCGAATGTTCAGTTGTAGTGTGTATGACTGCATTTCGAATTAGTCTATCAAGACATTATGCAATATTTTTTTAGTTGTCTCTATTTTTCTGCTCACTATAGCCCAATAACTTGATACTTGATATATTGCTGTTGTTTCACATAATACGTTATGTGCAGAGTTTACGATAATGGAATTCCATTTGTCGTGTACGTTTATGACTGCATTTTGAATTAGTCTATCAAGATGTTTTGCAAGCTTGTACACGAGATACAATGGCATGCTGTTTTTTGTTGTTTTTTGTAACTGGTGCTTCATACTAGAATCAGGTCAAAAATGGTTATAACTATGGTTACTGAATCTATTCTCTGCTCGAATGTTGCAAGGATTGACTTTTGAAATCAACATGTAAAGTTGACCGATAATAACATTTATAAACGTTTATACATAAATCAAGTATGCTGAATGTTGGAGCAGTGACACACTGACACAGGACATATTTCTCTTCTCTATATAGATCTTTTTTCATAATAATATCGTGCTCTAAGTCTTTGATAGTTAACCAGTGCTCGTCCGTTTCACCTTCGCTGCATATGAAATCAACACGAAATGAGGGGGCTTACGTTGGGTTCAAATCAGTTAACAAACATGCTGGGTTCAGCAATCAGTTTACCTTCCAACCCCATTTCTATTTGGTCAATTTATCCAAAAAAATGAAATCTGTTGGTGATTTATGTGTTATTTTTGAAGTATAATATGATCTCTTATACTTATGCATAAGTAATTAGTATGTGCATAGTTAACCTTTTGATTCCAGTCTTTAGACAGGCATATATAGATAGGTTGACACGGCAAAGATATTTATCATATGGACAAGGCTATAGTTTGATATATTTTACACAAATAACTACTTAAGTTTAGGATGTATTTAGCAATTAGCAACACTCCAAATATGAACATCTTCTAGGCCATAGGTGCACATCATGCTGAAATCGTCCACATAATCAGTTTTCCAAAGCATAAACATTAATCGTTAGATTTTGGCTTCATTGGCAATGGTTAATCGGTTTTTTTTTAATACATTTCAAGTGGATTATATGTTAATCATTAGTCCAAATAGATAATTGACATACTGTTAAAGAACTCGAAAAACAAAAAATTAAAGTAGAAATTGCGAGGATCTGAGTTGTAGCTGTTGGAAAGCTTACATTGCTATGCACAGTTTTAACCAATATAAAATGGTAAGATGGTAAATTTACTACAGAACATGTTTGGTAGTTACAAATCACAATATACACGTTTTTATAACAGACAATAAGTCGGTATGAATCAAAATTTTGTGATAACTTTATCACCTCTTGTATTGAATGCATATTTTTTTCGCTATAAAACTTTTTTATTAACAAATCTGTAATTTTAGGTCGAATCGCTAAACTAGCTCAGCTCTTTTATCATATCAATTCTTCTGTCATATAACAAGACGAGGTTGTACGCGAGACGATTGACATTTCACTTTGCCCCACATCCATATCTTTTTCTTTTCTTTTTTATAGATCTCGAAATCAATTCAAAATGTTTGGTTTAGTTAAGTTAAACTCTTTAATTAATTCAACTATGATATGATCAAATCACTATGTTATCCACACAAAATAATGATTAGTTAAAACTATATTTACATATACTTAGATGGGTTGGCCAGGGGTATCTTCTAAATCCACTATGTGGGTCCCGGAGGTGAGTTTTTCCCAAGGTCTCGGGTTCGAGTCTTGGGTTTCTCATCTCAAGGTATTTTCCATGAGGAAGGGGTTGGAGGTCCAGCGATTTGTTGGTTAAAATTGCCTCCAACACGTCTAAATCGAAACTAACTTTACAAAAAAAAATTATTTACGTATACTTGTCCACAATATAGAACAACCAAAACTTATGTGCTCATTTTCACAAAACCAACAAACTTCAATAAACAAACAACGTTAATACGAGGTTTCACCAACACTTTGCCTCGCTACAAACCCACGACGGCTGCCGCCACACCGTATTCTCATCGCCGGCGACCACGTCATCACTTTCCGGTAATCATTTCTCCAATCTCGTACTTATAATTTCATTATTAAAAGTAAAACCCTAAACCCCTATAAAAATTAAGCTTTATTGGTAAAGTAAATAAAAAACATATAAATTTGTTAAATTACTTGTAAAAAACAAATTTATAAAAAATGTGTGAAATGAATTTTTAATTTTATTTTATTTTTTGATATTTTGATGTTGTAGGTGTATTTACATTAAGGGATTAAAGTGATTGATTATATATATAGATATATAGATATAGATATATAGAATCATAAGAAGATGGTTTACTTACAATATGGTAAAAGCATTATTCGGAAAAGTAAGTTATTGAAAGATACAGCCGAATCGCTTGTGTTTCATCATCCGTTGTTTTACGCGGCTCAAGGCGTTCGATATAGAAAGTTGGAAGTCATACTTACAACTGTAAGTTACTAATACCTTGCTTTTCGTATGTTTCTGTATAAACTGTAAGTATATGTTCTACATACGTATGAATTGAAGTGGGTGTTTTAAATGTAGAATATAGATAAGCTCGGGAAAGCAGGTGAAACGGTGAAAGTTGCGCCTGGCCATTTTCGTAACCATCTGATGCCAAAGTTGCTTGCGGTTCCGAATATTGATAAATTTGCTTATCTTATCAGTGAGCAGAGGAAGGTTGTTAGATTTACGTCTTTCTGAGTTTGTATGATTACTTGTCGGAGATTGTGTTGTTGTTTGGTGTATCGTACTGAACTTTTAGAATGTGTATATTTGATCAGATTTATCAACCTAAGGAAGTTGAAGAGGTCAAGGTAGTTCATAAGACCGAGGAAGACACAATGAAAGAATACCGAACAGCTGCTATACGACTTGAAAATGCTAAGCTGGTTTGTTATTCGACTTTCAAGTTTGTATTTTTATTAATGATAAGTTTATGGTTCCCAAAGATTCTGGGTAATATATATTGACCGACTAACTCAATCCAATCTTTTTTTGCTTTCCTTTAAGTTTTTGGTTTTTCTTTTGTGATATAAATAAAACTTCTCTGCGAGTATAGTTGTATAATAGATGTTACTTGGTAGATGTAGCATAAGTAGGAGGTTTGGGAAGTTTAGTCCAACCTGGTTTCTTATGCTGAGTTGATTTGGGTTATGTTTTTAATTCTTTTAGCTAAAGTCAGTTAACTTAAGGTATTAGTTAAAAAGGAAATTGGTTGAATGAAATGGAACTAGTCCAAACTGTTAGTCATTTTTGTCTTGAATATTGCTATAGTTTTTGACATATTGATCATTTATAAACAAAACATTTTTAAGAAAATGGACAAAAGGTGTTTTTCATGACAGTTATGAGTTATCTGATCTGTTTGAGGTCTCTTGTAGGTTTTGAGAAAATATATAAAGATAGATACTGAAATACGTTCACCCGTGGAAAAAGAAGAAATTGTATCTGAGGTATGCTTTAATCTCTAATACGCTTTTTTTCGTTTAGTTTGTAAACATATGCTACTTGATGGCTTCATTTGTTAAGTGATCTATCTGCCTGCAGTTCCTACATCATTGCAAAAACAATTATATCAGTGAGGTGTATGTTTCATATATGTTGTCATTTTGATTTGGCATGAAAAGTGAAAACCTTAGACGTAATAGGCAACAACCATAACGTATGTCTTTAGCATTTCCCTATGTGCTGTTGTTTTCTTTATATGAAGCAAAATAACATTATCAGAGGTGGTTTTGTTGCTGCTAATACATAACTTTCAAATATCTGGAGACATAAGTGGATATTTGGCCAATTGGCCTCATTAATTATGAAAATGAGAAAAAGAAATGAATGATTTGATGGTGTTTTTGAGTCATCATTTGCCAATTCATTGAGCTTATTAGTCTCTTTCGTAATGCACATGCCTCTATCTGATGTAATGAGAATGAAAGAGGTTAGTTGTGTCTAGTTGTTAATTAAGATTTTTAAGACTATCCTTTGCTCGGAGTCCTGGCTGTTGTGTAAATATCAATTATCTTGGTTATTTCTCTTCTTAACTTCTACTTCTTATAGGCATTTGAGTTTGTTAATACTAGTCTGCTTTGTCAAATTCTTAATAGACCCTGACCATGATACGGTACTAGGTAATGTGTCAAACTGGGTTCTGACCCAAACGGGCTAGGTTGGCCTGGCCTACATTCACTTTTTTTTTTTCTTTTCTTAAAGTTTTCAAATGTGAAGTGTAATTTGAAAAATCGTTATTGCAACGACCCTTAGCATACTAATTAATTGGTGACCAAGTTAATATGCCATCTCATCTACTTAGCTATGTGGTTGTGGCAACCTTTTATTATTGGAGGAATGGTAAAGTCAAGTATAAGTTAAAGACATATCCATTTAGCCAATACATGACAATTGACAAGTATAACCTATACTTCGAATCATGAAAATGCTTTGGGCAATTTAGCATAAAAGGGTTTTAAACCCTCATTTTTTCCTTTCGTGCAAATTAGAAGACAAGAGCCAAACATAACCAACCACACTTTCTTCAACCATAGTAGGTATCATTGAGTTATAAGTTATAACGCTCACTATAGCCTTTTATTTGGTTATATAAGTGATATATGGTAAGAAGTTACAGGTTAGGTAATTTATGAAATGTATTGTCGGACGCAGATTTTTGGATAATATGGTCTACTTGACCAAAATTTTGAGAAAACAACTCAGTCTATACGCAACTCTTTTATTAGAAACGAAAAATCAATAATGAGAAGGATGCCTGACATGCCAAGCTACATCCCTATTTAAGGAACAAAATAAGTCTGTCCTATTCTCAAAGTCCAAACTTACTAATTAATAAAGTAAAATAAAATCCCAAAACAATGAAAAAAAATAGTTTCCTAATTAAATTAAATTTGGGCTTCAAGTTTCTGTGCTCCATCAATAAGCTGTTAGCAAGTAACCAAATAACAGTAGATTATTTTCTGCAGGTCATGTGGCAAGTAACTTAGGATGTTCATATGTATTGACATACTAGTGATGCTTTTAAAGCTTATGCATGGAAACAAAGTTTTGTATGCTTTTAAACATCTGGGTAAAGGCATGAAGTTTAAAGTAGTTGAATTCTTTGCCAGATGAGTGGTTGAACTTAATAGTTGACTTTTGTGGATAGTTAAAATTGTTGAGATACACGGTTGAAGCTGTAGCTTCTTGTTGAAAAGTTTGCTGAACATTCTAAACGAGCTTCTGTTGTTATTTGGTAAATGACTGGATCCATTAATACAGAGACTTAACTGAATTAAAGGAACATTAAAAGAAAATACCATAAAATTAATCTTTTAGGTATTTTGTTAGTATATCTATTTTTAAAGTTTTATATGGCTCCGTAAACTGACTTTATGTGAAATATGTTGAAGTTGGGAACATGTTAAAAAGCAATTTGTGAGATTAGTAGTGGTTTAAATGCTTTAGATACTTATGGTTAAATTGCCAGAATTATGAGTTCTCTTGGGAATACAAAATATTAGTCAAAACACATAACGTTTACCTATTATAAGGCTTAGAATTAGCTATTGCCTATCGGTATCTGTAATTTGCATTAAGTAGCAATTACCTTCGGTGTGCATCACTCTTTTTTTTAAAGCTTGCACAAAAGAAGTGGGATGCATGTTTCATGTGTTACATAATTACTTAAAGATTATGTGCGCTCGTCAAGACTCAAGAGCATGTCATGACTTTCAGTGATTAACACGGGTGGAGTTAAGTTAACCCGTTGTTCTAGTTTTTGGGGTTGGACCCATCAACGAATCTCGATTAGATGGTATTAGTTTAAAGTAACACAAGCATTGAGACAATTGCTTGTGGTATCGTATGTACACAAACACATGAATTCACCAAGCCTTGAGGTTTAGCCGTGTACATAGTATAAATATATCAGATAGACTTTCAATGTTAAAGAACATGTTTTAGAGTGTGATGATGGGACCCGGGACACAAGTGTTATACTTTTCTTTGCGTTTTTTTCAAAACATGAGGTGATTATATATTTATATGCCCAATTAATTACTTTGTATGCCAGAAGTACATTATATAATAAGCATGTGGTACTAGTGTACTACACAGCATCACATATATAATGTTGCACGTAGTATTTATATGGTTTACAAACCACATTGCTTTTTGAAAGTCGGATTTTAGAGTTAAGATTTTCTGCTGTAAGATGTCTTGGCTGCTCTATGTAATTGGTTGGGTGTTACAGATCTGACACAATCCTTTTTGAATAAACAATATAGGACTACGTTAACCTGTTTGACATGTTCCATTATTTACCTCATAGTTGTTAAACTCTTACGAGTCACGAGTTGACTCTTACGAGAGTCAATTTGTACCTAAAATGAGTCAACTCGTTAGGGGACTCGTTTTTGTCCAGACTCTTATGAGTCGCTATGTAAACTTGGACCGAGTCACGAGTCGCAAACTTTTAATTATTTTAATTTGATACTATGGTTATATATTATATATTATACTCTATATTATAATTAATTTGCTACAATATTTTGGGTGTTATCTATGTAGTTTTGATCATTTTATTGCAAATTTGTAGATAAATTATAAGTTTATGCCTCAAAAAACTATTAAATAGGTAATATTTTGGTAAATTTATTAAGATAACGAACTTAATATTTTGGTAATACTTCTACAAACGTCACATATATATAATTATACTATATTATGTAGTACTTAAAAATGTTATGACTCTTACAAGTCGACTCACGTTCCGAGTCAGGAGTCAAAAAATCATGTTTTTCGAGTCGGGTCAAAAGTTACGAGTCAACAACTATGATTTACCTACTTTATTGATCTCATATTGAAGAATAACTCCAGTCGTTCTGATATAACGGGTTATCTTGAAAATTTTCATGACCTTGTCTAATTCTTGATCTGTGTATTGTGCCTTAATGCTGATTCTGTTTACTGACATTACAGGTTGCAAGACAGCTTGGTGTGCATATCGAGCCTGATAACCTGCAACTAACAGCTCCTTTGACCACTTTAGGTGAGTTTGAGGTGCCGCTCCGACTGCCCAAGTCTCTTCCTTTACCAGAGGGCAAGGTTAATTGGACCCTCGATGTCAAAATCCGCAAAAAGTGAACAAATCAGGCCCTTTTGCACTTGGTGCCTCATAACATTATTCTAGTAGAAACTCATGCCATGAATACATGCAAATTTCAGTTAGGTTATCCAGGTTCACAAACACTACTTTCCTTATTCTAGAAACATTTTTGTTGAAGATTTGTAGACACCGGGTTAAGCTTCATTTTCCTTGTTTTTGAAATAAACCAAATGCGAAACATTTGGTTTGACATAACACACCATGATCTCTCATCTAGTTGGCTGACTATATGTCTCAATGCTATTCGTTTCATCTCCGAAAATTATCTTTTTGTTCACCCTGGTCTAAATTTTTGTGTTATTGCCATGTTTGTCGACATGCGATGAGATGTGATCGAATATTTTAATCAATATATTTATAGTTTGATATGAAGTTAGAGGTGCATTGGTGAATTAATTATTGTCAGCTGCATATTAGACATGCAACTATGCAAGTATGTAACTCTAGTTTTTTGTTGATAAAACATATTCTCAGATATATAAGATGGTGCGAGTGTATCCATGTATATATTTCCATCTCAAGAATTAACATTCTTCTTGACGAATTTGTTTGACATTATATATTTATTTAATCCTTCCAAAATAATGCAGTACTACTAAAAAAAAAAGATAAATGAGTGAAAATAGTTTGGTCTCATCTACCGTCTAGATACCCAGAACGCATCATGTCTAGTGATTTGTCATTGTCACAATCTTACGTACGGATTACAAGATATAGTTTCTCCTTTTGTTTATGACAAGGTTTAAACTTATGAGTTTATCTTCATCTGTAGCTCATATTTTCATATAATGATGGTACGGGTTGATTTATTATCAATTGGTAATACTGCAGTACTATTTCAAGACACATATTACGCAAGTTAAGTTTGTTCTTGATAGTTAAGTGTTTGGCTGTTTACTAGTACTTGTATGTATTCTGTATGCTTGTTTTGGTTTATATATGGTGTAAAATATAAGACGGTGTTTAGTTACATTTACAAAAAACTAAAAAAGCTAAAATATTAATCATTAGATCAAAAAGTGTGCTCCCACCCTCCCAGTCTTGAAGACCATTTTCTGCTCCCCATTTTTAAAATCATTCTGTTGGCATTGCAACGAAGCTATTCTTTTACATTTTTTAAACAAATGTGAAAATAGTTCCTGAAAATGTAAATAAAATCTTAACATTTACATCAATTGAAAAAAAAAAATGAATCAACATTAATTTTCTTTACTAGACAAAATGTTCACAATGGGAACATGTATAGAAAGTTTTCATAGTTAGAAGTATAGAGACCTATTTACACTCCATCTTTTGTGAAAAATACCTTGAAATGTCAACATGTTATATATACTTGGGAAAAGTGAGTATGAGATTGTTATGCACCTAACTTGGGTGAAAAACCCCTCACATACTAATATTTTAATATTTTAAATAAATACATGGCCCCCCATGATTTTTACCTTTTAAAAAAGGTATGTGAGGGGTTTTTCACCCAACTTGGGTGCTTAACAGCCTCATATTCTCTTCCCCCTATATATTTACACGGTTGCAGTTTTTTCGCTTTTACTCGGTATATGTGAAAATTGTTTTAATTACTTAAATTCCTCACACTTGTTGATTAAAGATTTTGTATGAATTTTTTTAAGTGTGAACAAATTTGGACTACGGGACTCTGTTTTAGGGTGTGTGATCAGTCAAAATGCTCTTTTTATGAATTATTAACAATTCTATGTTTTTTGTTAAGGTTTTTATTTGACTTTGTTGGTGAGTTTGTGTTTAGCTCATAGAGTAGTTTTTAATGACCCGAATTAAACTTTCCAGTCTTTATTTATGTATGGTGAATGCAATTATGAATTATTATTATTGATCAGTTTAATAGGAATTACTTCAATTCCACTTCAAATTCTGTCTTTTTGGATGATTTTGGGGGTTTGGCAAGACCATCACGGATACAAATTCTAAGAATCAACGTGTTTTTCTAGGTTTATATGCTGCATGCCTGCATCTGTTTTTCTAGAGGTTTCCATATAATATTTCTAGAGCTCATAACACATCTTAGTAACCAATATTTCATAATTGGTTTGAATTACATTGTCTAACAAAATAAAAACTATCACTCAAAAACCACAGAAGTTACATGAGTAGGAGACAGGATCACCACCAATAAAAGGTCAATCTGTATTAAAAAAGATTTCTTTTTGTTTATTAGAATGCATGTGTATAGAATGAATATGGATAAAAACAAGTCAATATATCAAATTATCTATGTTGTTTTGAGGAAGTTATTTCACGTAAGTTCATTATAATTAAGTTGACGAGGAAGTTAAGTTGACGTGGAATAACTTCCTCAGCTCACTCGTATCAGGAAAATTACTAATGAACACGTTGAAAGGATCACAAAGCACATTTTGTTTTTTGATTTCATTTCACATAAAATGTGCATTTTAGCCAAGAAGAACAAAAGAGATTTGCCAACTTACAGAAGTGAAATTACATAGAGCAGGAATCAATTTTATATGATTCCCTAACATACTAGTTACATTGATCGATGAAATTGCTTCGAAGAAAATGGTCTTGGGATCTTCGTTATTGCTACTTAATTATGCATGCCCTGCTTTTTCAATCTTGCAGCAGAGGGTTACTTATCCTGCAAGGTTCAATGAAATGTAGCATAAGCATTAAAACTTCCATAAAAGAATATAATATATATCATGCATGCATTGCTGCATTGTATCTATATAGTTATGATACACAAGGGAATCATCTTATGGATTCAAATCAAGTTTGTTAATAAGCCTAAAAGTGCAAAACTACAAGATTGTTTATATATGATATATAAATATATTTTTGTTATTCTTTGCATGGTGAGAGACATGAAAGTATATATAGTGATTATTAAGGCTCATATATATATATATATATATATATTATAGGATTATGATGATGACATTGACATACCTTAATACTATGCTCCTCCTTTGGCGGATCTATAATTGGGGAAAGGAACGCGACCGCTTTCAATGCTGTTAACATCCTGCACAAGGAGTTCAAAATGCCTCTCCACTTCCTCGGCCGTTTTCCCAGGAACGGCCTTGGCAACATTGTGCCATCGGTCAGGGGTATCCTTATCGAACACCGCAAGGGCCCTTTCAAAGGCCTTGTTTTGCTTGGCAGTCCATGATCCCGAACCACGTGAAGACATTGAGCTAGATGCCATACAAACACTTAATAAAAAACGTTATATAAAAAAAAAAGTTTGTTTATTTTGCGAAGAGCTAGATAGAACTCACTCTAGCTTGTAAGTGTGTATATGCTTATAAGTGCTGATATGTGAAAATAGGTGGCAATGTGTGTCTTATATAGGCTCCAAGAATAGTGGGGTAAGGTGGAGGTCCTGCTAGCTTGCTAGTTGGCTTGTAAAAAAGCTGGCCCGAAATGAGAAGAATTCCGATGATTCGTCTCCTTAAGCACCACAAAATAAGGACAAAACTATACATATCTCAAACATATATGGTGGAAGAATCAGAATCTCCAAGAACCATTAGCTACTACCAAGTCTTCCTACTTACAAGTAATCTATCTTCATATCTTGATCATATGCCTTATCGAATACAACTACACGTAAACGAAATCCCACGTCGATAACTTCATATATAATTGATCTTACCATAAGAAAACCATAAATATTAACATATCTTTATTTTGATATATAAGTACATTACTGATTATTAATTTGTGATCAATAGCTAATTTTCCGTTAGCTAGGTTTGGTTACGATTAATCATTTTTATCTATGTGATAATTTGTTCACTTCAGTCCACCGGTCCATCCATTCGTTAGATTAGGCAAGTTCAATAATTCAGTAACTTAGACAATAAGCATATCCAGCTGGAAGAACCAACAAACAATTCTGTATCTACAAGTGTATAATTCAAAATATTACTTTAGAAAACTATATAGTATCTTGTTTTAGTTCATTTTTCCAAGTTCAAACTTCCATATCTAAAGAAAGTGCTTCTAGAAATACTTGCACATTATGAATCAAGAGTTGAACATTGATTTGGCTTTTAAGAATTCAGTGTTGCAAAAGAGGTCACCAGATCTCAAGTGACCAAACAAAAGCTTTCACGAGGGTGTCAAGAATCAAAGTTTACCGGTTCTAGAGTTCACGAGATAAGAACAAACTTTTTGTATAAAGTTGTGCAGGGAAACTATAGCTAGCTATGTATGTAGGAGGGAGGGTTA